>NC_138384.1:14884221-14901211 GCF_054177405.1 Leptonychotes weddellii | reverse complement strand
CCCCTTCATTTTTCCCTTCCTACTATCTTTTTTTTTTTTTTTAATGTATATTATTTGTTTCAGAGGTACAGGTCTGTGATTCATCAGTCTTGCACAATTCACAGTGCTCACCATAGCACATACCCAATGTCCATCACCCAGCCACCCCATCCCTCCCACCCCCCACCACTCCTCAACCCTCAGTTTGTTTCCTGAGATTAAGAATTTAGAGGTGCCTTTTAAATTAGAAGCCTGCCACTCAGGCTGAAGCTTTTGAGATAAGCAAATACATCTCTTTCATGGAAAGATTGGGTGTTTGTCTGCTGACTCCACACTGGGCCCTGGGTAGGTTAGCCATGGTGAGTCTGCCTGAGTCCTTTAATAACTGTCTCTTAATTTACTATAGCATTGTGAGTATGGCCTCTTGTGAATGCAAAGCTTGTTGGCTTTCAAAGCCAGATATCTGTCAGGTGGAAGTGTTAAAGATTGGGGCACAAGATGTAGGGTCCAAGCCTTTTCTCCTCAGGAGCTGGGGCTTGTGCACTCCTTCCCAGTTGTGTGTCCCCATGCTGGGGGTGGGGTTTATGGCAAGATTGCATCTCAGTGACTCTTAACCTGTTTTGACGTGGGTTTTCTCATTTACCTAATGTTTAGGAGTCATTCAGCTAGTTTCTCAGAGAGAATTGTTTCATATGTAGCTACAGATTTGATGTGTCTATGGGAGGAGGTGAGTTGAAGAACTTCCTTTGTTGCCATTTTGAAGCCATACCCTGTCAATTTTGTTTATCTTTTTAAAAATACAGCTCTTAGTTTCAGTGATCTTTTCTGTTGTTCTGGTCTCTATTTCATTTATTTCTGCTCACATCTTTGTGTTTTCCTTCCTTCTCTTAACTCTAGCCCTAGTTTGTTCTTTTTCTAGTTTCTTGAGGTGTAAAGTTAGGTTGTTGGTGATTTTTCTTTTTTCCTTAAAGTAGGTGTTTATTGCTATAAACTTTACTGTTAACTGCTTTGCTGCATTCCATAGCTTTTGGTATATTGTATTTCCATTTTTTAAAAGAACTTTCCTTTCAATTTCTTCTTTTGCTTATTGATAGTTCAGGAGTATGTTGCTTAATCTCCACATTTTTGTGAATTTGCCAGCTTTCTTTTTGTTATTTATTTCTAGTGTTGTACCATTGTGGTTGGACAAGATAGTTGGTATGATAACTATCTTAAATTTGCTAAGGCTTATTTTGTAACTTAACATATGATGTATCCTGGAGAATGTTCTACTGTGCATGTGAGAAGAATGTGTTTTCTGCTGCTGTTGGATGGCATGTTCTTTTTTTTTTTTTTAAATTTTATTTATTTGACAGCACAAGTAGGGGGAGGGGCAGAGGGAGAGGGAGAAGCAGACTCCCTGCTGGGCAGGGAGCCCAATGCGGGGCTCAATCCCAGGACCCTGAGATCATGACCTGAGCCGAAGGCAGATGCTTAACTGACTGAGCCACCCAGGTGCCCCTGGCATGTTCTGTATATTGTCATCCCATTTGGTCTAAAGTATTGTTCATGTCCAACCTTCCCTTGTTGATTTTTCTTTCTGGATGATCTATCCATTATTGAAAGTAGGGTATTGAAGTTCCCTATTATTATTGTATTATCTATTTCTCCTTTTAAGTCTATTAGTATTTGCTTAACATTTTCAGGTAATCTGATGTTGGTTTCATATATATTTATAATTGTTATGTATTGTTGGTGAATTGATCCCTCTATAATTATGTAATGACTTTCTTTGTCTCTTTTCATCATTTTTGGCTTAAAATCTGTTATGTCTTAAGTAAGTATAGCTTTCTCTCTTCTGGTTTTCCCTTTCATTGAATATCTTTTCCCATCACTTTACTGTGAGCCTATGTATGTCCTTAAATCTGAAGTATCTTGTAGTCAGTTTATGGTTGGGTCTTTTTTTTTTTTAATCCAGCTAGCCACTCTATGCCTTTTGATTGGAGAATTTAGCCCATTTATATTTAGAGTAATTATTGATAGGCAAGGACTTACTGATGTCATCTTACTGTTTTTTGACTGTTTTGTAGTTCTCTTTTTCCTTTCTTCCTCTCTTGCTGCCTTCCTTTGTGAATTCATGATTTCCTAAGGTGGTGTGCTTTCATTCCTTTCTGTTCACCTTTTGTGAATCTGCTGTAGGTTTTTGGTTTGTGGTTACCATGGGACTTAGATTGTTATATCCTTATTTTTTTTTTTTCATATTCCTAGGATTTTTTTAAAAAAATATTTATTTATTGGGGTGCCTGGGTGGCTCAGTCATTAAGCATCTGCCTTCAGCTCAGGTCATGATCCCAGGGTTCTGGGATCGAGGCCCGCATCTGGCTCCCTGCTCTGCGGGAGGCCTGCTTCTCCCTCCCCCACCCCCCCGCTTGTGTTCCCTCTCTTGCTGTGTCTCTCTCTGTCAAATAAATAAATAAAAATCTTAAAAAAAAGATGTATTTATTTTAGAGAGAGAGAGAGCACGCAGGGGGGAGGGGCAGAGGGAGAGAGAGAATCCTGAAGCAGACTCCCCATTGATTGTGGAGCGAGACGTGGTGCTCCATCTAACCACCATGAGCCAAAACCAAGAGTTGGATGCTTAACTGACTGAGCTACCAGGCATCCCTGTCCCTAAGATACTTTATTTTATGCTGATAACAAACTTTGATCAAATAAAAAACTCTACTTTTTACTCCCCCCTTTATGTTTGATATTACAATTTATGTCTTTTTATATTGTGTTTAACAAATTATTGTAGCTATACTTATTTTAAATACTCTGGTCCTTTAACCTTTATACTAGAGTTGAGTAGTTAACACACCACCATATTGTAGTATTAGATTATTCTCAATTTGACTATATACTTATCTTTTCCAGTGTATTATTTTCACCTTACTAATGAGCAACATCTTTTCATTTCAGCTTGATGAACTTCTTGCTTTCTTGTAAGTCAGTGGTTATAGATCCTCAGCTTTTGTTTGTTTGGGAAGGTCTTTATTGTTCCTTCATTTCTGAAAGATAACTCTGCCAACAGAGTATTCTTGGTTTCTTTTAGCCCTTTTGGTACCCTTCTACTCTGCTGGCCTGTTAGGTTTCTGCCTTAGAAAGTTCCCTTCTAAGTTACAAACTTCTTTTGTCTTGCTGCTTTTAGGATTCTCTTTTTGTCTTTGATTTTTGAAAGTTTCATTTAATATGTTTTGGAAAGGATCTCTTTCCTTCCTTCCTTCCTTCCTTCCTCCTTCCCTCCCTCCCTCCCTCCCTCCCTCTCCCTTTCTTTCTTTGTCTTTCTTTCTTTCTTTCTTTCTTTCTTTCTTTCTTTCTTTCTTTCTTTCTTTCTTTCTTTCTTTCTTTCTTTTTCTTTCTTTCTCTTTCTTTACATATTTTATTTACTTGAGAGAGATACAGAACACAAGCAGGGGGAGGGGCAGAGGGAGCGAAAGGGATGAGCAGACACCCTGCTGAGTGGGGAGCCTGATGCAGGGCTCACTCCTAGGACCCTGAGATAATGACTTGAGTTGAAGACAGATGCTTAACTGACTGAGCCACGCAGGTGCCCTTATTTACTTATCTTAAAGGTTTTTATTTATTTATTTTAGGGAGGAGGGGAATGGCAGAGGGAGAGGTGGAGAGAATCTCAAGCAGATTGTCCACTGAGTGCAGAGCATGACATGGGACTTGATCTCATGACCCATGAGATCATGACCTGAGCTGAAATCAAGAGTTGGACACTTAACCCACTGAGCCACCCAGGTGCCCCTGAATCTCTTTAAATTGATTATGTTTGGGGACCTATGCACTTCATGAAATTGAAGCTCAAATTTCCCCCCCAGATTTGGGAAGTTCTCAGCCATTCTTTAAATAAGCTTTCTTCTCCCTTTCCCTCTCTTCTTCTTGAACTTTAGTAATTCACACACTAATTTAGATGGTATCCTATAGATCATGAAGGCTTTTTATCACTCCGTCATTTTTTTTCCTTTGTTCTCTTCTGACATAATTAGACATAATTTCACAGTTCCTGTGTTTTGTCTCACAGATTCTTTCTTTTGCTGTATGCATTCTACTGTTGATGCTCTCTGTTGCATTTTTCACTTCATTCATTATATTTTTCAGTTTTAGAATTTCTATTTGGCTCTTCTTTGATTTTTGTTAAACTTCTCAGTTTGTTCATGTATCATTTTCCTGATTTCATTGATTCTCTTTTTGTGTTTTCTTGCAGCTAATTGCAAATAGCTATTTTGAATTCTTTATTGAGTAAATCACAGGTCTCCATAACTTTGGGATCAGTTACTAGAAGATTTGTGATGTTATATTTCCTTTATTTTTCATGTTTCTTGAAGGGTGCATTGCTTTCTTCTCATTTGAGGTAGCAGTCACTTCTTCTAGTTTTACTAATTGCGTTCAGGAGAGAAATACCTTCTCTCAGCTTTGCTAGTGATTTTGAGGCTTTCTCAGAGCCTCCGTGGATATACCTGCTCCACACTTCTGGCTTCCTTTTGACAAAACACTTAAGCTTCTCTTGATCCTACAGGGCACTGACTCTTGGCTGACAAGCCTCCCTTTTGTTTTCCAAAAGATAGTGCTAAGGCTTAAGTTTGTGGTCTTTCCCTGGCTGACATATTTGGGCTGGCTTTCTGTGTGTTCACTAGCCATCTTCCAGAGCTTGTTCTCTAATGCAACTGAGGTAGTGCACAGGGAGCTGGCCACAGAGTTGGGGTGTGTGTGGGTGAGGTATACTAAGTGCTGGCAGTGCCTGTGGGCCACTTGGAGGGGATCCCACAGGTAATGCTTTCCCAGGGGATCATGGGTTGGCTTCTTGAGGGGGTCCACAATGCAGTTAATAGAATTCACATCCCTTTATTGCTTGTAAGTGTCCTGTCATTCTCTTCTCGCCTTATTTTGCCTCCTAGTCATGCAGCTCATAATTTAGTATTCTGGTTGGGGAAAGAGGGAAATGCGCCTTTTTGGCAGTGTCCCACACACTTACATGCTTTCACTTTCTACAGCAAGAGAAATCAGAGGCCGAGCAGATCTCTCATTGCTGTGCGGCCTTGTGAGAGGGGTGGTGCAGGTAAAGTCAAACTGTTTTTACCTTCTCTGATGCATCCAAACTAATATATATATATATATTATTTCCAGTAGTGTACTGGAACTTCTTCTTTGAAAACCTGAACTTCTACAAAGGCTCTCTTGTCCATGGTGATTGTCTAAGTCAGTGTTTTCCAGGGGATCCAGATCATGGCCAAGCGGGGCTGTAGCTGGTTCACAGTCCACTGTGGCTCCATAGCCAGGACCGAGGTCTGTATCTGGTGCCTATTATCTGGGGCATGGCTGGGTGAGACTTCTGTTGGATTCCTTGCAATATGGTGCTGGATCTGTAGCTCCCACAAGGCACTTTTGTCTGTAGATAGATGCTGAATTGTATTGTTGGGGAGGGGGTACAAAACAAGGGAAGTCTTATGCCATTTTTTTAAAATTTATTTTTATTTATTTGGGTGGGGGGAGGATCAGAGAGAGTCCTAAGCAGACTCCCTGCTGAGCGTGGAGCCCAATGCAGGGCTCTGTCTGATGACCCTGAGAACATGATCACAGCTGAAACCCAGAGTCCCATGCTTAACCAACTGCACCACCCAGGCACCCCTCCTCATCTCATATTTTGATGTGTGCTATTCTTACTGTCATTTATTTCCTTAAAATTTTTATTGCAAAAAATTTTAATCATGCACAGAAGTAGAAAGACTAGAATAATGAAGTCCTTAGTTTTATACCACCAGTTTCAGCAAATATGGCTAATCTTGTTTATCCATACCATACACCCCCAACCTTCTGGTTTGTTTTAAAGCAAAGCCAGACATAATATTATAAATACTTCTATTTGCATTTGTAACAGATTTGGACTCTCTCTCTCTCTTTTTTTTTTAAGAGAATGGGGGAGGGGCAGAGGGAGAGAAAATTTCAAGCAGGCTCCATGCCCAGCCTCTCACAGCGCTGAGATCTCACAACGCTGAAATCATGACTTCAGCCAAAATTAAGAGTTGGATGCTTAACTAAGCCACCCAGGCACCCCAGATTTGGACTCTTAAATAAACAACATTATCTCCAAATAAAAAAATAAAAGGGGCCCCTGGGTGGCTCAGTTGTTAAGCGTCTGCCTTCGGCTCAGGTCATGATCCTAGAGTCCTGGAATCAAGCCCCACATTGGTCTCTCTGCTCAGTGGGAAGCCTGCTTCTCCCTCTCCCACTTCCCCTGCCTGTGGTCCTGCTCTCATTCTCTCTCTGTCAAATAAATAAATAAAATATTAAAAAAAAAATCTTTATATCATTTAATAGCTAGTCAATGTTTAAATTTTCTGCACTTACCTTGTGAATATCTTTTTACACTTGGTTCGTCTGAAGCAGCCAAATAAGACCCATGCATGGCATTTGGTTGATAGATGTCTCTCAGTCTGTATCAGTCCTTTCTCCTCCTGTTGTTTTTAGTTTTTGATAAAGAAATGGGCATTTGTTCTTTAGAATTTCTTATTTTTAAATTATTTTATTTTTTAAAGATTTTATTTATTTTATTTGTCAGAGAGAGAGAACACAAACAGGGGGAGCAGCAGGCAGAGGGAGAAGCGAGTCCCTGATGTGGGACTCGATCCCAGGACTCTGGGATCATGACCTGAGCTGAAGGCAGATGTTTAACTGACTTAGCCATCTAGGCATCCCTAGAATTGGCTGATTTTTTAAAAAGGATTTATTTATTTTAGAGAGAGAGAGAGAGTGAGTGGTAGGAGGGTCAGAGGGAGAGAATCTTCCAGTAGACTCCCCGCTGAATGTGGAGTCCAACACGGGGCTCAATCCCATGACCCTGAGATCATGACCTGAGCCAGAACCAAGAGTCAGATGCTCAACCATCTGAGCCACCCAGGCGCTCCAAAATTTGGCTGGTTTTTATCCTCATGGTGTTGCTTCATATGTTCATCTATGTCTATTTCTGTAAACTGGTAGTTGCAACTACAGGCTTGATCATTTAGTTTGGGTTTAATAATTTTGGCAAGAATCTCTCATAGGTGGAGCTGTGCACTTCCTATTATGCCATGCCATGTCAAGAGACCCGTAGTGTCTGATTGTCTTGTAATACTAAGATTGATCACTGAGCACAAGTGTTTTCATTCTGATCCATCCATTATAATGTTCCTTTTCTGTTGTACCTAATGGTTCCAACAGCCATCCATGATCTTTCCCCAGATACATTATTTCATTAGGGATTACAAAGTGGTTTCAGTTCTAATATTTCTTTATGTCAACTAAATGTTTATGCTTGCATAGATTTTATAGAGAAGGGTAGGATAAATTCTTGAATCTTCTATTTACCATTTTTTCAAAATGGATTGGTGTTCTAGAAACCTCGAGAAGTGACAACTTCTGAAGTATTACTACAAGTGCACAGATCTTAGTACATTTGATACGTTTTAATCCATCGTAGTCATTACTTTTCAGTGTTTATACTGTCTTACCCATCCTTGGCCACTGGGATTTTGCATTGATTCCTAGGTCCTGTTCATGTGGTACTTGCAGTTTTTTGATATCCTTGTTGTTTTGAGGGACAAGATGTCCCAGGCTTACCTTGTACAATCCTGCCCCAGATCTGGAATCTGTCATTCTTTGAGGAAGTTCATTCTTATTAGCAAGAACCATTGTTAATTTCTTAATGGTGTATGATTTTATTTTTAGATGTTGAGTTACTCAGAAAAGTGTTTTAAAATTACTAAGTGGCTGGTTTTGGGCTTTGTTTTTGTTAATTTTTTCATTTCCTTGTAACCACAGAACGTAGCTGTATGATTTTTAAAAATATTTTACCATTGGATTAATTAAAAGTGTTATATGAGCATTTGAATTCTATGGAGTTATTAAATAACTTAAATTGTTACTCATAAACATTACTTATTTTCGTTTACTTATCTGTAGGTTTTTAAGAGGGCTGTGTTAAAAAATGCTATTATAGTGGTTTGTTAATTATTGCATTTCTGAAAATATACTTTAGTTATTTTGAAGCATTGTGATTTAGTATGTAACATTGAAGTCTAGGTAGAAAGTCTAATTCTCATTTGTAGGATGGTTAAGTTATAACAATATAAGATTTAATTTTTTTTTAATCAAAGATTAGACAGCACAGAGAGCAAACATAGATTTTTGCTTTCATAAAAAAGTATTTGGATTTTGTTGGTAGCTCCAGGAGGAGTTGAAAATGTCATGCTTTGGAAATTGTGGTGCTAGTTAGTGTATGCAAGAATTTAACAATATGATGAAATGCAAATAGTTGAGTAAATAAGAAATTGGATAGTGGTCAGTATAATTATCAGTTGCACATATTTTCTGTTTTGGGGGAGGGGATACTGAATCAGGAAGCTTTATTTACACAGTAAAAATAATAAGTAGATTCCTGAGAGACTGGAGCAGCTCTAGTGCAAGACAGTCATGTCCTGAGTGGGAGGACAGGCAACTGTGGCTGTGGGTGGAAGGGAGTGACACAGACCTAGCACCTTTTGCACACAGATCAGGGGGCCTGGCCTGATACTCCTCATTCTGGCCACCAGATTTCCAGATGCTCAGTAATACCAACAATGTGTGGTTTGGGAAAGCATGCTACAGCCCCCTAAACAGCCCACATGCTGTGACAGAGCCCCCAGGACATTTCTCCCATTCACTGAAAACACAATTTGTAAAAAAGCCTATGCCAGAAGGTCAGACTATCCTACCTAAGCTGTAAGGTCTCTGCTGTGGTCTGGGATTTTTTTTTTAAATAGTTTTTGCTTCTTTTCTCTTTAAAGAGGCATGGTTTTTTCTGACTGGAGCCACTGGGAGAGGTTCAACCTATTGTGTTCCGGATATGGCAGGATACAGCACCATTGTCTACACAGGGGAGCACAGTGTCTGGGCTGCACCAGCCATGGCCTGGCTGGGTAGAGCCCTGGCACTTGGAGGGACTTCTCACACCGTAGGGCTTAGGCCTGAAGTGTAGTGTACATATTTTATTTTGACACTGCTTATTGGTAACCTAGTAGTCTCAAGAAAGCAAAGACATCTGTAGAAGGTAGGTATAGTAAGAATGCCTGTGGGTTGTGCCTTTTCCCTTTCTGGAATGCTATGAACTTAGGAGTGTCTGTATTAAGGAGACCTAGTGTATTACCTGAACACCCCATGCTAAGGCCAGCCTCATTCCTGCTAAGATGGGAAGTGTGACCGGTGATGTTCATGTGACATTTCAACATACTAGGTTTGGACTAGCCAAGAGAGCCTGCCACCTATGAGTTTCCTTCCATTTCAACTGTTTAAAAATACAATTTCACACATTCTTTCATTTTATTAATGAAATGCTGTGCTTCAAACCGAGGGGCCTGCCTGCCAGGTGGAGCTATAATTATGCCTGGGCAGTCTGCAGCTGTGCTTAGTTATAAAGTTTTAACTAAAGAAAATAGAATGAGAGTTGCTTTTATGCATCTCATAATATTTCCCCAAATCAGTATATTTATATGACAAAATAATTTGTAAAGAAATTACTGACATGTACTTTTTTTTTGGCCAGGACTGGAAAATATGGTGCTAAAAAAATCACCAGTTTTTGGTTATCTTTCAACAAAACTAACCTAAAATTATCTTTTTTTTTGGGGAAAGAGTATAATCCACGTCTTTCCCAACTCCTGTTTTTTCCCCCACCCGCTATCTCCAGTCTCTTCACAAATCCACTGGTTCTGATTTTGAAATGGATGCAGGATCAAGCCACTTCTAACCCTATGACAGCTATAGCCTGAGTCCAAGCTGCATCATCTCTTGCCAGGACTGTGCAAAAGCTTTCTATATAGGCTAATGCTTGCCTTCCACAATGTATTCTCTACTCAGGCAGAATGATCTCTTAAAAAGGTAGATCAGGCTATGCTTTCCCTCTGTTCAAAACCTCTTTTGTTGTCTCTTCTCACTTGGAATAAATGTAAAGTTGTTGCCACAGCCCACTAGACCTCACCTGTTCTGGACCCTTTTGGCTCTTTGCTGTCATCTCTTACTACTCTCTTCACTGCCTCTACCTCAACTGCACTAGCCTCCTGCTGGTCATAGACACAGTGAGCATGATTCGTCCTCAGGGCTTTTGCACTGGCTATTCCCACCACTTGGAATATCTTCTGCACATATGTGCTTGATTTACTCTCTTCATTCAGGTCTCCTTATTTGCCTTATCAGAGGCCTTCCTTAAAAGAGTTCCTTCCCCTCCTGGTTACTGTCTGTCTTTTTACCAAATTTATTCTTTTCTTAGCACTTACTAACATGATAACATATTTCTAGTCATGCAAATGGAAGTTCTTTTTTTTTTTTAAAGATTTTATTTATTTATTCATGAGAGACAGAGAGAGAGAGGCAGAGGGAGAAGCAGGCTCCCAAGGAGCAGAGAGCCCGATGCGGGACTCGATCCCAGGACCCTGGGATCATGACCCGAGCCGAAGGCAGACGCTTAACCATCTGAGCCACCCAGGCGCCCGCAAATGGAAGTTCTAAAAGAACCTAGGTTTCGTTTTGTTCATACTTCTAATTAAAATTTAGAACAGACTAGAAAGATTAGAGGTGAGAAAATAGGGTCCCAAATAATGTGGGAGAGTTGGGTTTCAAACCCAGGTTTTATAAGCTCAGAGGACTTTTCCTGCCTCCACCCCCAAAAGAAAGATGTTTGGGTTCTTTTTATATGGATATCTTTTTGGTAATTCAAGGAAGTTGATGTATTTCTTATTTGAGAAGACTTACTTTAGGCATTAAAGCTTATTGCTTCAGGATTTCAAGTGGCCCTAGTTACTTACCACTATCTCTAGCAAGAAATAAGGTAGGAAGAGTGTATTCTAGGGATGGGTTGAAGTGGGCCCACTTGCTCACAGCATGGCAACTGGTTCCACATGGCACCTGAATGTCAGACAAGGACTGTAGATCCCTTAAGGCCCCACCTATGATGTTGTACATTGTCACTTTAACCACATCTGGATTGATCCCATGATCGAAGTAGGTCACAGGGCCAGTCCAGATTTCAGGAGAGGGGAATAAACTGCCTCTTCAGGAGAAAGTGGCAAGGTCTCATTACAAAAGGTGTGATGTGGCCATCTTTGGAAACAGAACCTACCTCCAAAAATCACCCTCAAATCTGTCATAATTTTACCACCAGTAGAGAATAGAGAGCTTTTTTAAGATGATGATGATAATCACCCTTATGAAAAATGCTGGGTTTTCTTTGGTGTACTGGGTACTGAAAAAAAACTTCACCTCTGGCTAGTACTCTACTCATTGGGTATGCCATTATATCCAAGAGATCTATTATTCCTCTTGGTCAGCATTGGTAATATTTTTTTTTTTTTAAGATTTATTTATTTATTTATTTATTTATTTATTTGAGAGAGAGAGAGAGAGAGAGAAACAGCATGAGAGGGGGGAGGGTCAGAGGGAGAAGCAGGCTCCCCGCTGAGCTGGGAGCCCGATGCGGGACTCGATCCCAGGACTCCGGGATCATGACCTGAGCCGAAGGCAGTCGCTTAACCAACTGAGCCACCCAGGCGCCCCGGTAATATTTTTAAAAGAAAGAATAAAAGCTGTATTGTGGAATTGTGCTAAGTTTTCCATATTTTATGTATGTAGCTAGTGTTTGTACTTTGCAATAGGATTTAATGAAGCTGACATTCTACTTGTCACAAGGAAGTTTGGACAAGTCAAGTAGACCAATCACTGTTATTTACTTCTATTAGTAGAATAAAATTTGAGGTGTTTTTTTATTTTAGTATGTTATGTTAGTCATCATACATTACATCATTAGTTCTAGATGAAGTGTTCCATGATTCATTGTTTGTGCATAACACCCAGTGCTCCATGCAGAACGTGCCCTCTTTAATACCCATCACCAGGTTAACCCATCCTCCCACCCCTTCCCCCCAGAACCCTCAGTTTGTTTCTCAGAGTCCATAGTCTCTCATGGTTCATCTCCCCCACCGGTTTCCCACCCTTCATTTCTCCCTTCCTACTATCTTTTTTTTTTTTTTTTTTTAACATATAATGTATTACTTGTTTCAGAGGTACAGGTCTGTGATTCAACAGTCTTACACAATTCACAGCGCTCACCATAGCACATACCCTCCCCAATGACGTGGTTTTAAATTATTTTTCCTTAATATTTATTTAGATACCAGTACACTAATAGGCACATGGTAGGACGGACCCTGAAAGAATGTTTGCAAATTTTTGGGTATTAAAAATATCTGCAAAATCAGTTTATTTTATCTTAGAAATTTATTTTTAGGGGGAAGAAATGACGTACTATGATTAACTGTAGGTTCTTTTTTTTTCTTTTAACAGTTTTATTTATTATAAATTATACACATAACATATGACTACATTGTCATTTTAAAATTTCAAATGATATAGATGGTGTTAAATTCTCTTTGACTTTCACCACCCTTCTCATCCCAGTCCTCTTTTTGGAGATAATCGTAGTTTATAGTTTGGTAGTTATCCTCACAAACATTTTTCTCTGCATTCACACACATACATGTATACATAGAAATACATAGATTTGTGTGTGTGTTTTCCCACAAACGGGTGTTATACTGTATTATTCTGCAGCTTGCTATTTATTTTTTTATTTTATTTTCCCTGATGGAGTGTTCCATGATTCATTGTTTGCGTATAACACCCAGTGTAGGTTCTTACCAGGTACTACCTTTTTTTTTTACAGACATATGCAAACAATGTGCATATAGTGTATCTAGTCATTGTTTTAAGTTTCACTTTGTCACTATCATTTTTAATTTGTGACATTCTGGTGTCATGTTTTAATTTCTTACTCTGTTCCTTCTCTCCCAGTTCACCTTCTGGTGCTTGGCAGGACACTCTGTCTGGAATTGCTGAGTTAACAACTTCCTCTGCTGTGATCATGTAATTCTAATCTTTCCCCTCACGAGAGAACTTTTTGTGAATTCTAAGTCCATATGCTGCATATCCCCATTTTGCCTCTGAAGTGAGTTCCAGACACGTGACAAATGTGGTCAAACTATTTACAACAAATGTCCACAGGAGCATTCATACAGTGACTAGGAAACTGGGGTTGATTCACAGAAAAGTTTCTGTTTGACTTGACTGTCATAAACAATGAGATCACAAAAGTAAATACTCCACATCTGGTTGTCTGGATCCTTACTTGTGTGGATATTTCTGGAAGGAAAGAAAGAAGTCATGTGGATCAGTCAGCATCATATTGTTCACATAATTACAATATTTTCTAAGAAGTTAAAAAATGTGGTTTGGTTGATTCTTTATGAGAGTGAAAGTTATTTAGTCATTGTGTTCCAATTAGCACTGTGTAGGCAAATTAAGGCATTTGAGTATTTCAGCATGACAGGGGAATGCTTGTGGTAGAAGCAAACTTAATTACAAGCAAGCTTATAATTGCTTGCTTGTAATTACGTTCACAGGTTACATTCTTGGATTTCTGTAGGAAAATGGTTAGCTGCCTCAGGATTTATAGATAACTTGTTTTTTCTCTTTTCACAGAATATTTTAAGATTTATTTATTTATTTTAGAACAAGAGTGTGAGTGGGGGGAGGGGCAGAGGAAGAGGGAGAGAGAGAATCCTCAAGCAGACTCCCTGCTAAGCACAGAGCCCAACATGGGGCTTGATCCCAGGACCCTGAGATCATGACCAGAGCTGAGATCAAGGGTTGGCGGCTCAACACACTGAGACACCCACGTGCCCCTAAACATTTTAAGATGCCACTTAATTAAGAGAAAAAAGCTTGTCCACATTCAGAAATATTTTTCAAAACTCTATTTCACAATAAATTAGGTACAAAAATGCCAACTTGATTATCTATGCATTAACCAAACATACAAATAGTTAAAACTTTACTGGTAACCATTAGCTAAAGAAGTATAATTGAGGGGGTGCCTGGGTGGCTCAACTGGTTAAGCAACTGCCTTTGGCTCAGGTCATGATCCTGGAGTCCTGGGATCAAGTCCTGCATCGGGCTCCCTGCTCAGCGGGGAGTGTGCTTCTCCCTCTGACCCTCCCCCCCTCATGTGCTCTCTCTCTCTCAAATAAGTAAAATCTTAAAAAAAAAAATATAATTGAGTTAAAGGTAAAAAGAAATCAAGAACTTTCCTAATAATGTGCTTGAATAATGTGTTAACATATGTACGTTTTTCTCAAAATGTGTTTGCATTAAGGGATAATCTATATTTGTTGTTTCTTTAGCATACTATTTGCACTTGAAATACTTTTTCTCTCCTTATAATGCACAGTAATAAAAGGTAATATTATACTTAGAAGTGTGTTGGCAAGGGAAACTGGTGGAACTAATCCAATAACTTGGAGCTCCTTGGAGAAAAGGCGCTATAGAAATGCAAGGTATTATTGTCACTGTTATTACATTGTGGAGCTGCCAACACTGTCTGCCCTTTGTGAAAGCTGGGCAGTTAAGAAAGAATGCAGAATTGCCATAGCAGGAGTTGAGAGAGTTTTATATTTTGAAAAATTTACACAGCTATAGTAGAAACATTTTTAAAAAAATTTTAAAGAAAATGGCTTAGTTAGATTTCTTATTACTGTTCTTTGTTGTTGAAGATGATATTAGCCATGATTATTTTCCAAGTACAACATGTAAGTAAAAATTCCAATTCTTGGTGGAATTGGGGGTCAAACCAGAAATAAGGTTCTTTAGAATTTGTAAAGCACTGACCCTTGAGATTGAGCTGAAACAGACTCCAGGATACACAGAAAGATAGGCAGTTTTACATAAATATCAGAACATGTGTGAATAGGAATCCCATACTTCTGTATTTTGGCTTAGGATTTGTCAGTATGAGGGAGGCAGTAAGTAGAGTGGAGAAGAGGATTATCTCTGAAGTTAGACTGGCCTCCATTCAAATTTTGGCTATCAGCCATGTAACTTAAAGTCATTAATCTCTCTAAGCCTCAGTTTCTTCATTTATAAATTGGGGGTAATAAAATCATAGCAAAATCAGTGCATTGCACATAGATAAGCTCTCGGAAATGGAGGCCATCATCCCAGCTCAACGTTACCATTGTCCTAATTAAAGTTGACCTAGAACTATAATAGTCACTCTTAACTCATTTATAACCAACCTATTTATAACCAACTAAGATCTCTTAATTAACTTTGTGCTGCTGCTCATCTTAGAGAGAAGGGAAAAGGAAAGCTCACTGAAAGTAATTCACCAATTTTGATAGCTATTAGTTATTACATTTGGGGATGAGAGGGAAATTATAATAAATATGTTGATTTGATGCAAGTTTTTATTATATAAATATAATGAAAGGAAACGAGATATGTAAGTTAAAATCATTTTGGCTAATTAGCTAGATATTTGCACCTTTTTTGTCCTTCTTTTCAGTATTGTGGTTACAAGTTTTCTTGGGTATCATGTTGTAATGATCTCTTTAGGGCTATATTTTCAAAAGTGCTGTAAGAGTATGTCAGAATTTATTTACCAGGTGTATGTTCTTATTCTAGTCATTTTAATTATCCTGTAATTAACAAAAAGAAGGAAATGTGTCTCAACTTCTTTCTGTAGATAGGTGTTTTAGAGGGTATTTTAGTGTTTCCAGTTAACTTTAGATAAGAGGTAGCTATTACCCAGGTTTATGTGCATATGTGATCCTGTGCCTGAAAATAATTATGAATGCAAACATAATACATTGCCAAGTATGGCCAACATATATAGGGTGTCAGAGCAATGATTTACAACTATGTTGGCTTAGCTACGTATCTGACTACAGCTTTCATGAAAATACTGGGCTAACACTGGAAGCAACTAATTTTGTTGCTTTTAACTGTTTAGTAGTCATGTTTTTATTCAGCTGAGAGAAGTAATGAACACAGTTCTTATTTCAAGATGGTATTTAAATTGGACCCAGGTAGAGGAGGGGGGAAAGATGGTGGAGGAGTAGGGGACCCTATTTCAGCTGGTCCCTGGAATTGAGCTGGATATCTACCAGACCACTGTGAGCACCCACGAAACCAGCCTGAGTTGTAAGAAGATCTGGATCTCTACAAACAGAATATTGCAGGCGGTTGGTTTTGAGGTACAAAGCGGGGAGCCGTGATTCCGCGGGCAGATACTGGAGGATAAATGGCAGTGGGAGGATGCCTGGCCGTGGGGATCCTACACCGCCAGTGAGTGACAGCCTCGTGTGCTGGGGACGGGGCACAGACTCGCAGACTGGTAGCGGTGGGGAAAGGACTTTAGGGCAGCCTCCGGGGCAGAAACCCAGAGCGGCGGGGTTGGGCGTGCGAACTGGGAGTGGCTGGCAGTTTTAGAAGCACAAAGGGCAGAGACGTGCCCCGACCTGGAGGCAGGACTGGGAGCACTGCGGAGGGGCGCACAACCCAGGACGCTGCAGTTTATAGCAACACGGACAGAAATGGAGACGGTGTGGCCTGGAGAGCTCACTGAAGAACAGACTGCGATCTCTCTGCTCTGAGGCAGAGGGTTGGAAACGGTCTCTTCTGCTCTGACTCGCGGAAGAGACGCGGAAAGCTGCCAGGGAAAGCTGCCAGAGAACAAAAGCCCCCAAAACTGATTCCTGCTGAGCCCATCCCCCGCCACAGGGGGGCAGGGCAACTCCACCCAAACAGGGTTGCCTGAGTAACAGTGCAGCAGGCCCCTCCCACAGAAGATAGGCTGGGAAAACAAGAGGCCAGCAACCCTAAAGTCCCAAGAAAACAGGGGCATCTTGCTTGGGTTCTGGTCAATAATTTGGACTCTATACATTCCCTCAAACACCCATCAACAGAATGACTAGGAGGAGGAACCCCCAAAATAGAAAAGACTCAGAGATTATGACTTATGCTGCAGATTTACAAATGGATGCACATATAACCAAGATGTCGGAGATGGAATTCAGGCTAGCAATTGTGAAGACAATGGCTAAGTGGAGAAATCAGTTAATGGCGACATAGAATCTCTAAGGGC
>NC_138384.1:14861253-14883721 GCF_054177405.1 Leptonychotes weddellii | reverse complement strand
TAAAAAAAAAAAAAAAAAAAAAAAAAGAATAAATAAATAAATAAATTGGACCCAGATAAAAACCTTAAGGTGGCTACATTTCACCAAAGACCAACATATTCTCATTTTTTTTTTGTATTTAAAGGAATATGTTTTGATTCCTGAACCTCTCTCCCTATCCAGTTTTACTCATGTCTTGTTTATATATACATGCACACCAACAGATAGTCTTTTACTTTCTTCTTGCTATTCTAGTTTGTTTAAATTATTTTCTCATTCTCCCTTAATTTTTCCCTTGTCTTTTCCCTGCTGTTGTCAAATGAATTCCTCCTTTTGCAGAAGCTCAGCAGGAAATGGATTAATGCAGCTGGAAAACAACTACTGTAGTGTCAGGATACTGGGGTGACCTCAGTATTAGAAAATAAAAGTATCCAGCAGCTAAAAGTCAGGAGGCAAAAAAATCTTGGTGCATCTTGTTCATTTCTACCATGGATGTGCTTTTTTTTTTTTTTTTTTAAACATTTCCAAGGTATCCTGTGAGTCAAAAATCATAAAAACAAATTAAAAAAAAAAAACTTTAAATGAAGATAAAGCAGGCTGAGTCTGGGATATATTTTAATACATTTCAAGTTAGCAACTCATAATGAACCTGGAATATTGAGGTGCGTGATTGATATGAACAGAAACACAACATTGTCCCTACCCTATTCTCTTAAATTGTTATTTCCAGCAGTGAGAACTATCTCAAAAATTCATCTTTCCAAGATAAAAAGGGTTCATATTTCTAGCCATCCTTCATCGATGTCAGGCTGTGATGGTCAGCCATTGCATGGATATCCTTGCTGCTGAGGTCAACAGCAACCAAGACAGAAAGGATGTCCATTTTCCCTCCTACTGGGTCACTGGCTAGCCAGGAGTATTTTTTTCTGTGACTAATAGTCAATGAAATATCCGATGTTTAAAAACAAGATTGCTTAGCCTTGCAATTGTTATTAAATTCTTTTCCCAGGCTATAATGCATAGGCTTTGATCTAAAGTCCTACTGTTACTAGAAGGACTTGTGTGATTACGATAATGTGCACTGCTCTTTTTGCTATTCCTATAGGGAAAATAAAGCCCATATTAGTTCCATATTAGTACCTGACTTGGAGAAGTTAAAAAGCACCAGAAAAAGGTTAAACAGAGTCAAGTACACATAAGAGAGCAGTGGTTATTAGTGTTCAGGGAGCCATTAAAAAATTCTGCTTATACAGAAGAATTTATTGGTGCTCCTGCTTCTGGCTGCTTTATGCATTTTAATAAAGAAGTAGGGTGTGTGTGTGTGTATGCTTGCACACATTTAAGGCTGTGATTGAACAAGGACTTTAGCTATTTGGTCTGTCACTAATTTAATCCTTCTCCGTCCTTTTCCCCAAGTCTCACTCTTTAACTTGAGCTTCTGAAAATTCTGAAAATCCTTCACTTCCACTTTTATGAAGGCAATGTGGGAAGAATAGGCTTATTAACTCTATGGATATATTTTTTCCTGATTTACATATTTGGAAAGACCTTTTACTTTAGATGTTTGAAAGTAATTATCCAGAGGAAAAATGTGCAGTTTCATGAACTAAGGAAATTTTATGAAGTTTTAGATTTTTTTTTTTTAAAGATTTTAAGTAGTCTCTATACCCAATGTGGGACTCGAACTCAAAACCCCAAGATCAAGATTCCCATGCTCAACTGACTGAGCCAGCTAGGCACCCCATGAAGTTTTATATTGCTTAGTGCTTTGAAATAAAAAAAAGGTAAATTAGAAGAGACATGTGGATTATGATTAAAGGAAGTGATATGAGCATATGCATTTAACTACATCTTCTAAATTCTCATTGAAATCACCAAAGGAATGTAAAATCAGAGAAAAAGGTATGCCAGTGTTGGAAACTAAGATATAATGTTAACAGTCAGAAACTAGGAGAGATACTTATAAAATATTCAGACAAAATTGAACTATGAGGAGAGCCAACCAGCTTGTGAAAGAAATGTTTTCCTTTCCTAAGAGGTATAGACCCTTAGAAGAACCCAGTTGTAAGCTTGAAGTGTCAGGGTACTGAGGACAAGAGAGGTCTTTATGAATGGAGGAGGGAAACTGATAAAGGTATAACATAGGTACCAGGAAGAGCACTGTACAGCAGTTACTCCTAACAAACTGAGACATGTGTCAGGCTAAGTTGCATAGAACTTGATGTTACAGCTAACTCCTCCCATCCTTTTTTTCCTGTGTTGCTTTTAATATCTTTTCATTGTTGCCATAGAGCATGTTTTCTTTGCCTTGAATCCTTTTAAATTTGATATTTGAATAATGCTGCAAAATATGATTTATCTTGGTAAATGTTTTATGTGCACCTGAAAAGAATGTGTATTCTCTTGTTGAAAGAGTCAACTAGTACATATTGTTTGATTATGTTGTTTAGGTCTTCCATATCCTTACTGAATTTCTGTTTACAAGTTTTATTATTTATTAAGAGGTTGGTATTGAAATTTTTAACTATAGTTGTGGATTTCTCTATTACTTCTTGGAGTTCTATCAGATGTTGCTTTATGTACTTTGAGGATGTCTGATTTGGTGAAAGAAAGTTTAAGATGATTAATGTCTTAAATTGATCCCTATGTAGCTCTGATAGGCTTTACTCTGGAATCTAATAAGTGTGAATAGTATCACCATTCTAGCTTTCTTTTGATTAGTGTTAGCGTGGTTATCTTTTCCCATCCTTTTATTTTTAACCTGTATGTGATTTTATATTTAAAATGTGTTCTCTGGAGGCAGAATATAGTTAAATCTTTCTTTTATATCCAATCTGACAATCTTTACTTTTAGTTAGGGTATTTAGACCATTTACATTTAATATGATTATTGTTATGGTTAGGCTTAAATCTATCATTTTGCTATTTGTCTGATTGTCATCTTTTCTCTTTCCTTTTGGACTCATTAGACCTTTTTATGATTAAAAAAATTTTTTTTAAGATTTACTTATTTATTTGGGTGGGGGGGGCTCTGTGGGGAGGAGCCGAGGGAAAGAGAAACTCCAAGAAGACTCTGCACTGAGCACAGAGCCTGATGTGGGGCTTGATCTCAGGACTCCAATACTTGATCTTCATTTAGAATTTATGATGTGGCAGGTCCTGTTCTAATGGCTTCATGTGGGCTGATTTGAAGTAGGTTTTGCTAGCATATTCATTTTCCAGATGAAGAAACAGCTCAGAGAGGTTAAGGAATTTGTCCAGGATTACACAGGTGATAAATAGTAGAGCTGGGCTTTAAATCATGACTGTGCCATGTTAGGGTATGGACTTTAATTCTTCTTTATACATACTTTCAAGTTCCCTGAACTGCAGCCTTTAGAATTACTTGATGCCTCTGCTGTGCTCTACTGGAGCTGTGGAGCTAAAAATTACCTTATTTGGCTGCTGGCCTAAGTTTAGCATTCTCTCATCAACTGAGTTTAGCAATCTGACAGATTGCAAGGCTCAAGTACTTGGTAATATTTCTTAATCACTACTTTTCTATTCTCTTTGTCAGGATTTTTGTATATTTTTAAATTTGTAAAAATTGCTTTTGTAGGTTTCAGGATGGAAAAGAGGTAAACATAAATCTTTAATATATATTGTCATCCATTTCTTTTTTTATACCTTTATATTAAATATAGTGTGACTGGATTTGTTTTTAATGCTACCAGCAGTTTATATCCCTTAAGGTAAGACCTAATTACCTTGATTATATATTTTTCATTTTTTGTTTGTTTGTTACTTCTAATTTTATTCATAGAGTTTTTGTGAGGATTAGTGACTTAATATATTTAATACACATAGAACAGTGTGTGGTATATATTAGGCACCATATAAATGTCAACTATCATCATTATTATTTTCATATTAGAACAAGATGTCTATAAGAGAGACTATTCTCCCGTTGAATTTTGTTCTCAGGAAGTTTCACTTGTACCTTCTCCTTGTTCCTAATTCTCAGAGAATAACAAGGCATGTTTTCTTCCTTCTCATTCCGCTTCCATTCTCACTGCCCCAACTCTTAAATTTTGTTAAGGTAACTTAGTATTTCATTATAGTTTATTATCAGAATTTCTCTTGTGGTTTATTGGGTGACATCATCTCTGAGTTACTGCATTTTCACAAATGTCTTTCTTTAATATTTTAGCTGGATTCCAGAATTTTTATAGTTCATTTCTTTCCTTCTCAGTAATCTTAGAAATTTATTCCATTATCATCTAGGTTCTAGTGGGTTGGAGATGAATGTTTGATATCAGCCTAATTTCTTTTTATGTGTTATTTTTGTTTTCTACCTTAAAAATTGTGATATTTTCTTTTAACCCTTGGAATTCAGAAATTCTTCAGGATATGCCTGAATGTATGTTTCTTATCAGTTTTACCTGGAACTATTTGAGCCTTTTCCCTCTGTAGGCTTTATTTAGTTGAGGGACAAATTCTCCTATTACTCAATTATTGCCTTTTCTCCATAGCTTTACTTTTCTCCTTTTGGAGTTCTTATTATTCACCTCTTGGATTTCTGGTACCTGTTCCCTCAAGTCTTGGATCTTTTCTTTCTTGACTTTAATCTCTTTTTCTTTTTTTCCTAGATTGGAAATGTTTCTTCCATTTTAACTTCCATACTATTATTTCAGGGCTCAGCAGTGATTATTTGTCTTTCCAATAAATATATTTACCATTTATGTAACCTTAGAATGTTAATAGACTTTCTAAACTTGTTACTAATGGATAAGACTATAAAGGAAATTATTGATAGCTTTGTCCATATAAAAACAAAGACAAGCAATGAACTCATAAACAACTTTAATACATGTGCAAAAGTGCTAATATTTTATATATTAAGTTCTTACAAATCAAGAATTTAAACACAATAGGAAAAAAGAATCAACAGAAAATTTACCAAAGAAAGAACACATCCAATACATTTCTGAAAACATTTTTAACTTTACTAGTAGTCAAAGAAATGGAAATAAAAAATAAAAAAAATGTATAAATATGGCTATATTTATTTTATTTATTTATTTATTTTAGAGTTTGAGAGCATGCATACGCACATGTGAGTGGGTTGTGGGGGAGAAGGGGCAGAGGGAGAGGGAGAGAGAATCTCAAGCAGACCCCACACCCAGTACGGAACCCAAATCAGGGCTTGATCCCATGACCCTGAGATCATGACCTGAGCTGAAATCAAGAGTAAGACGCTTAACCCACTGAGCCACCCTGGTGCCCTGGCAATATTTTTAAAAGATTATTTTCATGGATTATGAAGAATAATACAGATACTCTTCTGTATTAGGTAATATTTGGTTGCAAGTAACAGAAAACTCAATTCAAATAACTTAATACATGATATTTATTGGCGCTCAATGCTTGAATTTCACAAGTTTGGCTTATTTCATGGGCTCAACAGTATTATCTAGAACCTGGTTTCTTTATGTCTCTCCTGTCTGCTTTCTACAGTTTCAGCTTAATCCTAAAGCTGGTTTAAGATTATCAACAATTCCTGAGATTGTCTGTTTCCTTACTTACTTGCAGGGTGAATGAGAGAAGGGAGAGGAAGTTGCTTTCACAGAAACTGTCAATTTTTCTATATATCTCATTGGCCCAACTTGAAATATGAGCCTATCCCTGAGCCAGTAGCTGGATTCAGGTAGTTACATTGCTTAGCTTAGGCTGGAGCTACATGTTTCATTCATGGATCTGGAATGGGGCCACCTTCAACCAAAGCACTTAGGTTGGATGGGAGAGGGATGAGAATGCTGCATGAAAATTGGGGATATTATCAGGAGGCAGATAAAATGTTTGGGTAAGGCACACATAATGTCCACTATCCATGCATTTCTCTGGATATAAAAAGTGGTATATACTTTTGGTCGTGGAACTGGCAATATGAATAAAAATCTTAAAATGTGCTTATAATATTGCCCAGAAACTTTGTTCCTTGGAGTTTATCTCCAAGAGTCATGGATATATATATATAAATATCCAGCTTTTGTGTATCTAAAGTAAAACATTTTGACTAACGATAAATTTGGAACAATTTAAATGCCCAACCACATGGATTTGATTAAAGTGTGTGTAGAACATTCAACATTCATACAATGGAATACTACTTACAATGAAAAATGATGCTATTAAGAAATATTTAATGACATGTAAAAGAGATCACTATCATTAAGTGGAGAAAGCAACAAAACATCTCTTTTGAAAAAAAAAAAAAAAAAGCATATTCATGCATAGAAAAAATACAGGAATACCAAAATATTAACAGTGGTTATCACTGGGAGTTGGATGGTAAAAATAGTTATTTGCATATTTGTATTTTTATAAATTTCTTAAACTAAATCTTTACTATTTTAATTTCTTCCTTTCTGATCTTTATTCCTTTTTTTTCTTACTGCACTGGCTAGAACCTCCGGTACAATTTTGAAAAGAAATGATGAGAGTGAACATCCTTGCTTTATTCCTGATCTTAGGGAAAAAGTGTTACTATTTAACTATTAGGTATGATCATAGGTATGGATTTTCAAAAGATTGGCTTATTTGTAGATGTCCTTCAACAGTTTGAGGAAGTTTTAAAAAAATTTCCAATTTGTTGAGAGCTTTTATCATAAGGGGTATTGAGTATTGTCAAATGATTTTTTTTTTCATCTGTTAAGATGATCATATCGTTTTTCCCCTTACTCTGTAAATGTAGTATATTGATTTTCAAATGTTAAATAACCTTGCATTCTTCAGTTAGACTCCACTTTGTTATGGAATATTATTTTAATATATTGCTGGATTCAATTTGCTAATATATTCTTAAAGATTTTTCTTCTTATATTCATGAGGGATACCCCCATCTGTAATTTTCGTATATCTTCATCAGGTTTCTGTGTTGGCTATATAAAACAAGTTGAGAAGTGTTCGTTTCTCCATTTTCTGAAACAGTTTGTATAGGATTGCTCTTACTATTCTTTACACATTTGGTAAAATTTGCCATTGAAGCCACCTGGCTCTGGAGTCTTGGGTTTTTGGGAGATGTTTTATTTTATTGTATTGTATTTTAAATCATTTTTAAAGACTTATTGATTTGAGAGAGAAGAGAGTGTGTGTGCATACATAAGCAGGGGCAGGGAGAGGTGGAGGGAGAGGGAAAAGCATATTCCCCCCTGAGCTGGGAGCCTGACATGGGGCTCGATCCTGTGACTTTGAGATCATGACCTGAGCAGAAGGCACACACTTAACTGACTGAGCCACCCAAGTGCCCCATTATTTTATTTTATTTAGAAAACATGTGCACACACATGGCGGGGGAGGGGCAGAGGGAGAGGAAGAGAATCCCAAGCAGACTCTCTGCTGAGAACAGAGCCTGATGTGGGGCTCTATCTCACAATGTGAGATCATGACCCTAGCCAAAGTCAGGAGTGGGATGCTTAAATGACTGAACCACCTAGGCGCCCCCCAGGTTTTTTGTTTTAAATTCACTTTCTTTAATAGATATTGAGTTATTTAGATTGTCAGTTTCTATTTGTGTAAGCTTCAATAATTTGTACTCATCAAGGAATTTTGTCATTTCATGTAAGGTGTTGAATTTATTGGCAACTTATGCTTTTAGTATCTTCAGAATCTATAATGTTGACTTTTTTATTCCTGATATTTGTAGTGTATATTTCTTTTTTTTCTTAATTAGTGTTGCTAGTGGTTTATTAATTTAATCATTTCAAAGAAACAAATTTTGTTGATTTTCTTTATTGTTTTTTTCATTGATTTCCATTCTAATTTTTATTATTTCCTTCCTTCTACTTATTCCAGGTTTCATTTGCTATACTTCTTTTGAGCTTCTCAAGGTGGAAGCAATTTAGATTACTGACTTTACATCTTTTTATTATTATTATTATTTAATTAGCATATAATGTATTATTTGTTTCAGGGGTACAGGTCTGTGATTCATCAGTCTTACACAATTCACAGCGCTCACCATAGCACATACCCTCCCAGTGTCCACCACCCAGCCACACCATCCCTCCCACCCCCCTCCACTCCAGCAATGCTCAGTTCGTTTCCTGAGATTAAGAGTCTCTTATGGTTTGTCTCCCTCTCTGGTTTCCTCTTGTTTCATTTTTCCCTCCCCTCCCCTATGATCCTCTGCCTTGTTTCTCAAATTCCACATATCAGTGAGATCATATGATACTTGTCTTTCTCTGATTGACTTATTTCACTTAGCATAGTACCCTCTAGTTCCATCCATGTCGTCGTTGCAAATGGCAAGGTTTCATTTTTTTGATGGCTGCATAATATTGCATTGTATATATACACCACATCTTCTTTATCCATTCATCTGTTGATGGACATCTAGGCTCTTTCCATAGTTTGGCTATTATGGACATTGCTGCTGTAAACATTGGGGTGCACATGCCCGTTCGGATCACTACATTTGTATCTTTGGGGTAAATACCCAGTAGTGCAATTGCTGGGTCATAGGGTAGCTCTATTTTCAACTTTTTGAAGAACCTCCATAGTGGCTTTGAAGAACCTCCAGAGTGGCTGCACCACCTTGCATTCTCACCAAAAGTGTAGGAGGGTTCCCCTTTCTACACATCCTCGCCAACAATTGTTGTTTCCTGGGTTGTTAATTTTAGCCATTCTAACTGGTGTGAGGTGGTATCTCACTGAGGTGTTGATTTGTATTTCTATGATGCTGAGTGATGTTGAGCACTTTTTCATGTGTCTGTTGGCCATTTGGATGTCTTTTTTGCAGAAATGTCTGTTCATGTCTTCTGCCCATTTCTTGATTGGATTCTTTGTTCTTTGGGTGTTGAGTTTGGTAAGTTCTTTATAGATTTTGGTTACTAGCCCTTTATCTGATATGTCATTTGCAAACATCTTCTCCCATTCTGTCAGTTGTCTTTTGGTTTTGTTGACTGTTTCCTTTGCTGTGCAAAAGCTTTTTATCTTGAGGAAGTCCCAATAGTTCATTTTTGCCCTTCCCTTGCCTTTGGTGATGTGTCTAGGAAGAAGTTGCTGTGGCTGAGGTCAAAGAGATTGCTGCCTGTGTTCTCCTCTAGGATTTTGATGGTTTCTAGTCTTACATTTAGGTGTTTCAACCATTTTGAGTCTATTTTTGTGTGTGGTGTAAGAAAATGGTCCAGTTTCATTCTTCTACATGTGGCTGTCCAATTTTCCCAACACCATTTGTTGAAGAGGCTGTCTTTTTTCCATTGGACATTGTTTCCTGCTTTGTCGAAGATTAGTTGACCATAGAGTTGAGGGTCCATTTCTGGGCTCTCTGTTCTGTTCCATTGATCTATGTGTCTTGTTTTTGTGCCAGTACCATAGTGTCTTGATGATGACAGCTTTGTAATAGAGCTTGAAGTCCAGAATTGCTTTTCTTTTCTTTTTCAACATTCTTCTGGCTATTTGGGGTCTTTTCTGGTTCCATACAAATTTTAGGATTATTTATTCCATTTCTTTGAAAAAAGTTGATGGTATTTTGATAGGGATTCCATTAAATGTGTAGATTACTCTAGGTAGCATAGACATTTTCACAATATTTGTTCTTCCAATCCATGATCATGGAACCTTTTTCCATTTCTTTGTGTCTTCCTCAATTTCTTTCATGAGTATTTTATAGTTTTCTGAGTACAGATCCTTTGCCTCTTTGGTTAGATTTGTTCCTAGGTATTTTATGGTTTTGGGTGCAATTGTAAATGGGATCGACTCCTTATTTTCTCTTTCTTCTGTCTCCTTGTTGGTATATAGAAATGCAACTGGTTTCTGTGCATTGATTTTATATCCTGCCACTTGACTGAATTCCTGTATGAGTTCTAGAAGTTTTGAGTTGGAGTCTTTTGGGTTTTCCACATAAAGTATATCATTTGCAAAGAGTGGGAGTTTAACGACTTCTTTGCTGATTTGGATGTCTTTTCTTATTGTTGTCTGATTGCTGAGGTGAGGACTTCTCTACTCTGTTGAACAGCAGTGGTGATAGTGGACATCCCTGCCGTGTTCCTGACCTTAGTGGAAAAGCTCTTAGTTTTCTCCATTGAGAATTATATTTGCTGTGGGTTTTTCATAGATGGCTTTTATGATACTGAGGTATGTACCCTCGATCCCTACACTGTGAAGAGTTTTAATCAAGAAAGGATGCTGTACTTTGTCAAATGCTTTTCCTGCATCTATTGAGAGGATCATATGGTTCTTGTTCTTTGTTTTATTAATGTATTGTATCACATTCATTGATTTGTGGATGTTGAACCAACCTTGCAGCCCAGGAATAAATCCCACTTGGTTGTGGTGAATAATCCTTTTAATGTACTGTTGGAGCCTATTGGCTAGTATTATGGTGAGAATTTTTGCATCCATGTTCATCAGGCATATTGGTCTGTAATTATTTTTGATGGGGTCTTTGTCTGGTTTTGGGATCAAGGTAATGGTGGCCTCATAAAATGAGTTTGGCATGATATATTCAGGGCACTAAATGAGAAAAAATGCAACCAAGAATACTATATCCAGCTAGGCTGTCATTGAAAAGAGAAGGAGAGATAATAACCTTCCAGGAAACTCAAAGAATTTGCGATCACCAAACCAGCCCTACAAGAAATATTGAAAGGGGTCCTCTAAGCAAAGAGAGAGCCTAAAAATAACATAGACCAGAGGGGAACAGAGATAATATACAGTAATAGTCACCTTACAGGTGATACAATGGCACTAAATTCATATCTTTCAGTAGTTACCCTGAATGTAAATGGGCTAAATGCCCCAATCAAAAGACACATGGTATCAGATTGGATAAAAAAACAAGACCCATCAATATGTTGTCTGCAGGAGACTCATTTTAGACCCAAAGACACCTCCAGATTTAAAGTGAGGGGGTGGAAAACAATTCACCATGCTAATGGGCATCAAAAGAAAGCTGGGGTGGTAATCCTTATATCAGACAAATTAGATTTTAAACCAAAGACTATAATAAGAGATGAGGAAGGACAGTATATCCTACTTAAAGGGTCGATCCAACAAGAAGATCTAACAATTGTAAATACTTATGACCCTAACATGGGAGCAGCCAATTCTATAAGCCAATTAATAACAAAATCAAAGAAACACATCAACAGTAATACAATAATAGTAGGGGACTTTAACACCCACCTCACTGAAATGGACAGATCATTTAAGCAAAAGATCAACAAGGAAATAAAGGCTTTAAGTGACACACTGGACCAGATGGATTTCACAGATATATTCAGAACATTCCATCCCAAAGCAACAGAATACACATTCTTCTCTAGTGTACATGGAACGTTCTCCAGAATAGATCACATCCTGGGTCACAAATCAGGTCTCAACCGGTACCAAAAGACTGGGATCATTCCCTGCATATTTTCAGACCCCAATGCTTTGAAATTTGAACTCAATCACAAGAGGAAAGTTGGAATGAACTCAAATACATGGAAGCCAAAGAGCATCCTCCTTGAAGAATGAATGGGTCTACCAGGAAATTAAAGAAGAATTTTAAAAATTTATGGAAACAAATGAAAATGAAAACACAATATTCCAGAACCTTTGGGATGCAGCAAAGGTGGTCCTAAGAGGAGAGTATATAGCAATACAAGCCTTCCTCAAGAAACAAGAAAGGTCTCAAATATACAACCTAACCCTACACCTAAAGGAGCTGGAAAAACAACAGCAAATAAAGCCTAAACCCAGCAGGAGAAGAGAAATAATAAAAATCAGAGCAAAAATCAATGAAATAGAAACCAAAAGAATAGTAGAACAGATCAACGAATCACAGATCAATGAATCTAGGAGCTGGTTCTTTGAAAGAATTAACAAGATTCATAAACCCCTGGCCAGACTTATCAAAAAGAAAAGAGAAATGACCCAAATCAACAAAATCATGAATGAAAGAGGAGAGATCACAACCAACACCAAAGAAATACAATCAATTATAAGAACATATTATGAGCAACTATATACCAACAAATTAGACAATCTGGAAGAAATGGATGCATTCCTAGCGATGTATAAACTACCAAAACTGAACCAGGAAGAAATAGAAAACCTAAACAGACACATAACCAGAAAGAAATTGAAGTAGTAATAAAAAATCTCCCAACAGACAAGAGCCCAGGGCCAGATGGCTTCCCAGGGGAATTCTACCAAACATTTCAAGAAGAATTAATACCTATTCTTCTGAAACTGTTCCAAAAAATAGAAATGGAAGGAAAAAACTTCCTTTTCATAGATGATGTGATCTTTTATATAGAAAATCCTAAGAAACCTACAAAAAAATCCTATTAAAACTATTCAGCAAGGTTGCAGGATATAAAATTAGTATACTGAAATAAATTCTATTTTATATATGCTAGCAATGAAAAATCTGAAAAGGAAATTTAAAAATTCCATTTGTAAAAGCATCAAAAAGAATAAGATACTTAAGAATAAATTTAAGCAAGAAGGTGCAAATCTTATATACTGGAAACTACAAAACGTCACTGAAAAAATTAGAAAACCTAAGTAAGACCTATAATGTTCATGTTTGTGGAAGAATTAACATTGTTAATACTGTAATAGTCCCCAAACAGATACACAGGTTCATTGTAATCTCTACCAAAAATCCTACATGGTGTTGTTTTTTTTTTTTTTTGCAGAAATGGGCAAGCTGATCCTAAAATTCTCATGGAAATGTCAGGGATACAATATAGACAAATTTGAATAGGAAGAGCAAGGTTGGAGGACCCTCAGACTCACCAGTTTCTTTTTTTTTTTTTTTTTTAAGATTTTATTTATTTATTTGACAGAGATAGTGAGAGAGGGAACACAAACAGGGGGACTGGGAGAGGGAGAAGCAGGCCTCCTGCTGGGCAGGGAGCCCGACACAGGGCTTGATCCCAGGACCCCAGGATCACAACCCGAGGTGAAGGCAGTTACTTAATGACTGAGTCACCCAGGCACCCCTCCCCAGTTTCAAAAGTTAATACAAAGATACAGTGGTTGAGAGGGACATCATAATAGACACATAGCTCAATGGATTAGAAATGAGAGTCCAGAAATAAATCCTGATATTTACAGTCAATGGATTTTTTAATGAAGGTGCCAAGGAAATTAAATGGGGAAAGAATAGTCTTTTCAACATACAGTGTTGAGACAGCTGGATTTCCATGTTGAAAAGAATAAATTGTACCCCTTCCTCACATCATATAAAAATTAACTTAAAATGGATCAAAACCTAAATTTGAGAGTAACACTTACATGAAAACACAGAAGTAAATCTTCTTAAACTTGGATTGGGTGATGTTTTTTGAGAAATATGTAAAGCACAAAGAATCAAAGAAAAAAACAGATGAATTGAATTTTACAAAAATATAATACTTTTGTACTTCAAAGGACACTATCAATAATAACAAATTATATATTCTGCATACTAAGCTATTGAGATAGAGTTCTTCTGACTTGACAGTATAAAGACAAACCCAACTAAAATGGGTAAAGAAATTGAATAGACCTTTCTCTAAAGAAGACGTACAGATGGCCACAAACCACATGAAAAATGTTCAACATCTTTAGTTATTAGGGAAATGCAAATTAAAATAACAGTGAGATGCTACTTAATCCTCATTATCATGGGTATAATAAAAAAATGGACAATAACAAGTGTTGATGAGGATATGGAGAAATTGAATCTCTTATACATTGCTGGCAGGAATGTAAAATGGTGCAACTGCTTTGGAAAATAGCTCGGCAGTTCCTGAAAAAGTTAAACATAGAGTTACCATGTGACCCAGCAGTTCCACTCCTAAATATATATTCAAGAAAAACTGAAAACCTATGTTTACACAAAAGCTTATACATAAATGCTCATAGGAGCATTATTCATAATAGCTGAAAAAGTGGAAACAACCTGCATGTCCATCAGTGAATGGATAAAACAAAATGCAATATGTCAATAAAATGGGATTTTCAGCCATGAAAAGGCATGAAGTACTGATACATGGTAGAACATGGATGAACCTTGAAAACATGCTGAGTGAGAGAAACCAGTCACAAAAGGCCACAGATTTTATGACTCCTTTAATGTGAGTTGTCCAGAATAGGCAAATTCATAGAGACAGAAAAGTAAGTGGTGTATGCAGGGGCTTGGGGGGAATGTGGATGTCTTCTAATGGATATGAAGTTTTCTTTGGGGGGTGATGAAAATGTTCTGTAGTTAGTGATAATTGAACAACTTGATGAATGTAATGAAAATATATGCTTTAAAAGTTGAGTTTTATGGTATGTGAATTATATCTCAATTTAAAAACAAAAATTGGAAAAAAAAATCATGCTCATTGAAAAACTCAAAAGAAAATATGTTAATTCTTCACAAATGTAGATTTGACATAATTCTAATAAATTTCTAGAAGTTTTTTTTTTTGAGTGTGGAAAATCAGAGCTGGTTCTAAACTTGATATGGATATACAAAGTGTCAGAAATAGCCAACGCCATCTTGAAGAATGACAAAGCTGTAGGTCATAAAATCTGTGTATGAAAATATGTTATAGATAAATTCAGACATTGTGGCTCATATGCATTCAGAGTTTGTACTAATTATTCATAAAACTGACTGACAGAATAGGGAATCCAAAAACAGATCAATATACATAAACTTGTCTGATTTTTGAGAAGTACACTGCAGTAAAGAAAATATGGTCTTTTAAAGTAATATTGTTGGCTTAATTGGATATCTGGATTGAGAGAAATACATCTGGAACTCTACCTTACACCATATACATCCAGATTTATTGAATATTTAAATGTGAAAGGTAAAACGATAAAGCCTTTAGAGGGAAACATGAGAAGATCTTGTGACTTTGTAGTAGAGAAATATTTCTGATTCAGGACAAAAAAAGCATTCACCATAAAAAATGATATATTGAACTCTATTAAAATTATCAAAGACAACATTAAGAGAGTGAACAGAGTATTTGCAAAACATATATCTGACAAAGTGCCAATATTCACAATATAGAACTGCAAATAAGGAAGTAACAATTCAGTAATAGGTAAAAGGCTTGAGCAGACATGTTGTAAAACAAGTATACAAATGGTCACTAAATGGTTGAAAAGATGATAAACTCAACAACATTGGGGAAGTGAACATTAAAACCACATTGAAATATGACAATATACCCAGTAGAATGGCTAAAATTTATAAGGTGGAAAACACCAAGTGTCGGTGAGGATATGGAGCACCTGAAACTGATACATTGCTGGTTGATGTGTAAATTGATACAGCTGCTTTGGAACATTGGCAGTATCTATTAAAACTAAATATATCCATGGCTTATAACCTAGTGGTTCATGTTGCAGTATAGTCTCAACAAATACATGCCTACGTTAATCAAAATACATGTATAAGAATGTTCTTAGCAACATTATTCCTAAGGCCTTAAACTGGAAAATACCCACTGACATTCAGTGATAGAATGGATATATTCACATCATGAGAATATGGCAGTGAGAATGACTATTTGCAACAATGTGGATGAAACTTACTAACATAACATTGAGTGAAAGAAGCCAGGCACAATAAATACTCCATGAAATACTGGGTAATTCAATTCCATTAATAAAAGTTGAAAAACAGGAAAATGAATTTATGATATTAGAAGTCAGGATGTTTGGTACCTTTGTGAAGGCAAGATAAGGATTGGAAGGGGACATAAAGGGGAAAGGGTTAGGTATAGTGGTAATGTAGCGTTCCTTGATCTGGGTGCTTTTTACATGGGTTTGTTCAGTTTGTGTATATACTTAAGATTTTTTTTTTTGTATTATACTTTAATAAAAGGTTATAAAAGAGAAAAATGAGGTTAAAGTACAAGTAAGATGGTATAAATAGGACCATATGTGTTGCTAATCATAAATGTAAGTGAACTAAAATCCCCAATAAATGGGAAAAGATGATCAGATTGGATAGATCATGGGTGTGTCTGGAGTCTTTGGGTGGGTATATGGGCAAGAAGTGTCCCCTGATAGAACTTGAGCTGGATTTCATTTTACTAGTTAATTGGTTGTATGTCTTTGCTTGCCCCTATCTTGAGAATCTACTGTAAGAACCAGGCAAAAAAGAGGACCTAGAATTCTTCCTGATAGGAAGAAAGCCAATAAAAGTGAAGAAAAGTCTAACCTACAAAAAACTTCAAATACCTAGAGGTTCTTAGGCTAGCTGTTGCTGGAAGAAGGCTATGCTTAAACAAGTGATAAATCTCTAGTGGGCAACATGCATGTTCAGCTTAACAAATGTATCACTAAGTCTCAGTTCCAGAATGATGCAAGGGTACAGGAAGCCATGTGTTCAACAGTGGTTTTCTGTGGAGAAAGTTGAGATAATTAAAACTAAAGGACAGGTACGAGCCTTTGATCAATAATTTAAAAAAATGCAACACAATAAAAACACAAGGTTCAACAGAGTGATAAATGCCATAATCTTTGTGTCTCTGTAAGTTATAAAACAAATTTTTCCAATGATGTGTTTATTAACTGCTGTTTCAGACTTTCCATTTATGTCTTTTGCATATCACTTCAAACAAACTTAAATGACATATGGTCCAGCATGTTTTATTCCCTTTCTCAAAAGGATGTAAAAGAAAAATGTCCATAACAAAGATATCCCTTGGTGTTAGATCCCAGCAGTACAGCATTATGACATCTATCCATAACCCATCCAACAAAGACCAGGAGGAAAAGCCAAAATAAATTTGTATATGGAGTTTTTTGCTTGTAGATGGACAACATTATTAACAACCCCATATGAAGAGGATTTTGAATGAGTAATTTCAAGTGAATAGAAAATAGAAGCCATTAAAAGAATAAAAGGACAGAAATCCATTTATTGAAAAGGACACAGAACATTTATATTATGCTTTGTATTTTTTTGCTTCTTGGCATTCAGTCCTGCTTATTTTTTAGAATCGTTTCCTACTGAGTTCAAGTATTTCTTTATACCTTCTGTGTGATTTTTGTGACTTTAGTTATTTTTTTCTGTCTTCTAATTGTCTAGAAATTGTCTGAAATGACAATTTCCCCCATTACCCTATATAATTGTTTGCTGCTTAGTTTCCACTTTTAGGTTAATTCTCCAGATTTCTCTTTTGTCACATTTTGTGAGTGAGGACAAGGGAATGAGATCTTGATAGTTGTTTATTTCTTTCTCTTTGTTTGTATATGTTTTACCTAGGTGTTTGCATAGCCTTTTACTTTATTTTGTGGTATGTAGACTTGTCCTTAACAGAAAGAAAAGCAATTGTCTAGCTCTCCCTTAATATCAGTAGAAAGGTTATAGTTTGTTTTTTCTGTTTCTATTGTGTTCTTGATCTGCTGCTCCAGATGTTGTCATTGAGTTAAGTCAACCTGAATGGTTAAAATCCACAGAAACATAATGAATGTCAGTGGTGTTTCCAACATATTCTATCTCATTTTACAGGAAACATTAAGTTGTTTTGAAGGGATGTGAGTATATAAAGGATGATGACCAAATACTCTATCTTAATAGAATGTAAAAATCAGAGAATGGGGAATTCATCTGGAGTAATAAGATTTACCTGACAAATTGAAGTCCCTTTCTCTGGTTGGTGGGGTGAAGTCATTTGTGTGCGTGGGCAGCGGGTGGGCAGGCAAAGGAGAAAATAATGGTTTTAAAGAAAGCTAAGCTGGCTGGCATAGGAGCAAGGCTGGTGGATGGATTCTCTATTACTCCTAAGGTGTAGGGGTGCTGAAATTAGGGGTGTGCAAAGTAAGAGTAGATCAGAAATCCAAGGTGAGGAGACCTAAGATGGCAGCATAATAGGAGGACCCTATGTTTGCCTCATCCCTGAAACACAGCCAGATAACTATCAAATCATTCTGGATATTGAAGCAATCAATCTGAGGACCGATAGAACAAACTGCACAACTAGAGGGTGAGAAGAGGTCACATCAAGGAAGGTAGGAAGTGCAGGGATGTAGTTTGGGGAAGAAATAGATCGCAGATGCTGCAGAGGGGTGGGAATCCTGGTGGTGGAGAAAGGTGAAGGAGAGTGGAGTGCACAGGATATGCACAAAGAGAATGCTTCCTCAAAGCCATTGGCTGAGAACATGAGAGGGGCTGATTTTCATGAGTTTTTGCAACCAGTGGGGCCCAAAGACTCAAGTTATAGAGGTCCCCAGACTTGGCTGGGATAGAGACCTGAGGATGCTGCCCTACTCCTGGAGAAAAGGCAGGCAAGCAACCCTGGCACAGACTGTGTGATCTGGGGATCACATAAGGTGCAATGGGAGAGACCGTTCGTACTTGTTGGAGTGTGTCTGTGAGAGGTGGCATTGCTTCTCTGGGGATGAAAGAACCAGTGGGTGCCATTTCCCTCCCCTGCCCCTCAGCATAGGTGCAGAGACACCTGCTGAGGGTGGCTAACCTGGACACTGGCTGTTTAGCCTGCTTTGCCCCAAATCCCACACCCTTGCGCTCTGGGGAAACTGCCCATCTGGGTCAAAGCTGCATCAGTCCTGGTGTGGTGAGACCTTTCCCAGAGGGACCAGTGCTGGTCTCTGCCATAGCAGATCCCTGAAGTTTGGAATTTTAGAAGTCAACAGGCTGTGCTGGATAGAGCCCAGAGTGCACTGCCTTGCTCCGGGCAGGCAAGCAAACCGGAGACAGACTGTGAAAACAGTAATCTCGAGAACACCTGGGATGCACAAGGGGAAATTATTTGCTCCACTGAAAGTGCTTTCTGAGAGCAGGAAGCCATGACTCTCCTCTCCAGGGAAAAAGGAACAGGCTGGTGCCATTTCCCTCCCTCACCACTCACCATAAACCAACTTCAGTAAACCACACAGGGCCAACACTGGCTGCCTAAACTGCTTACATCAAGTCTCACCCTCCTGTGCTCCGCTGGTACTGCTTTTCTCAGGCAAGTGTGCCTAAGGACCAGTGGAGCAGGCCCCTTCCCCAGAAGAGCAGCACAAACTGCTGCATGCACCACATCTACTGACCATGGGGTTCTGCAAGACTTTAGTTCTAGTGGAAATGGCATCAGGTCTCTTTTAACAAGCAGACTGGAGCACCTTGCCCCACTCTGGCCAAGTCCTAAACACTGCCCACTGCAGGCAAGGAGAACCTCTGTAGATGACTGACTGGAGGGATAGAGCTGCTAAAGCATAACAGCAGAATAAATGCAGCACACACCAGAAACACTTCCTGAAGTGCCAGGCCCTGGACATTAGATGACCCTTCTTCATAAAGCCATTATTCTCGGCAGGAAACATAACAGGCTTTGCTAACAGAAGAACAAACTTAGAATTCCAGGATGGAAGAATTCACCCCAAAAGAACAAGGAAAGATTATGGCCAGGGATCTAATTGAAATAGATACTTGCTTAATACAGAACTTAAAGCAATAATCATAAAGATAATAGCTGGGCTTGAGAAAAGCATGGAAGATATGAGGGAGACCCTTACTGAAAAGATAAAAGAGCTAGAAAACAATCAGGCCAAAATGAAAAATGCAGTAACTGAGATTCAAAACCCATATATGTAATGAGCACAAGGGTGGAAGAAGCAGAAGAATGAGTAAGTGATATAGAAGATGGAATTATGTAAGTCAATCAGAGAAAGACAATTATATGATTTCACTCATGTGGAGTTTAAGAAACAAAACAGGATTATAGGGAGGAGAGGGAAAAATAAGATGAAATCAGAGGGAGACAAACTCTTTAACTATAGGAAACCAACTGAGGGTTGCTGGAGGGGAGGTGGGTGGGGGATGGGATACCTGGGTGATGGGCATTAAGGAGGGCACATGATATAATGAGCACTGAGTTTTATAGGCAACTGATGCATCACTGAACTCTGCCTCTGAAACTAATAGTACAGGATATGTTAATTTAAATAAAATTAAAAGATGGGATGATGGAAAATAATGAAGCTGAGCAAAAGAAAAATTTTGGATCATTAGACTTAAGGAACTCAGTGACTCCATCAAATGTAGTGAAATTTATATCACAGGAGTCCCAGAAGAAGAAGAGAGAGAAAAAGGGGCAGAAAGTTTATTTGAAGAAATTATAGCCAAAAACTTCCCTAATCTGGGGAAGGAAACAGACATCCAAATCTGGTAGGCACAGAGAACTCCCATCAAAATCAACAAAAACAGGCCAACACCAAGACATACTGTAATTAAATTGGCAAAATATAGTAATAAAAAATCCTAAAAACATGAGGACAAAAGAAGTCCCTAACTTGCAAGAAAGACTCATGAGAATAGCAGCAGATGTCTGCACAGGAACCTGGCAAGCCAGAAGGGAGTGGCATGATACATTCAACGTGCTGCATGGGAAAAATCAGCAAAGAAAACTCCACCGAGCAAGGCTATCATTTCAGAATAGAAGGAGAGCTAAAGGGTTTCTCAGACAAAACCTAAAGGAGTTTGTGACCACTAAACCAGACCTGCAAGAAATATTAAAGGGGACTCTTTGGGAAAGAAAGACCAAAAGCGACAAAGACTAGAAAGGAACAGAGGAAGATCTCCAGAAATGACAAAAACTAGTAATAAAATGACACTAAATTCATATAAATTAAAAATCACTTTGAATCTAAATGGACTAAATACTCCACAATCAAAAGACATAGGGTGTCAGAATGGATTAAAAAAACAACAAAAACAACAAAAAAAGAAACAAAAAAACAAGACTCATCTATGTGCTGCCTACAAGAGGCTCATTTTAGACCTAAAGACACCAGCAGAGTGAAAGGGAGGGGATGGAGAAATATTTATCATGCAAACGGACATCAAGAGAAAGCCGGAGTAACAATATTTATATGAGAAAAAGTAGATTTTAAACCAAAGACTGTAACAGATGAAGAAAGAGCATTACATCAAAATAAAGGGAACTCTCCACGAAGATCTAACAATTGCAAATATTTATGCCCCCAACTTGGGAGCAACCGAATATATAAAACAATAGCAAGCATAAAGGAACTCATTGATAATTATACAATAATAGTAGGGACTTTAACACCCCACTTACATCAATGGACAGATCATATAAGCAGAAGATCAACAAGGAAACAGTGGTTTTAATGACACATTGGACCAGATGGACCTAACATATATTCAGAACATTTCATCCTAAAGCAGCAGAATACATATTCTTTTCAAGTGCACATGGGACATTCTCCAGAAATGATCACATACTAGGTCACAAATCAGGCCTCAACCAGTGCAAAAAGATTGAGATCATACCATGCATATTTTCTGACCACAATGCTATGAAACTTGAAGTAAACCACAAGAAAAATTTGGAGAGACCACAAATACATGGAGGTTAAACAACATACTACTAAAGAATACTACTAAAGAATAAATAGGTCAACCAGGAAATTAAAGAAGAAGTAAGAAATATACATGGAAACAAATGAAAATGAAAACATGACAGTCCAAAACCTTTGGGATGTAGCAAAAGCAGTCATAAGAGGGAGTATATAGCAATATAGCCCCATGTCAAGAAGTGAGAAAAATCTCAAACAACCTAACCTTATACCTAAACTTATACCAAACAAACCTTAACCCAGAAGAAGAAAGGAAATAATAAAGATTGGAACAGAAGTAAATGATACAGAAACTAAAAAAACCCAGCAGAACAGATCAGTGAAATCAGGAGCTGGTTCTTTGAAAAAATTAATAAAATTTTCAGGGCTAAGCCCTGAAACCAGTATTGCATTGTATGTTAACAAAATTTAAATTAAAAAAAGATAAATCCATAGCCAGACTCATCAAAAAGAAAAGAGAAAGGACCCAAATAAAATCACAAATGAGAGAGAAATAACAACCCGCTTCACAGAAATACAAGCAATTATAAGAGAATATTATGAAAAATGATATGCCAACAAATTGGGCAATGTGGAAGAAATGGATAAATTCCTAGAACATATAAACTACCAAAACTGAAACAGGAGGAAGAGTGGTTCAATATTTGCAAATCAATCAGTGTGATACACCACATTAATAAAAGAAAGGATAAGGACCATATGATCCTTTCAATAGATGCAGAAAATGTATTTGACAAAGTACAACATCGTTTGTGATAAAAACCCTCAACAAAGTAGGGATAGAGGGAACATACCCCAGCATAATAAAGGCCATATATGAAAAACCTGCTAATATCATCCTTAATGGGGAAGAATTGAGAACTTTTCCTCTACAATCAGGAACAAGACAAGGATGTCCACTCTCACCACTCTTACTTAACATAGTACTAAAAGTCTTGGCTTCAGCAACCAGACAACAAAAAGAAATAAAAGGCATGCAAATCAGCAAGGAAGAAGTCAAACTTTCACTATTCGCAGATGACAGGACACTCTATATAGAAAATCCAAAAGACTCCACCAAAAAATTGCTAGAACTGAAACACAAATTCAGCAAAGTCACAGGATACAAAATCAACATACAGAAATCTGTTGCATT
>NC_138384.1:14833982-14860753 GCF_054177405.1 Leptonychotes weddellii | reverse complement strand
AATGCAACAGATTTCTGTATGTTGATTTTGTATCCTGTGACTTTGCTGAATTTGTGTTTCAGTTCTAGCAATTTTTTGGTGGAGTCTTTTGGATTTTCTATATAGAGTGTCCTGTCATCTGCGAATAGTGAAAGTTTGACTTCTTCCTTGCTGATTTGCATGCCTTTTATTTCTTTTTGTTGTCTGGTTGCTGAAGCCAGGACTTCCAGTACTATGTTAAATAGCAATGGTGAATAGGGAGATCAGATAGGCTTCTTTAAGAATGTGACATTGTGGAGAAGACTTGAAGGTGATAAGGTATGAGTCCTGGTGGCAACCACTCAGGCAGAAGGAACAGGCAGTGCAAAGGAACAGGTAGGGACATTCTGTGCAAGGAGGTAGTATGGCTAGAGGGGAGTGGGATTAGGTCAGGAAGGTAGCTTGGCTTAGATCATGGAGAATCTTACAGGCATTATTGCTTTTACTGAATGAATGAAGCCACCATTTCAGGGTTTTGAGCAGTGCCAGTGCTTAACTTATAGTTTAATAAAATGTTTTGGCTGCCACATTTGAATGGACTTGGAGAATGGACGCCATATTGAGCAAAAGAAGTGCACCACTGAGAGAATGCATACAGTATGTGTTTATTTATATAAATACCCAAACTAACCAAACTAAATAATATCTTGTTTGGGTAGAAATACACAAGTGGTAAAACTATAAAGAAAACAAGGGGAGAAGCAAATCAAGAGTTAGGAAGGAGGTTACTTTCAGGGAAGAGCAGGTGATATGATGTGTGGGGGGCACACAGGAGCTCTGAGTGGCCATGTTCTGTTTCTTTACCTGAGTGGGATTTTTACTGGCTGTCACTTAATTAATACTTTTACTTTAAGCATATGTTCTAGACATATATTTCATACACCATAATAAAAATGAAAAGAGAAAAGGAAAAACCTTTCTCTTAGTAATAGCCTCAACTGTTTCACTGTTTTACACAAGTTGTTTTTCTAGATTAAGAAAAAATGATGGACTCTGAAAAACAAACTGAGGGTTCTAGAGGGGAGGGGGATGGGAGGATGGGTTAGCCTGGTGATGGGTATTAAAGAGGGCACGTTCTGCATGGAACACTGGGTGTTATACGCAAACAATGAATCATGGAACACTACATCAGAAACTAAGGATGTAATGTATGGTGATTAACATAATAAAAAAAAACTTTAGCAAACTAGGGATAGAAATAAACTTCCTTGTAACAAAGAAAAGAAAAAAGAAAAAAATTCAAGCTGTGCTTAAGTATCTGAGAAATTAAAGAGAAAGAAAATTATTGTATTTGGGTGTGAGTTGTCCCTGATAGGTGTACCTCAACTTTTGGCTCTTAAAATTATACAATAAAATGGAGAATTGGAAGTCCTCCAGTATATTATTAGGCCCCAAAAATCTCCAATATAGATAAACATGCTTATCAGTCAGGAAGTATTTTTCAACATCTGCTACATGTACAAGGACGTTTGGGAGTCCAGTGGAATATTTAATCTAGTTAACAAGAAGAGATCAATATACCAAACAATTAATTACCTAAGACGTCGTATTAATTGCTAAGTTGTGTGGCACTAGGTAAAAAGTGCTGACAGTAACATCTGTGAATTCCAGATGTAGTGCACAAAGTCCACATCTTTATTTTAGAATCAATAGTAACCTGAGTATAGAATTTCGTAGTCAGTTTTTATTACCACATTAACAGAATATATTATACAGTTTGTTGTGCATTTAAATGAATACCTAGTATCTTTTTTTTCTTTTTCTTTAAGTAGGCCCAATGGCCAGTACAGAGCCCAGAATGCGGCTTGAACTCACAACCCTGAGACCAAGACCTGAGCCAAGATCAAGAGTCGGATGCTTAACTGACTGAGCCATGGAGGCGCCACTGAATACCTGGTATCTTTGATATTTAATAATTTCACAAACACTTAAGCCAACACATTCAGCTTTCCCTTTATGATTCTTCATCTGCCCAGAATATTCCCTTACCATATTATATAGGTACAAAACAGCCTTTGAAAAGTGGACCATTCTTTCGGCTTTGGCATTTCACATAGTCTTTGGTGTGAATGAGATTAAGTATTTTAGCTTGAAACACTCCCTGCTGGGCTGTACACAGTATAAGTAATCAGGAAATAACGAATACTACAACTTCAGAAGTTTTAAATTTCTTGTTAATTATTTCAATAAGAACGTAAAAACTGGTAATTGGTAATTTTCTTCATTAAGCAAATTAAAGGAAGTATTTAAAGTCACTTTTGGGGAAACTGTTTAGTAGTGCTTTGCTAGGTTTTGAGATTTTTGTGAAATACATTAACATACTCTCTTTAAAATACAGTAATAAAGTTAATATATTTGCTGATTCATGCACATATATCATTTAGTGTTGATAATTTTCGTTTGGAGCTCTGGAAAGGAAAATTGTTTTAAACTTTCATAGCAAATGCACTCTCATTTTAGATGTCTACAGCCGGCAAGATCTAAGAACAAAATTGGCTGAGTTTACTGCCTGATACCAGCTCCACTTTACATAAATACATACAGAGAAACAAAAAGTTTTGTCTTTGTGCTATGCTTTGATGTATGGCTCTATAGCCCAAAATAAATGGTGTATTTCAGTGAACTATTGAAAAGTCTGACTTTATTATAATTGTGACTCAGTTCTCTGTTATGTATGGAGTCTTGAAATATTTTATCCTTGGAACCATTTGCATATGCTTGCAAACAGGTTAGTAGTCCCATAGGCTTTTTTTTGCTAAATTGTAACCATTGTCCCTTCCCAATTCTGGTCACCCCATCCTCCAAAGCTGTATTAATGTTGAGAATTATCCAGGAGGTAAAGTGAAAATGAGGAAAGTATGGCCTCAGAGGTATGTGTTTATCTTTTGCTTTATTTTATTAGACATTGTTTTGGCCTTAAGCAAAAAGAGGAAATTTGTTTTTGTGATTCACTTGCTTATATAAAGGAAAAAGAACCTCTTGCCTTTTTTATTTTTGAAAGAAAGACATCTTTAATAATTCTCTTTTAGGATTTCTTCAAGGTATGACATATACTCTAGATTAAAGGCATTTGTATAGTCAGCAGGAATCTAGCCTCTGTTCATATTAATGCATCTAAGAGTCGATTCTCTGCCAATACTATTCCTAGGGATGAAATTAACAACAAGTTGCAACTGCTCACGAATGTCAGAATAACTGGCCATCTGAGTGTCAGGAGTTGGTTGGAGCCATGTCTCTTTGGGGATTTTAAATATTCCAAAGGGTTTATGGAAACTTGAATCAGTCTAAATTTGACTCCCGCCTACCCACCCCCCCACCATTGTTCTTATTGGGAAATTTAAACTACAAATTCTTTTCTGTGTTTAAGTAGGTATTCCTTGGAGTGTACCAAAGTGAGTAGCAATTATGTTGGAAGTAGGTGTGTGGGAATATAGTTTAGGAAGACTGCAGTATGCCCCAAGGTAATGATAAATTAGATAGATTGAAATTCATTTAGAATGGAGGGTTCTATGGCACCCTTCCAAAGGTTGCTTCTGATTTTCAGCTCTTTGAGGTATTTGATAGGGAGGTGCTATTAAAATTTACTTACTAAATAAGCACTTTCAATTCTATTATGGTTCCTGAATGTTTGATTCATATTAATCAGGCCTGGTTAATATTTTTTCCCTTGTATAGGCTGAGAATTCCTTAATGATCTCCTTGCGGGTAAGGATAGTGTCACTTTCATTATGTGTCCCTAGGGTACTCAGTGATGTTTGCAGAATGTCAGGTCAAGTGAGAATGCCCATTTGGCTTAAGATTAACACTTGCTTTCCCATTTTAATGTAACTACTACTAAAATAATTGTCCCCTTCTTCTTCCTTGTCTCAAAAAAAAAGTGCATTGAGGATTTGTGTTAAATTTTCACAAATAATACTACCCATGCTGTTGGCTAGGTTGTATTTAATAATCTCAACTGGGAAGAGTTTCATGCTGGAAGCAATGGAGTTCTATGCTAGGCATTTCCCTGTTTGTTTTCAGACCCATTCTGTGCTCTTACCCTTCACTTCTCTGTATTATGGGGCCAACACCTGCAGATTGTTTCTCAGGTTCTCTTATTAACTGGTTTCCAGGTAGGTTTGTCCAGTGTGAAAAGACTGGTGGGTAGGAGGAAGGAGAAGCCAGAACATGTCTTCCTGTCACCTTTTGCTTCAGGATGAGTGACTAGCAGTGGCTGTGTCTCCCCCTCATTCCAGCTCCCACCTCATAGCCCCTTCCACACTGGCCCCAGGTTTTGTGGGGGTCCTGGCTCCTGAGATTTGGCAAAGCACCTTTTCCTTTTATCCCTCTTACCCAAGTGGTGATAGTGCCTCCTTTTCTCTCTTTTGTTCTTTTTTTCTTCTTTCCTTTCCCCTTTTTTTTCTTTTTTTCTTTATTCTAATTGAAGTATAATGCAGATATCATAAAATTAACTCTTTTAAAGTGTACAGTTCATTTGGTTTTAGTATATTCACAAACTTGTGCAGCCATCACCACTGTCTAATTCTAGAACGTTTTCATCACCCCAGGAAGAAACTCTGTACCCATTAGTGCTCACTCCCCATTTTCCTGTCATCACAGCCTCTGGCAACTACTGATCTACTCTCTGTCTCTCTGGATCTACCAATTTTGCACGCTTCACACAAATGGAATTCTACATCATATGGCCTTTTGTGACTGGCTTCTTTCACATAGCATAATGTCTTCAAGTTTCATCCATGTTGTAGCATATATCACTAGTTGATTTTTATGACGGAGTTGTCTATTGTATGGACATACCACATTTTGTTTATTAAGAACATTTGGATGGTTTCCATTTTTTGGCTATTATATAAATAATGCTGCTATGAACATTTATGTACCCGTTTTTGTGTGAACCTATATTTTCAATTCTTGGATTGCAGTTCTCAGTTCTCTTGAGCAAAACAAGATTTACCTAACAGTAGAATGACTGGGTCATATGGTAACTCTCTGTTGAACCTTTTGAAGAACTGGACAGTGACTTCTTTCTGTTGCAACTCTTTGCCTTATCTCATTGTCTTCTTCTCTTTGGGCTTTTGGCTTTTCCAGCTCCTTTAGAACTAGTTCCCTGTGTAAAATATCCTTTATTGAAACACCTGGCATGAACTCTATTTCCTTGACTGAATCCTGACTGTGATGGTTTTCTTTATATTATACATGGAAGTCAAAGCTATATTTCTTCCTATTTCTTCTCTTTTCGTAAAAAATAAAGAAACCACAAAGTTATTAGCATTGTCAGGGAACAGAGTGTCTGTCTGGTTAATTAGATTCTGCAACTTAAGTAATTTGATGCCATCTCTAACCTGGTGACAGTTCTTTTGAACCTGTTTTATTTCCCCAACAGTCCCCATCTCTGTGTATAAGTAGTTTATTTGGAAAGGGATTCCAAGATGGTCTAGGAGAGGAAGAGGAAAGTGAGACAAGGAAGGGAAGAAGCCAATGCAAGGTGGATTGATAAGTAGGTGACTCTTGAGAGCAGTTGGGGTGCAGTCCTGCTAAGGACCTTTGAGAAATTGTACAGAGCACATCCTAGAGTTGTTCCACCTGAGAGGCATGGAGGCTGGGGTATCTCTTCACTGTATTTAATTTGTCATTGAGGGCTGCTCCTCAGAGAATTAATTCCCCAAGCCCTTTAGGTGTGGTACTATGACCAGAGAAAGCCCAGGCAGTGACCCAGGTACTTGTAGTAAGAGGAGCTGTGTGAGTGTGTGTGTGTGTGTGTGTGTGTGTGCTCGCGCATGCCGTGTGCGCGCTTGAGCTTCCATATGATGAAGTTTTAGAATATAAGTGAGGTCCAGAGCCGACAGCCAAGAAAGATTTCTTAAGATGTCTCTGGTGCAAAAAGGTGATTTTATTAAAGCACGGGGACAGGACACGTGGGCAGAAAGAGCTGCCCTGGGTTTGTGAGGTGTGGTTGATTATATACTTGGAAGCTGGGGAGGTGAGGACAAAGGGGGTGTTCAGAAGGACTGTCATATGCTAAAGACTCTCAGGATACTAGAGGCTTGGTTATTGTCAAGCCAAGGCTGTTTTCCCCTCTAAAGAGGCACTAACATGAAGACAGTTGGGAATTTCCTGGAGGGATATTACATTCCTCCTATCACACAGACTTGTCAGTGGGCTTTAGATTTAGAAGAAATTCAGTTTAATTTACATTTCCTTCCGGAAGCTATTGCTAAGGCTTTTGTAAGTAAACTGAGGGAGACTCCTGTCCTGCAAGACTGTGATCTCTATCAGTTAACCTTTCTTTTTCCTTTAGGGCAGCCCAGAGTGCCTGAGGAATGTCACACGTACCACATGGGGGTGGTGGTGTAGGGTGCCAGCTTCTGCGTTGTCCTCAGCTAGCCGCCTTCTCCCTCATCACATATGCATGTTGGCAGGGGCTGGGGGAGAGGATCTGTAAACTCCTTGAAGGTAGAGACCTTGCATTCTTATGTTTAAATTTTACTTGTGAATAATAATTAGTTGATTTTATGCATTCATGAAAGAAACTGCCAAGAGAAGGAAGCTTCCTGAATCTTAGGTGGGAACTGTCACCTATGTTTACATTAGAACTCTACTTTCAGGTATTGGTTCATGTCATGTTTAGAAAGAATCACAGATCTTCAGTTTGTACCCAGACCATCACCTGCATGGTCAGCACACCTTGAAAGAAGCCCCATAGAAATACAAAGTGAAGGGGCGCCTGGGTGGCTCAGTTGGTTAAGCGGTTGCCTTCAGTTCCTGTCATGGTCCCGGGGTTCTGGGATTGAGCCCCACGTCCGGCTCCCTGCTCAGCAGAGAGCCTGCTTCTCCCTGTCCCTCTGCCTGCCACTCTGCCTACTTGTGCTCTCTCTCTGTCTCTGTCAAATAAATAAAAATAAAATCTTAACAAAAAAAGCAATACAAAGTGATAATTTCCTTGATGCCTTTAGCTGCCTAGAAGGGAAAATAAAACCTGGAAGGGAAATTAAAATCTTACCCCCAAAGTTTTCAGAGACACAAAGCTGAATGCTTCAGAAGTTCAAGAGCAAAGACAGGTATTAAAGAAGAAAAGATTGATTAAAAACCAGCAAGCTGTAGGAGTTTCTTAAAACAATGGACCAATAGACAGGACATGTTTAAATAAAAAAGCAGTGATAAAAATGGAAATGAGTAGTTTCCTGTGGATCTCTTAGCCTGCAGAATAAATTTAGATGCAATCAGTTCTCTTCCCTCGGATTAAAGCTGTGTTTTCATTAGGTTGAAAGCAAAGTGATAGGAAGGTGGAGTGTGTTAAGAGTTACTGAGAAATGACATGTAAATGGGTTAAAACCACTTGGCATTTGGGAAGCTTCTCTCTCATTTTTTGATTTTAGCCCAAGGCTCCCTCGGGTCAGGACTGGCCAGATCTAAACCATTTTAAAGACTTTTCGGTTATCCCTGCCTCTCCAAACAGGCCTTGGCAATCACCGCTATATAAGTTAATTACAGAAACTTCATGATTCCTGCCTTGATCCCTACATTCTGGAGCAGGAAATGGTATTTATTCATATCCGGCATAGTTCATCTCCCCATTCGGAAAGTGACAGCAATGTATACTTTGCATGTAGCATCCTGCACCTTCTATTTAATACCTTCAACTCCTTTCCCCATAATCTCACCTCCTTTTTTCATGGGCAGTGTAAACTTCAGCCAATCTCATCACCTCTTGGAACCCAACTCTCCTCAGCTGTCGAGTGCAGATAATAGCAGTAGCTCCTTTGGAATTGTTGGGAGAGCGAAATGAGAACACTTGAGTGCTGAAAGCTTCCTGCAGTGGCTAGACCCAGTAGTGCTGAACAAGTTCTAACAGTTGGGATTACACTGAGGCTTTCATTACACTGAGGCTTTCAGCTCCATTCATCCGTTCAACAATACTGAAAGTCTCATCTGAAGAACCTGGTTTTGAACCCACCTAAAGAACCCATCTCAAGAATTTACCACCAGTATTTTGAACGTTCTGAAGAGACATTTGAAAGACTTGCTAAAAAGTCCTCTTAGGAGTTTTCTCAAATTGTGAGGCAGGGGTGAATGTATGGAGACTCGTTCTTCCATTATTTCTCTGGTATTACCAAGTAAATATGTATATTTAAAATAACAGCTGAAGTGGGATAGGTTCTGGTGCTGTGGGCAAAAGATTGTTGAGCAGAAGTGATTATTAGCATTTTGGGGAGGAACTGATTCTCAGTATGCAACTATATCAGTGAATGGGGTTAAGTTTCTTTGGCTCTTTACAATTATGTACATATTAAATCAGGATTTTCTGTGGCCTTGAAGGGAGAATTGTCCTGTTGGTGTAGAACTTCATCTTTTTAAACCCAGTGAAGATGAGCTAAATCTCCTTTATTATAAGTAGTCATCAGAGAGTTCCTTTCTCATCACTGAGGGACCTATATTCAGGTTTTTATAAACCAATCAGTTTTGTTTTGTTTTATTGTTAAGATTTTTCATTAAATATTTTTATGGAGGGGCACCTGGGTGGCTCAGTTGGTTGAGCGACTGCCTTCTGCTCAGGTCATGATCCTGGAGTCCCGGGATCGAGTCCTGCATCAGGCTCCCTGCTCAGGGAGTCTGCTTCTCCCTCTGACCCTCCCCCCTCTCATGCTCTCTCTCTCTCTCTCATTCTCTCTCAACCAACTGAGGCACCCAGGTGCCCACATAATAAAATTTAAAATAAAAAGTAGTAAAATAGAAGAGTGGGTGGTTCACAGGTATGACAAAAATTGTGAATAGTGGTATATAACAACTGAAGTTTGGGAACATGGCCCTTACTGCGTCCAAACTCCTCAGCACAGCTTCTGTACTGAGTTGAATGATGTGCCCCACACTACCTGGAACTTCAGAATGTGAGAGAAATAGAGTCTTTGCAGGTGTAATTATTTAAGATGAAGTCATATTGAATTAGCATGGGCCCTAAATCCAATGACTGGTGTTTTTATCAGAAAGCCATGTGATAATAGAGGCAGAAACTAGAGTTGCCGCTGCAAGTCAAGGAATGCTGGGATTGCCAGCAACCACCTGAAGCTAGTAGAGAGACAAAAGGGATTTTTCCCTCTGAACCTACAAAAGAAAAAAAACCTCGTTGATACTTTGATTTCTGACTGCTGCCCACTATCTACTGAATTGTGTGTAGCCTCTGCTACTTGCCTCAGAATCTTTCCTCCTCACTCTCCCTCTTCATCTGTGCACACTCAGCCATTCACTTGTCTCACACTGTTGTATTTTCTCTTCCCACAATGTGTTGTATAGTTTGTTATTCAGTGTCTGCATCTCAATTCATTCATGAACTTCCTGGGGGTTGGCCTATTTTTATGTTCCTGTACCTTGGGATGTGATGGGCACATAATTGATTTACATTAAATATTTGTTTAATTAATGAAAATTTCTCTTTTTGCTTCTGTCTTTTAAAATCATTTTTAAAGCCTGTTTTCATTCTCTTTAGAAATGTGTGTAAAAATGAATGTTACTTTGGCTGTCAAAACAGGTCATGGTGAGTTCAAAAGTTAAGTCTTCTTGCCCTTGCTGTTAAGAACTATTTAAAATTTGTTTAATTTAGAACTTATTTTATGAAGATAAATGGCAGAATAAAAGGAATAAACGAGTAAATAACTGTCTTGGAATTCTGGAGAGTGAAAGCTTCGGTGACTTCATTGAAGGCCATTAAGAGTAAGGTCACTGTCAGCGAATCAGAGAAATATTTCCATCTAATTAATTGAGGTGAGTTCATAGTATTAAAGACCTGAAAAGCTTTTATGCCCAGATTTATTTTTCATGCCATCTGCCACAGTGTGTGGGAAGTAGGTTAGGGAGAAACTTGTGGGAAGAGGTAGAGAACTTTTTTTAATTCTGTAATCAGTTGAGGATGATAATAAGATAACTAAGTCATTGACAGACCTGGAAAAGGTTGTCCTTTAGGGAAAGAAATAGAATTACAAAGGGGGAAGGCCAAGTGTTTCAAGGATTCTGTGTCTATTGAATTCTTGTGTGTTTTTAGAACTATTTTCTGACATGACATCATTGACCAATAGTTAGGGTAATCTGTTCTTCACAAAAGGGGGAAATACCCTGACTCCATCAGGTTCTTAAAGCATTAATCAAATCCCAATGAGGTTATGAATTTGAAAAGGCTGATTGTAGTTGTGTTTTTAAATATCAGTTCTTTGTAGGCAAAGAAAAAATATTAGCAAAGGGGCTTTTGGTAATAAATTAAAGTTGCCTGAAAGTGAGGTGTAAGTTGCAAGTTGTTCATGTCTGGTCTTTGCCAGAGAAAGCTTTTTTACAAATGTTCTTTTAAAAAAAAAACAAACATTTTATTTATTTATTTGACAGAGAGAGACAAAGCGAGAGAGGGAGCACAGCAGGGGGAGTGGGAGAGGGAGAAGCAGGCTTCCCGCGGAGCAGGGAGCCCAATGCAGGACTTGATCCCAGGACCCTGGGATCACGACCTGAGCCCAAGGCAGATGCTTAATGACTGAGCCACCCAGGTGCCCCATACAAATGTTCTTTTTTCTGTAGGTAAGGAAGAATCACCTCTCTACCAGAGGTGTTCTTGCTGCTTTTACTGTCTAGGTCTCTTTTTGTGGCCCCTGCTCAGTGAATTTGCAGTTGCCTCGCACAGAGACCCTGAAAATGAAGCTCTCTCTTCTACTTTGGGGGGTATTGCTCATCTCTGACATTCTCTGAAACTCCTAATAGAGACACCCTGATGAAAATGTGTTAAGAGAGGACAATTTGATGAGCAGCTCAGACAGTCAGAGGCTACAGATAAATACAGTTGATAGCAGTTTTAGACACGGTTTCAGTTATCTATTGCCTAAACTTTAAAAAAATATATTTTTCCTTATGTGTCTGTGGGTCGACTGGGCTTCTACCTCATATGATGTCAACAACTGAGATTACTCAGTTGGTTTCATTCAGTTGGCATCTTGGCTGAGGTGGAAGTTCCAAGAAAGCTTCACTCAAATGTCTCATGCTTTGCTGCTTCTCCACATATTCTTTTCATGTGGCTGGCTTGGGCCTCCTTATGGCACAGTGATCTCAGATTAGTCAGAATTCTTACACTGCAGCTCGCTTCAAGGGGGACAGCAGCAGCCTGCCATAGTGTCACTTCTGCCTGAGTTACAACCCAAATTCAAGGAAAGGGAAGTAGACTCCATTTTTTGATGGGGAGGGTGGCTTGTTCATACAAGGGAGGGAAATAATTGGTGGCAGCTATCTTGGGCGAATACCTGCCATAGCCTCATTATTCACTTTAAGTTAGCACTCTGAATTTTGTAAATCAGATTCTTTCATGTATCTTCAGCTCTCTTGATAAGAACTGAATCTTCCGTTTGATTGAATCTTCCGTTTACTTGCCAGTTCCAACCAGTATCTTCTGGTCCTTTGGGAAATGTGGTCCTAGTTATTTTTAGTAATTGGTACTGTTGAGTTAGGCCTTACTTAAACTCAGCACTGAGTTTAGTTCTTTATGTATATGAACAACTCCTTAAAGCAGCCCTGTGAGGAAGGTATTATCTATTATCTCTGTTTTCTTGAGTCTAAAAAAATGAGGCTTTGAGCAAGTAAGAAACTTGCCCAAGTTTTCAGAGCTTATAATGTAGTAGAGCCAGCTTTGAAAACATAGAGGTTTCCCGATTTCAAAGTTGGTGCTTTTGTACTGAAATATGATAGTTCTTTTTTAGGTCCATTATGAAATTTCTCTTTAAAACTGCTGTCAAATCCATCTGCACTAGACTTGTTGACTTCCCTGAATCCTGCTCACAGAATTTCCTTGAAATGGATGCTCCTGTTCTCGGCATTCAGACTAGGACAAAGGTCTATGAGATCATTCCATTAACAGATCCTCCCCTCAACCTTTCTGATTGATGGCTTCTCTAACAGCAGAAATATTTTTTGGGACTTTGGCAGTTCCTCCATACCACCCCTCGAAATCTCTTTTTTCATGTTCATATACTACTCACCTGAGTGACTTGGAAGACATTTTTACATCCCCAGGTCTTACTATTTTCTTGTCTAATATTAGCATATCTTAATTACATTTTCATTGCTGAAGTCTTAGACTGTAGCTGTCCAGACGGCAGAGAATTTTTTAGTAGGTTAAACAAATACGAGACTGGCTTTTACTATTTTGAGTGTTAGATTCTTGTCATGTTCTCTTGTGAACTCTACAGTCTGTTAAATTTCCTACTACATTCCTTTAGGCCATTAGTACTTTCTGAGCCTTTCTGTATTTCACTTTGATGTTAATATTTTATCTTTCTGGTCATGTATTTACTGTTCGCCATCATTAAAAATAGTTAAATTGTTCAGTCTCAGGCATGGATTTTTATTATAACTCTTGAATTCCCTGACACCTGTTTTTGTGGTAAAAATGACAAAAATATCCAGAAATTGTTCAGATTTGGGTGTTGGTTTAAATACAGTAATTTTATTGTAATTTTTCTGTTATTTTTCAGAGAGGACACAGAGGTAGAACTAGAAATGACCATAAAAAATTGACTTCCACCTTTTTGAACCGTGAATACAAGAGTTGGGGGGAGTCATGATGTCACCAACTTCTTTTTTTTTTTTTTTAAAGATCTTATTTATTTATTTGAGAGAGAATGAGAGAGAGCACATGAGAGGGGGGAGGGTCAGAGGGAGAAGCAGACTCCCTGCCGTGCAGGGAGCCCGATGTGGGACTCGATCCAGGGACTCCAGGATCATGACCTGAGCCGAAGGCAGTCGCTTAACCAACTGAGCCACCCAGGCGCCCCAGATGTCACCAACTTCTAATTTTAATGCCAATGTGAAGATTTTCATCCAAGGTTGAAATTGGTACTACATCTAAGACCTAAAGTACTAGATGAACTTCCTAAATGTAACCCTAGTTACCTGCATTGTCTTAGGAGAAGTTTTTTATTCTAAGAAATACAGTGTAGAAATAAAGCCATAAATTTTGATATGTTGTGTTTTCATTTTTAATTCAAAATACTTTGTAATATCTGTTTCATTTCTTCCTTTACCCATGGATTACACCATGGAGGTATATTATTTAGTTTCTAAGTATTTGGATATTTTTCCAGAGATTTTTCTGCTACTGATTTCTAATTTAATTTCAGTGTGATTAGAGGATATACTTTGTGTGACTTGAATACTTTTTAACTTTTTTTGAGACTTCTTTTTGGCCCCCAGTATAGTCTATCTTATCTAAAGTATAGGCATGTGAAATGAACGTATATTTTGCTATCTCTGGGTGGAGTAGTATATGAATGCTAATTAAATCAAGTTGGTTAGTAGTTTTTCATATCTTCTATGTCTTCACTGATTTTCTACTTGTTCTATCAATTGAGATGGGTGGAAATCTTAGAGTATAATCATGGATTTGTCTAATACTCTTTGCATTTCTATGCTTCATGTATTTTGAAGCTCTATTATTAGGTGCATAAATATTTATGACTTTTATGTCCTCTTGATGAAGCAACTCCTTTATCATGATATGACTTTTTAAAGATTTTATTTATTTATTTTAGGGAGAGAGAGAGAGAGAGTTGAAGGAGGGGGAGAAGTGGAGAGAGAGGCTGAGTGCAGAGCCAGATGTGGGGCTCAATCTCACGACCCTGAGATCATGACCTGAGCTGAAATCAAGAGTTGGCCGCTTAATGGACTGAGCCACCCAGGTGCCCTGATGTGACTTTTCTTTTATCCCTGACAATCTTTGTTCTGAAATCTACTTTGTCTCATATTAACCTAGCCACTTCTACTTTTTTCTCAGTTTTTACACAGAATATCATTTTCATCCTTTTTACTTTTTAAAGAAAAAGTTGCAGCAGCATAGAGTTTGGTGTTGCTTCTTTTTTCTCCTAATCTGATAATCTCTAGCTTTTAATTGGGGTTTTTAGACCATTTACATTTAATGTGGTTGCTGATATGATTTTATTGGAATCTGCCATCTTATTTGTTTTCTATATGTTCCTTCTGTTTTGTGTCTCCTTTATCCTCTTTTTCTGCTTTCTTTTAGTTTATTATTTTTATGATTCTATTTGTTGTCTTACAAAACTGTTTTTTTATTAGTTGCTTTAGGGGGTATATTTTACAGTTTTAACATATCACAGTCAACCTTCAGGTGATACTGTACAGTATAAGAACCTTACAATAGTATATACTTTCATTTCTTTTTCTTCTGGCCTTTAAGTTGTTGTCAACATATTTCATTTTTATGTATGTTCACATCCCTACAGTGCATTGCTCTTATTTTTATTTCAAACAGTTGATAATCTTTTAAAGAGATTTAAATTAAAAAGCAAGTCTTTATATTTGTAATTTCTCTTTCCAATGCTCTCCCTTTGTGTACATCGAGGTTTTCCATCTGGTATCATTTCGTTGGATCACTTCCATTTTTTTGCTATTACAAATAATGCTATAATGAATCATCTTGGCTGTTTGGGGCACTTACTTTATTTCTTGTATTTCAGGTCTACTAGTGATTGATTCTTTCAGTTTTTGTATGTCCAAAGAAGGTCTTTATTTCACCTTCATTTTTTAAATCTATTTTCCCTTTTTCTGGTCTCCCAGTTAGTATTTTAAAGATCTTGGTAGGCTATATTGTAGCTTATGTTGTCTTTAATTAGAAATCTGCTGTTCTATTTATCTTTATTCTGCTGCACATAACATGTCTCTATTTTCCCCCTGTGGTTGTTTTTCATATTTTTTCTTTATCACTGACTTTAAGCTTTTTGATTATGATGTGCCTTAGTTTTCTTCATGTTTTTTGTGCTTGGGGTTCATGGAGATTCTTGGATTTTTTGTCCCTATGAGTTTGTTTGGGTAGATGTGGGGATGAGGGAGGGCCTTGCATCTAAAAGAAGGTGCTGGGGCTTTTGGCAGTGAAGCTTAGTCTGTGCTGTCAATTCAAGATCCATGGGGGCAGCATGAACTTGATCCTGGAGTTGTGGAACTGCTTGACCACTGACTGGCCATGATCTTTTCCATGTTTATGATCTGGATTGGATGGGCCTGGGTGCTGTACTGGGCCCCCATGTCATGATAGCCCTGGGTGACAGTGCTCACAGTGGTCAGGTCCCTGTATACCAAGTATATATGGATGCCACTGTAGGAGTTGTAGCACAGTTAGCTGCCAAAGTTCTTTACCTGCAGCGGAGATTTCTTAAATACCTGCCCAGGGTAGACCATTTTTTCTGAAAACTTCTTCAGCTGAGACAGAAAGTACCAGAAGCAGGACTTGGCAATGACATGATTAGGTATAAAGATTGGCATGTGGTAAAGTGGAGTGAGTAGTATTTGGGAGTGAGTAGGAAGTACTCCATCATCTTATATTCTTGCAGTATGCCTGAGGCCTTTATGGTGCTCTCTCTCTGCTTGCTGCCACCCACAAAAACAGCTTATGGTTTTCAACAAACTTGGACAGTTTTCAGCCATTATTTCTTCAAATATATATTGCCCTCCCATTCTTTCAGAATACATTATATTTGGCCATATGAGTTTGCCCCATGGTTCACTGATGCTTTGTTAGTTCTTTTTTCCTGTCTTTATTTCTGTCTGTGTTTCATTTTGGATAGCTCCTGTTGCTGTCTTGTAGTTTACTAATCTTTGTTTCTGCTTTGTCTAGTCTCGTGTTAATTCCATACAGTATATTTTTCACCTCACACATTGTAGTTTTCATCTTTAGATGTTCATTTGTCTTTTTATTTATTATTTATTTATTTTTAGAAAAGATTTATTATTTTAGAGATAAAGAGTATGCATGTGGGGGGAGGGGCAAAGGGAGAGGGAGAGAGAGGATCTCAAGCAGACTCCCCACTGAGTGCCGAGCCTGATGTGGGGCTCGGTCTCAGGATGCTGAGATCATGCCCTGAACTGAAATCAAGAGCCAGCTGAGCCAACCCAGGTGCCCCCAATTGTGTCTTTTAAAAACATCTTCCATGTCTCCATTTAGCATGTTTAATCTTTATCATTTTCCCTTTATGATTCTGTCAGTTTTTTTATGTTTTGAAGGCATATTGTTAGGAGCATACAATTAATTAGCACAATTAATATAATGTGTGTGTGCATGTGTGCATACATGCACTGTGTGTGTATATATATGAAGTTATATACATATATAAAATATATATAAATATTTTTCTGTATCTAAATATTTCATGTAAATACTTATATTTAATATATATTTATATTCCTGTATATAAACATATACATATTCTTTTCATATATATAAAATATATAAATCCTATATTTTTATACATAAATCTGATGATTTTTCCATTTAAGTCTTTTTGCTTTATTTTCTACTTTGATACTAAAGTTAATAAAAATCACTAAAATTACTACACCACCAGTTCTCTTCTAGTTAGTACATGCGTAACAAATCTGTTCCTACGTTTTTATTTTCAGTCTTTCAAGGCTCTTATTTTTTTATGTGTATCTCTTGTAAGCACCTTAGAACTGAATTTTATTTTGTTTCTTGCCTTCTCTGAATTAGAAATTTTAATCTATTTACAGAGTTTGCTCCTAATCATCACAAGAAATCAAGGAGTTATATAATAGCTAACATGGGAGGAAGCACAGATGTTTAAGAACACTCTTACAAAGGTCTTGGTCATGGGCCCCAATTTTGATGGTTTTTCTGACTTCCTTTCTCAAGTAGAGGCTGGAATTCCAGCAGCTTCTATGAAATCATCTTTCTTCCTGCATTTGGGCTGAAGATGCTGATAGAGAAAAATGAGCTTACTTTCCTAAAGTGGAAGATTATACTCAAGGTACTCTTCTGGTCTCTTGTCTCACAGAGGAACTGGCTTCTTAAAGCATTTATGCATGGTATTATTTTGTATTCTGCTTGAAAGTTAATTTTAAATAATGTCAATCTTTAAAAAAAACCCCACTTTTTAGTGTTTAGATTTTCTAATTGTCTCCATATTATTTAGTTTATGAAGTTGCTTCTTTTCAGATGGTCATGAGTTTACTTGATCAGTGTTAGGGTGATTTTTTTTTTTATTCTAATGGACCATACACTGTTCAGGGTCATTTATGATGAATACAAGGTAACATGCCTATTACATAAAAATAAAATAATTGTTTTTGTAAAATGAATTGGAAGATGTGGCATAATTAGACAGTGGGCATTTGTATTCTCCTATTATCGCTTTAGAGCTGCAAAAAAATGGAAGTAATTTATTTCATCTTGGTAATGCTCCTTCTTTCTGGTCCAACAATTTATCAGAAATGTTAATCCAGGAAGCAGTAAGTGGGGGTGGGGGGAGAAGAGGAGAGAGGGGATTTAAAATTAGCCTGGAAATATTGCACAACTCATTAAAAATGTAATCATGCGTAAAATGAGATCAATGAAAATTTATCTAAAAGTGCAAGGAAAAGGCATTTTCTAGTATGATACTGGATTTAATAGACTGGATTTTAATTTAGTCAGTTTGCTACAAAAAAATCCCTCCAGGCTAAATAAAACAGTTTTCCCTCCCAGTTATTGTACAGACAGCGAATTTTCAGACCCCTTCCTTCTGATATTCAATCTTATCTCTTGCTGGATATGGGTTTCAGTATATTGCAGAATTTGTTTTCTTTACATTTTCCATTACTGCTTTCATTTGCATGATAAATGATTAGAAGTAGAAACAAGGAAAAAAACCCATGCAGAACATTTCTTTATTAATTTTGTTTAAATTAGAGTATCGTTCTTATTCACTGCCCTATTTAACAACCAGTGTATCTGAGAGTTATTATAATATTTTGTTGTACAGTTAGAGAAATGGGGTACATACTTTTTACTTTATTATGTAACATTTTCCTTTGTTCTTATGTTTGTAGTTTACATTTTGGTTCCTATCTTGCGCTGTTAATGATAATGATGAATTTTGTCTTAAAAGAAACCCTTGTATTTAAGGAGAGCCTGGGATTCAGACTTTAAAATATGTTGACATTGATGAACTTAAGGGTTTGAAGATTTATTCTGCAGATGATATCCTCATGATTCTTAATAAATAGAGTTTGTAAAATTGGACTTTATTTAAGGCTTCTGCCCCTTCCATCTTAGCTGTTTTTCTAGCCTGGTAATTTAGAAATCTGATATGATATCACTAACTAAACACATCAGTGAAAATCATCTAATGCCTTACTTTCCCCCAGATTCTGTATGGTTAAAAAAACAACAACTATATTTATCAATAAAAATTTGCCTAGACAAAATTTGCCTGAACAAAAATTATGTAAGCTAAATAAATGGTGCCTGCAAAATTTGTCTATGAGAAGAATCTTATGTGATCATTTTAGGATAATTTACATAGATAACCTTTCTTTCTCTACTATACAAATTTTTATATAAATACTCTCTTGTTGTAAAAAAAAGTTTAAACAGTTAATTGAGTGTTCCCTTGATCATTCCTCTTATCTACTCTCCTCCCTAATAGTAACACACTGGCCAGCAGCTATATTTCCTGACATTTTTCTCTGTAAAATAGGTATGTATTTGTAGAAATACATTAGTTTTAATTTTTGTGAGATTATTCTAACATAAAAGGTACATTACCATTATAAATTTGTCTGTATATAAAAAATTTTACTTAATATTGCATCTTGAAAAAATTTCTGTTTCTGTACTTACAACTCTATTTATTCTGTTGAACTGTTGCATAATATTCCATACCATGGAGCTAGAAAGATCTGGAAAGAACTAAGTGTCCCTCAGTAGGGGAATGTTAACTATGACAAACTATGGTGCAATAAAAACCTTTGTGCATTATCTCTGTGCACAGTGGAAATGTTTCTTTGGGGAAGATAACAAGAAATAGAGCAAGGCTGATGAGTGCATTTCAGTTTTTCTGAATACTGTCTTACTTGAATCCTACAGGTTTTACAGTGGTCTTGTCATTCATTTTTAAAAAAGATTTTATTTATTTATTTATTTGAGAGAGAGAGAGCGAGAGAGAGTGAGAGGGCATAAGCAAGGGGAGCTGCAGAGGGAGGGGGAGAAGCAGGCCCCATGCTGAGCAGGGAGCCCAACGCAGAGCTCAATCCCAGGACCCTGGGATCATGACCTGGGCCGAAGGCAGACGCTTAACCAGCTGAGCCACCCAGGTGCCGCTCGTCATTCATTTTTAAATAGTTTATAGGTTCTATCTTGATTTTTCCCTTAAACAAGGGGATTTTACAGTTTCTAAGTCCATAGATTTTTTTTTTGGGCTCTTGTTTTGATGATGAATCTAATTTTATTTCATTAGATCCAATCAATGTGATTTCTGCTTTACAGGAGTTGATGAGATTTTTTTCTTCATTACCTAACATGTGATCAATTTTCTTTTGTGAGTGTCCCTGACTTTTTGAGAAGAATGTTCTTTAATGTATTCAATGTTCTATTTTATATCTATTAGATCAAACTTGTTAGATTATTCAAATATTCTGTATTCTTAATTTTTGTTTATCTATTTTTTCTGCTGGTTCTGGATAGCTGTGTTGTTAGACATAACCAAAAGTTCATATCTTCTATTTTCTTGGCAAATACCTCTTTTTGTTTTTTTTAGTGCATTTGGCTAAAATTCTTTTTTTCGGTCTGATACTAAGAATTACTTAGTGTGTCTTTTCTTACTCTTATCTTTACTATTTCTGTGTTGTCTTTTTTTTTTTGAGAATGTCTTTTCATAAGGAAATTATTTCTTTTTTTTATTAACATATAATGTATTATTTGTTTCAGGGATACAGGTCTGTGATTCATCAGTCTTACACAATTCACAGCGCTCAGCATAGCACATACCCTCCCCAATGTCCATCACCCAGCCCCCCATCCCTCCCCACCTCCACTCCAGCAACCCTCAGTTTGTTTCCTGAGATTAAGAGTCTCTTATGGTTTGTCTCCCTCTCTGGTTTCCTCTTGTTTCATTTTTCCCTCCCCTCCCCTCCCCTATGATCCTCTGCCTTGTTTCTCAAATTCCACGTATCATATGATACTTGTCTTTCTCTGCTTGACTTATTTCACTTAGCATAATACCCTCTAGTTCCATCCATGTCGTTGTTGCAAATGGCAAGGTTTTGTTTTTTTGATGGCTGCATAATATTGCATTATATATATATATCACATCTTCTTTATCCATTCATCTGTTGATGGACATCTAGGCTCTTAACATAGTTTGGCTATTGTGGACATTGCTGCTATAAACATTGGGGTGCACGTGCCCCTTCGGATCACTACATTTGTATCTTTGGGGTAAATACCCAGTAGTGCAATTGCTGGGTCATAGGGTAGCTCTATTTTCAACTTTTTGAAGAACCTCCATACTGTTTTCCAGAGTAGCTGCACCAGCTTGTGTTCCCACCAAAAGTGTAGGAGGATTCCCCTTTCTCCACATCCTTGCCACCATCTGTCGTTTCCTGACTTGTTAATTTTAGCCATTTCTGTGTGTGAGGTGGTATCTCATTGAGGTGTTGATTTGTATTTCTATGATGCTGAGTGATGTTGAGCACTTTTTCATGTGTCTGTTGGCCATTTGGATGTCTTTTTTGCAGAAATGTCTGTTCATGTCTTCTGCCCATTTCTTGATTGGATTCTTTGTTCTTTGGGTATTGAGTTTGATAAGTTCTTTATAGATTTTGGTTACTAGCCCTTTATCTGATATGTCATTTGCAAACATCTTCTCCCATTCTGTCAGTTGTCTTTTGGTTTTGTTGACTGTTTCCTTTGCTGTGCAAAAGCTTTTTATCTTGATGAAGTCCCAATAGTTCATTTTTGCCCTTGCTTCCCTTGCCTTTGGTGATGTGTCTAGGAAGAAGTTGCTGTGGCTGAGGTCGAAGAGGTTTCTGCCTGTGTTCTCCTCAAGGATTTTGATGGATTCCTGTCTCACGTTGAGGTCTTTCATCCATTTTGAGTCTATTTTTGTGTGTGATGTGAGGCAGTGGTCCAGTTTCATTCTTCTGCATGTGGCTGTCCAATTTTCCCAACACCATTTGTTGAAGAGACTGTCCTTTTTTCCACTGGATACTCTTTCCTGCTTTGTCGAAGATTAGCTGACCATAGGATTGAGGGTCCATTTCTGGGCTCTCTGTTCTGTACCATTGATCTATGTGTTTTTTTTTGTGCCAGTACCATACTGTCTTGATGATGACAGCTTTGTAATAGAGCTTGAACTCTGGAATTGTGATGCCACCAGCTTTGCTTTTCTTTTTCAACATTCCTCATTCGGGGTCTTTTCTGGTTCCATACAAATTTAGGATTATTTGTTCCATTTCTTTGAAAAAAGTTGATTGTATTTTGATAGGGGTTGTATTAAATGTATAGATTGCTCTAGGTAGCATAGACATTTTCACAATATTTGTTCTTCCAATCCATGAGCATGGAACCTTTTTCCATTTCTTTGTGTCTTTCTCAATTTCTTTCATGAGTATTCTGTAGTTTTCTGAGTACAGATCCTTTGCCTCTTTGGTTAGATTTGTTCCTAGGTATCTTATGGTTTTGGGTGCAATTATAAATGGGATCAGCTCCTTAATTTCTCTTTCTATTGTCTCATTGTTGGTGTATAGGAATGCAACCGATTTCTGTGCATTGAGTTTATATCCTGCCACTTTACTGAATTCCTGTATGAGTTCTAGAAGTTTTGGGGTGGAGTCTTTTGGGTTTTCCACATAAAGTATCATATCATCTGCAAAGAGTGAGAGTTTGACTTCTTCTATGCCAATTCGGATGCCTTTGATTTCTTTTTGTTGTCTGATTGCTGAGGTGAGGACTTCTCTACTCTGTTGAACAGAGTAGTGGACATCCCTGCCGTGTTCCTGACCTTAGGGGGAAGGCTCTCAGTTTTTCCCCATTGAGAATCATATTTGCTGTGGGTTTTTCATAGATGGCTTTTATGATATTGAGGTATGTCCCCTCTATCCCTATACTCTGAAGAGTTTGATCAAGAAAGATGCTGTACTTTGTCAAATGCTTTTTCTGCATCTATTGAGAGGATCATATGATTCTTGTTCTTTTATTGTGTTGTATCACATTGATTGATTTGTGGATGTTGAACCAACCTTGCAGCCCAGGAATAAATCTGACTTGGTCGTGGTGAATAATCCTTTTAATGTACTGTTGGAGCCTATTGGCTAGTATTATGGTGAGAATTTTTATATCCATGTTCATCAGGGATGTTGGTCTCTAGTTCTTCTTTTTGATGGGGTCGTGGTCTTTGTCTGGTTTTGGGATCAAGGTAATGCTGGCCTCATAAAATGAGTTTGGAAGTTTTCCTTCCGTTTCTATTTTTTGGAACAGTTTCAGAAGAATAGGTATTAATTCTTCTTTAAATGTTTGGTAAAATTTCCCTGGGAAGCCATCTGGCCCTGGGCTCTTGTTTGTTGGGAGATTTTTGATTACTGCTTCAATTTCCTTAGTGGTTATGGGTCTGTTCAGGTTTTCTATTTCTTCCTGGTTCAGTTTTGGTAGTTTATCTAGGAATGCATCCATTTCTTCCAGATTATCTAATTTGCTGGCATATAGTTGCTCATAATATGTTCTTATAATTGTTTGTATTTCTTTGGTGTTGGTTGTGATCTCTCCGCTTTCATTCATGATTTTATTTATTTGGGTCATTTCTCTTTTCTTTTTGATAAGTCTGTCCAGCGGTTTATCAATCTTATTAATTCTTTCAAAGAACCAGCTCCTAGTTTCATTGATCTGTTCTACTGTTCTTTTGGTTTCTATTTCATTGATTTTTGCTCTGATCTCTATTATTTCTCTTCTACTGCTGGGTTTAGGCTTTATTTGCTGTTCTCTCTCCAGCTCCTTTAGGTGTAGGGTTAGGTTGTGTATTTGAGACCTTTCTTGTTTCTTGAGAAAGGCTTATATTGCTATATACTCTCCTCTTAGGACCACCTTTGCTGCAACTCAAAGGTTCTGGAATATTGTGTTTTCATGAATTTTTAAAATTCTTCTTTAATTTCCTAGTTGACCCATTCATTCTTTAGTAGGATGCTCTTTAGCCTCCATGTATTTGCATTATTTCCAACTTTCCTCATATACTACAACTTTTCCAGTATATACTAGATTTAGGGTATATTTTGGTCTGTTAAAAGAAACTGTGTCCCAAAATTTTAAAGAAAGAAAACATATATATATATATAAAAAATTTAAATATAATGAAGAGATAGAATATGACTGTAAAAATGAAAAATTAAAAAAGACTTTAAAGAAGGAATTGATAAGATGTTGGTTGAAAAAGGAAAGAAGAAAAATCCAACTTAAAAAATAGAAAAAGAAAAAATAAAGAAAATTTAAAAAATTAATTTTGAAAGACTAAAGCATCATGGGGAAATAGCCATGAATTCTATGTGCTGTATTCCCGTAGCTCTGGGGTTTTGCCATTCTCATTGATTGGTAAACTTGTCTTGGCAGGATGTTCTTGCTGATCTTCTGGGGGAGGGGCCTATTGCGGTGATTCTCAAATGTCTTTGCCTGAGGCAGAATTGCCCCGCCCTTGCCAGGGGCCAGGATTCACTTCTCCACATGTCCTACCTTACAGAAAGTGGTCTCTTTTCTCTGTGTTATCTTTTTTTTTTTAGATTTGCTTTTTAAATGTAGCATATGGAATTTTTATTGTAATATGAAAGTTTCTATTTTTTTTAAAATTTGTAATTTAATTCCAGTTAGCTAACATACAGTGTTACATTAGGTTCAGGTGTACAATATAATGATTCAACACTTCCATACATCACCCAGTGCTCATTATGGTAAGTGCAGGGCTTAATCTCCATCATCTATCTACCCCATCCTCTTATCTTCCTCCCCTCTGGTAACCATCTGTTTGTTTTCTATAATTAGGAGTCTGTTCCTTGATTTGTCTTTCTCTCTCTCTTAGATTTTTCCCTTTGCTTGTTTGTTTTGTTCCTTAAATTCCACATATGAGTGTAATCATATGGTCTTTGTCTTTCTGTGACTGACTTATTTTGCTCAGCATTATACTTTCCAGCTCCATCCATGTCATTGCAAATGGCAAGATTTTGTTCTTTCTTATGGCTAATATTCCATTGTACATATATACTATATCTTCTTTATACATTCATCAATCGATGGACACTTGGGCTGCTTCTATATCTTGGCTATTGGAAATTAGGCTTTTATAACCATAGGGGTGCATGTATCCCTTTGAATTAGTGTTCTTGTATTCTTTGGGTAAATACCCTGTAGTGGAATTGCTGATTCATGGGTTAGTTCTATCTTTAACTTTTTGAGGAAATTTCATACTGTTTTCCAGGGGGACTGTACCAGTTTGCATTCCTACCAACAGTGCATGAGTCTCCCTCTTCTCTGTATACTTGCTAACACCTGTTGTTTATTGTGTTGTTGATTTTAGCCATTGTGACTGATGTGCAGTGGTATCTCATTATGGTTTTGATTTGCATTTCCCTGATGATAAGTGATGATGAGCATATTTTCCTGTCTTTGTTGGCCATCTGTGTGTCTTCTTTGGAGAAATGTTCATGTCTTCTGGCTATTTTTAATTGGATAATTTGTTTTTTGGGTGTTGTGTAAGTTCTTTATATATTTTGGATACTAACCCTTTGTTGGACATGTCATTTGCAATATTTTCTCCCATTCCATTAATTGCCTTTTTGTTTTGGTTGTTTCCTTCACTGTGCAGAAGCTTTTTATTTTGATATAGTCCCATAGTTTATTTTTGCTTTTGTTTTCCTTGCCTCAGGAGACATATATAGAAACAAGTTTCTACAGCCAATGTCAAAGAAGTTACTGCCTGTGTTCTCTTCAAAATTTCTATTGTTAGTAGATGATTCTTCACCTAATTATACTTACCAATGTGTTTGAACTTACCATATTTATGTTTTCTATTATACTATGCCTTTTTTGTTTGTTTCTTTCCTCCTTTTTGCCTATTTTTGGTTGATTGGATTATTTATTTATTTATTATATTCGAGACAGAGAGATACAGAGAGAGAGAGAGGATGAGCAGGGGGAGAGGCTGAAGCAGGCTCCCTGCTGAGCCAGGATCCCGATTCGGGGCTCGATCCCAGGAACCTGGGATCATGACCTGAGCCAAAGGCAGACACTTAACCATCTGAGCCAGCCAGGTCCCCTGATTGGATTATTTTATTCTATTTTCCCCCACCACTGATGGTTTGTAAATTATACCTCCAATTTATTTTCTTTTATTAACTACATTTGTAATTTTAATATATATACTGATTGTATGTCTTTCCACCATCAGGTAAACTCCCTCTATCCTGTCCCTAAATGAGGTGAAATCTTGATGTATTTTTACTTCCATCTCTTTCCATCTTCTCTGGCACTTCTCAAGTCCTGAGTTCCAAGTTGTGAAAGTTTTTTGTTTAAAATCAACATTTATTTGCATTTAGTTAGTTTTGCTGGTGTCTTTGCTCACCCTTGCTTTATATATCCAGTCTCTCCGTCTCTCTCTCTCTCTTTTTTTTTTTTGAATACATTCTTGAGAAATTCTTGTTAGAGAAAGTTTGTATATGGTAAACTGGAACCTTATATACCTGAGAATGTCTTTATTTTGAAAAATAATTAGACCTGTAGAATTTTAAGTTCAAATCCTTTTCTCTTAGAACATTAGTGATATTGCTCCATCAGAAATTTGAAATCAATTTGATTCTTATTTCCTTTTAGGCCGTATGTCCATGTTTTTTTTTTTTTTTTCTTTAGAATACTTCAGAAACTTTTCTTTTTATTGGTAATATGTTCACCTGATTCACAAAAAAAAATTGTAAAAAGTTGCAGTCAGAATTCTTGCTTCTATCTCTGTTCCCTCCTGTCTCTTGTCCTTTCTATAGATAACAATATCTGTTAGGTTCCTGGTTATCTTTCTTGTATATCTTTATTCAGAGGAAAGCAAAGGCAAATGTGTATTTATGTTTCCCCTTCCTTGTGATAGAAAAAGTACCATACTACATAATTTGCTTTGCATCTTGCTTTTTTTCAAGATCTTGCTATATCAGTAAGTAGAGATAGTCAACAAACTTTCATTCAATGGTGTGGATGTATCCATAGTTTCTTCAACCAATACCCTGTTAATGGACAGTTGGATCACTTCCATTTTTTTGCTATTACAAATAATGCTATAATGAATCATCTTCTGTCTTTGCCATTTTTTTGGTTTCTGAATATGAATTTTATAAATTTAATTTAATTTAAAATTCCATTATACTTAACATATACTGTTATATTATTTCAGGTGTACGATATAGAAGATATGGTGTACACACTCACACACACACACCACACACACACACACACACAGGAATATTATTCAGCCATAGAAAAGAATATAATCTTGTCATTTGCAACAACATGGGTGGAGCTAGAGAGGATAATGCTAAGCAAAATACATATGCCCTTTTATATGTGTACAGATGTATCTGTTATTTTTTTTATTATGTTATGTTAATCACCATACATTACATCACCATACACCATACATTACATCGTTAGTTTTTGATGTAGTGTTCCATGATTCATTGTTTGCATATAACACCCAGTGCTCCATGAAGAACGTGCCCTTTCTAATACCCATCACCAGGCTAACCCATCCCCCACCCCCCTCCCCTCTAGAACCCTCAGTTTGTTTTTCAGAGTCCATAGTCTCTCATGTCATCTCCCCCTCCGATTTCCCCCCCTTCATTTTTTCCTTCCTGCTATCTTCTTTTTTTTTTAAACATATAATGTATTATTTGTTTCAGAGGTACAGGTCTGTGATTCAACAGTCTTACAC
>NC_138384.1:14828315-14833882 GCF_054177405.1 Leptonychotes weddellii | reverse complement strand
TTTTTGGTAAAGATAGCTGGATTCCTCTCCATGAGGGTTATACCATTTCACTTTCCCATTAACATTGCACCCCTGAGCCTGTTTCAACTCCAGCATTAAGAGTTGTCAAAACTAATTTTTGTCAATGTGATAGGTAATAAATGATATCTTATTGTAGTTTTGATTACCTTATTATGAGCAGGTTGAGACTTTTTTTTTATAAGCTTAATGGCTATTTGTATTTTGTTGTTGTTATCTGTTTGCTTGTTTGTTTTTACTGAGGACTGTGTGTGTCCTTTGTCCATTTTTATTTTGGGTTCATCATTTCTTCTTGAATTCTAGGTAATTGTTATAATCTTTATAAAAATAATCTTTATAAATTATAAAGGGAGATCAGTTTTTGTATATAAATTTTAATTTTCCCCCTTCCAGATTAGTCACTGGAGTTTTAATTTTGCTTATAGTGGTTTTTGTTGTTGTTTGGTGGTTTTTTGGGCATGTATAAGGTTTAGATTTTTATTCAGTCAAATTTACCAATCTTATATTGCCTTTGGATTTTGCGGTCTAACTTCTACAGGACTTCCCCACTCCATTTTTAATGTATTTCTAGTATTTCATTTTTTACCTTTAAAGCTTTAATCCTTTTGGAGTTTTTGTGTACAGTGTAAAGTAGGGAACCAACTTTATCTTTTCCCAGACTGCTACTCAGCCATCCTGACATTTATTAAAATGTCCTTCTTCATCTCAGTAATTTGAAATGTCATCTTTATAATATAATAATCTCCTATATACATTTTGGTCTGTTTATGAACACCTGATTTTGTTCACTGGCCTGTCTCTTCAGTCACCAATTATACACTTTTAATTAGTGTGTTTTGATAGCTAGTAGGTCTATTCTCACATAATTTCTCTTTTCCAGAGTTTTCCTGGCTCTTTTTTTTTTTTTTTAAAGATTTTATTTATTTATTTGAGAGAGAGAGAATGAGAGAGAGCACATGAGAGTGGGGACGGTCAGAGGGAGAAGCAGACTCCCTGCCGAGCAGGGAGCCCAATGCGGGACTCGATCCCGGGACTCCAGGATCATGACCTGAGCTGAAGGCAGTCGCTTAACCAACTGAGCCACCCAGGCGCCCCTTTCCTGGCTCTTTTAAAATTTATTTTTCTATATGAATTTAGGTATCTATTTGTCTAGTTCTAGGGGAAAAAAACAAAACCCTGTTGGTATTTTAGTGGATTGCATTAAATTAACTAAGGGAGAATTGACTTTAAGTCTTACTTTTCAAGAATATAGCATCTCTTTTACATACTACTTTTTATCCCTTGGTTGTAGTTCTCTTTTCCTCCTGTCATTTGGTTTTGTACATTTCTTATTAAGCTTGTTCCTAGCTGTGAATAGGTTCTTCCCTCCATTGTATCTTTTAACTGTTGTTTTATTATATAGAGTGTATTGATTTCTTTTTAATTAATTCTACATCCTGTCACCTCACTGAATTATCTTATATTTTGTTGTGGTATTTTAGTAGATTAATTGAGTTTACAGATACAAAATCATATCTCAAAATAGGGATAGCTTTGCCTCTTTTCAGTTTTATGCCTCTAATTTCTCTCTCTAGTCTAACTGGTCTAAGATAGTGTTAAATATGGTGATGACTCTGAGCTGCTTTGTGCTCAATTTTAGCACGAATACTCCCTGTGTTTCTACATTATATCAGAAGTGTGACCTCTGGGCTGATTTTATGTGATGCACTCATCTACCCATATCCCCCCAGTTGTCCCAGAGGTCACCTGTGGGCAGTTATTATCCATAGGGCAAGCTTCCTGCCTGTCTCTGCTTGAGCACATTCTCTAGCTGTGGGAGGGTGTTCTTAGCCTTTGTGCAGACCAGACTGGGTATCCTGTGGAGCTCTTGCTTCCAAAGACCCCTGTAACCAATGAGGTTTGGAAGTCATTGGATAAATACTCAAGCTTCTTCATATCTCTGGGGAACAGCCCAGAGGTGTGTTCCATATAGTCTTTAGAATACTATATTCCAGAAGGTTTAGGAAAAGGAGAGGATAGAGAGGAGAGCTATCATTGTTGCCTAGCGTCTGGCATATGATAGGCATTCTGCATATTCTCTGTGTGGAGAGGCTGATTAGACTTAAAGGAACACAAGGTACTAATCTTACCCAAATGGCCCTGGGTACCCAGGTGTGTTGAATCTTGGAGAGTCTTCTCTAGAATAGTTGGTCTAAGGACAAATGGAGTGGAACTGCTAGAGCTGCCCTTAAATCAAGGCATCTTCTGTAGCCCATGTATAGGCAGTGCTCATATGGAAGCAGAACTTTCTCTGGAATTTTTTAGGATTTGTATCTTTTTAAAAAATGTTATTTATTTGAGAGAGAGAGAGTACACTCATGAGTTGGGGGGCAGGGCAGAGGGAGAAGCAAACTGCCTGCTGAGCAGGGAGCTCTATGTGGGGCTTGATTCCAGAACCCCAAGATCACGACCTGAGCTGAAGGCAGATGCTAAACTGACTGAGCCACCCAGGCACCCCTAGGATTTGTATCTTAACTTTGACATTATGAAAACTTGCCAGAATTGTGTGTGTGTGTGTTGTCTCCCCCACCCATCCCACTCTTTCCGTTTTTCTTTTTTTTTTTAAAGATTTTATTTATTTATTTGACAGAGAGAGTCACAGCGAGAGAGGGAACACAAGCAGGGGGAGTGGCAGAGGGAGAAGCAGGCTCCCCGCCGAGCAGGGAGCCCGACGTGGGGCTTGATCATGACCTGAGCAGAAGGCAGACACTTAATGACTGAGCCACCCAGGCGCCCCTCTTTTCCGTTTTTCTTTCACTGCTGTTAGACTAGTTTAGAGTTTCCAGATCTTTCTTTCAACTCTTCTTATTTCTTCCTTAATCTCTGAAGTTTTTATGCTGTGGTATGCTGTGTTTGGCTGTATTTTCCAATTGACTGTTTTAATTTTTAGCTTAATCCATTTTGACTTTAGATCACATAATGAGGATTTAATTTCAGTGGTTTTTTTTAACAGACTTTATTTTTGTAAGAGCAGTTTTTGGCCCACAGTAAAATTGAGGGAAAGGTACAGAAATTTCCCATATATCTCTGCCCCCAACATGTGCATAGCCTTTGCCAATATCAACATCTCCCACCAGAGAGGTACATATGTTACAAATGATGAACCTACAGTGACACATCCTACTCACTCAAAGTCCATAGTTTACCTTGAGTTTCACTCTTTGTATTATACATTTTATGGATTTGGACAAATGTATAATGACATATATCCATCATTATATTATTATAGTAATATGTATTATATAACATAATTTTATATAGTAAATTATATATATTAATTATAAATATATAATTATATTAATATATATATAATATGGAATATATTACAGTATAGTAATATGGTATCCAAAGTATTTTCACTGCCCTAAAACCTCCTGTACTCCTCTTCTCCTTACCCTCCAACCCTGACAACCACTGATTTTTTCACAGTCTCCATAGTTTTGCCTTTTCCAGAATGTCATATAAGTAGAATCAGTTAGTAATATGCATTTCAATTTCTTTGATGTCTTATCATAGCTTTTTAGCTCATTTCTTTTTAGTGCTAAATAATATTGCATTGTCTGGATGTACCACAATTTATTTATCCATTTACCTACTGAAGGACATCATGGTTGCTTCCAAATTTTGGCAATTGTGCATAAAGGTGTTATAAACATCTGTGTACAGATGATTTTTATGTGGGTATGTTTTCACCTCCTTTGGGTAAATACCAATGAGTGAGATTGCTGGGTTGTATGATAAGAGTATGTTTAGTTTTATAAGAATTTGCCAAATTGTCTTCCAAAGTGGCTATACCAATTTGTGTTCTTACCAGCAATGAATAAGAGTTCTTGTTGTTCTACATCCTCACCAGCATTTACTGTTGTCAGTGTTCTAGATTTTGGCCATTCCAACAGGTGTGTAGCGGTATTTCATTATTGTTTTAATTTACATTGGCATGGAATATGATGCAAAGATCTTTTCATATGCTTAATGCCATGTGTATATCTTTTTTTGGTGAGGTATCAAGGTCACTCATTTTTAATTGGATTGTTTTCCTGTTTTTGACTTTTAAGTTCTTCATTTATTTTGGATAATAGTCCTTTTTCAGATGTGTCCTTTTTTGAGATTTATTTATTTATTTTAGAGAGGACATGAGTGGGAGGGGCAGAGGGAGAGTTGGAGAGAGAGAGGGAAGAGCAGACTCCTGCTGAGCACGGAGCCCAATGTGGGGCTCAGTCGCATGACCCTGAGTTCATGACTTGAGCCATAATCAAGAGTCGGATGCTCAACCAACGGAGGTATCCAGGCACCCCTATTTGTGTCTTTTGCGAACTTTTTTTCCTAGTCTGTGGCTTATCTTCTCATTTTATTGATATATCTTTCTCAGAGCATGAGTTTTAAATTTTAATAATGTTTAGCTTATCCATTTTTTCTTTCATGGATTGTGCTTTTCATGTTGTATCTAAAAAGTTACTGCCATTCCCTAGGTTATCTAGATTTTCTCCTAGGTCATCTTCTAGGAGTTTTATAGTTTTGCATTGTACATTTAGGTCTGTGATCTATTTTGAGTTAATTGTTGTGAAAGATGTAAGGTCTGTGTCTAGGTTGATGTTTTTGCATGTAGATGTTCATTTGTTTCAGTACCATTTGTTGAAGAGACTATGTTTTCTCCATGATAATGCCTTTCCTGTTTTGCCAAAGATCAATTGACTGTATTAATGTAGATCTATTTCAAGGCTCTCTATTCTGTTCCATTGATCTGTTTGTCTCAGTGACAAATTTTTGTTTATTTTCTAATTTGTTTTTATTCATAGTTTCCTGCTCTTATTTTATGAGTGCAGTGTTCTGTCATATGTGTGTGTGTATGTATTTAATATTAAAGACTGATTTCTTCTGTTAATGTTTTCAAGTGTCATCCATGTTGTAGTATGTATCAAAACTTCATTCCTTTTTATTGCTGTATAGTATTCCATTGTATGGATATACCACATTTTGTTTATCCATTCATCAGTTGGATACTTGCCTATTATGAATAATATTGCTGTGAACATTTATAAGTTTTTGTGTTGACACATGTTTTCAATTTTCAGGGGTATGTACCTAGGAATGAAATTTCTGGGTTGTATGGTAACTCTAGGTTTAACATTTTGAGCAACTGTGAAAAAGGTTTATAGAGTGGCCACACAAGTTTACTATGTCACAGGAATATATGAAGATTTCAACTTCTTCATGTGTCAATTCTTCCTCTGTTTTGTGGTGTTGATTTTCCTAAAATGTTTCATGATTCTTTGTTTATGTTCCTTATATTGGACATTCTCTGGTTGTTGTTGTTACACAGTTAAGTTTTGGATATATTATAACTCAGGAACAGATAACTACAATACATATATACTTTTAAACTACAATTAACTAGAATGCTTAGAAAATGGACATGGATCTTCCTGATTAACGCTGTGAATTGTGCAAGACTGTTGAATCACAGATCTGTACCTCTGAAACAAATAATACAATATATGTTAAAAAAAAAA
>NC_138384.1:14808176-14828215 GCF_054177405.1 Leptonychotes weddellii | reverse complement strand
TGTTATACACAATGAATCATGGAACACTACATCAAAAACTAATGATGTAATATATGGTGATTAACATAACAATAAAAAATTAAAAAAAATAATCAGTGACAGGCTCTTTGAATCTTCCTAATATCAGTAAGAAAAGTTTTTTTTTCTCTTAATTGACAAAAAAACCCAAAAAACAAAAACCCCAAAACAAAACCCAAACCCATTTTGCTTAATTTCTTATGGTGAAAATTCTTTAAAAAACATTTACAAAAATATATGAGTTTCTGTTTTTGCTTTGGAAAGTGTGTTTGTAACATAAAATAACATTGGATTCTTGGGGATTTCAGACATCTTAATATCAGATCCATGAGTATAGGTGGTTCTGTTTGGAGATTATTATTATTTTAGAAGTTACCTTGCTAAATGGACTATGTGATCTCCCAGCAGTTCCTTGAGCATGTTGAATCCTTTCCATGTTGGAGCATCTTCCATGCTGATCTCTTTGCCTCAGATGCTCCTGGCCACTTTTCATGTTTTGATTCCAGGCTGCCTCATTTGATGAAGAACCAAATTCAGTGCTGAGAGTATGGAAGGAAGTTTTAGGCATCAGGGAGAGGTGCTGTTGAGAACCAGTCATAATGTTTGGACCTCAAACAGGCACTCTGGAGACAGGGTAGTGCTCTCAGTGTGGAACATGGTTGTGCAAAGGCAGAAGGATGGTCCAACTACCTGAACAAACTCAGGATTACTTAGGGGTGAAGGCTGTAGACTTCTGGAGTTTTACCTGGGTCTGAGAATGATACCTGGCCCCAGGGGACTCAAGATTAGGGAAGCAAAATGAATTACAAATATGAGTGACTGTGGAGCTGGATCTAAGCTGTGAATCCTGAATGGGCCATAGCTGATATATTGGATTTGTGTTCCATGTGCATAAGATGGAGGTGATGCCCTTCTGGGCCTGCAAGGATAACAGTGGCCACCAGAAAATAGAGAGATAGTGTAAATTTGTTCTTCCTTCAACAGTATTTAGACTGTTATTTAACAATGATATTAAAATCCTCCAATAATTGAGAATTCACTTTGTGAGATTAATGGTACCTCCTCTGAGTTTACATTGTCCTTGAAAATGTGTTCTTTAGTTAATTTATAGATAGTAGCTTTTAATGTACTTTATTTTTTAAAAATATTTTTATTAATCTCTACACCAAATGTAGGGCTCAAACTTGCAACCCTGACATCAAGAGTCACATGCTACACTGACTGAGCCAGCCAGGCGCCCTTTAATGTACTTTAAATAATAGAATTTGAGGATGTGTCTAGGCGGTGAGACTGGAATAAACCTTTTCTTGGTATTTCAAAGTTTGATCAAATGGTTACTAAAAAGTTGCAATAGATAGTAGTCAAAGAATGATGTGGTTTCTAAAGTACATGGGGACCACTGCTTTTAATTAATTTAAAAATATTAATTTAAAAATTTTAGTAGGTGATACATAAGGTAGTGTTTTAAAATATTTCCTAAAACTAAGTTGATTGACAAACTAATAAAATCTGGGCTTTGTTGAACTGTTTGGGCCCATTGAATTTGACAGTCATGCTATTTCAAACTTGGCTGTTCCCACAAATCACCTTTAATGATCCTTCTTGGTAACAGCTCTCCCTTGGCTATCCTCTTGGGCATCCTAATAACCTCATTTATATCTATTTTGAACCATCTTTCTCCAGTGATCATTACTTCCAGTTTTACCTCATAGCACAAATCTCAGGATTTCATCATTTCAATCTTGTCCCACAGCTTTTCCACTTTACTTTATGTAAGGTGGTACCAAGATGTGTCCTGGAAAATTGGTGTGCAAGTAAACAATTTCCTGCTCAGGAGTCCTACATGTATTCCTATTCTACTACTACAGAAGTAGACACAGTAGCTCACCTTTGTTTCATGGAAGCTTGATTATATATATCTTTATGCTGACTACATTTCCTACTATGAGGTTTTCTGCGTGAATCTGTATGTTACTTTTATCTCCCAGATTATGCACTTCCTTTTAGGTCAGTAAACTCTGATCTTGTGGTAAGTTAATGTCACAAAACTTCAAATATTACTCTGTAAAAATAGTATATCTTAAATGGTGGCATTTCCTTCTGGTTACTACAGGAATATACAAGTGCAGTATACTAAAAAAATTTACATTATTTATACACCATGATAATGGTTGAACAAAATGGATTCCTCTGTTATGTAGATTGTTATTTTCTTTTCCGTCATGTTTTGTTCCAGTGGTTGTCTTTTAATGTCTCATTAGAGATATTCCACAACACATGCCTCTACTGGGCTAACCTCTTAGAATCTGAATGCTTTGGGTCTGTAATACAGGAAAAATGAGAATTGTGCCTTTCATTGTCACTGGTGGCTACCAGTATTTGAACTAAGAGATCACAAAGTGCTTTGTGATTTTTGGAGAATGGGTCCTTCCTAATAAATGCATGGTGTCATTGTTGTCATCTCTTGACATATTTAATATTAATCAGATTATATCTACTGCTTTTCTCACCTGTTCTCTAAGTTATCTCCTGAAACATTTCCCTGGATAGGCAAGAATGTGATTTCTTGGTAGAAGGAAGCATTTCTCATTGATGGGTAGCAACTGCTATACAACTTATGAAGGAGGAAATTTCCAGGTGCAGAGGGTTGCAAGAATGGGGGTGGACTGTTTCTGCCAATATAATAGAATCACAGAATCACAGAATGTTAGAGGTAAGAATTTTTGAGATCATCTAGTCCCATATGTCATTTCATACAGGAAGAGAATGAATTGTTTAGAAGTGATGTGATTCATGCAGGGTATTTTTTGATCATTCTGAGTGGCACATGGCAAAATGAAGGAAAGTGTGGCCTTTGGAGGCAGACAGGCTAGTGTATAGTTGCCATTCTTCTGCTAAGAGTGCAGTCTTGAGCCAGTTCCTTAACATCCGAATGCTTTTGACATTCAGTTGTTTTGTGGGGCATTAATAGTGATATTGTAGGTAAAGCACCTATTAGAGTGCCTGGCACATAGAGTGTGCTCAGGAAATACTAACTGGCTTCTCCCATGCTAGGAAATATCTGATTGACTGTAGTTGAAATATGCCATCTCTATCTTGAAATGCCCTTGTAAGCCTTCACTTTATAAAATCGTCCACAGTGTCACTGATGAGTGCCAATAATCCATTCATATTTGTTGATTTGATTTCTTTGAACCCAACCCTTCAATGTGAAGCAGGGGAACAGATCTCAGTTCATGTTTACTTGATAGTATTAGGTGCTTTGTGTATTAAATTCATCTGTCTCTGTGAACATTTCACATTCCAGCATGGAAGTCAACAGAAATATAAATACCGATAATATAGCTACATATAACACAAAGTAGTTTCAGAGCTTGACCTGGTCCTTGCTTACATTTCTAACTCCCATCTATCCTGTCACCCTCATTATCAGATTCTTGTCTCACTAGCTTTTAGGATGTTCCTCCAAAATTAAGTTTCTGCTCCACAACCTTGACACTGGATGTTCCCTCTGCCTGAAACATTCTTTCCCCATCCTGCTTGGCTCTTTGTTGTCACTCAGATATTTTAAGAGTTCTTTGCTGATCAGCTATCCGAGATGACCTCTAGTCCTTTGTATCACATTAACCTGTTAAGTTTTCAATAGAACACTGTTTCCTTATTTATTGATGTTGTCTGTTTTCTCCCATTGGATTATTAACTACATAGTGAGTACATAGTTACCATAGTTAACTCTGTGATATGAACAACTACATAGTAATTATGTTCTTCTTGTTCCTCACTTCATAATTAGTGCCTAAGGCAAGTGCCCATCACACAGGCAGATGCTCAATAAGTATTTGTTGGATTAACAAAGAGTGAATTTGAACGACCCATATAGGCAGCATTGTGCATTATCAAAGAGATCTGGGCCAGTATTCTAAGCTACTTTTACTCCAGACTATGTGGTCTTTGGAGAGAATTCCACCTTTTGAATCTTGATTGCTTTTCTGATAAAATAAGGAGGGTTAACCTAGATTGCATAAGGTTTCTTTCAGTTCTTCCATTTTGTGATTCTGTGTCTGTTTTCTTCCATGCTGGACAATTAACACACTACCCTCAAATATGGCACCATATTTTAAGCTGAAATAATTTGGGAAATAGCAGTGAAGGAAGGAACTTGTGACCTTTCCCTTCTTCCCTGAAGCAGGTCCTAAGGCTGTCATGTGAGAGCTACCCTTCTCACCCACACCCACTCAAGGAGAGAATTTGTTTTCTTGGATGGTTCATTTTTTAGAATCTGCCCATATTCCTTGGTTCAAGACCCCTTCCTCCATCTGCAAAGCCATTAATGTCCAGTTAAGTCCTTCTTATATCACTTTGGTACTCACTCTTTGGCCTTCTTCTTGCATATTTGAAGACCCCAGTGATTACATTGGGGGCTACCCAATATAATCTCCCTCTTTTAAGCTCAGCTGATTATTAGCCTTAATTCCATCTGTAACCTTAATTCCCTTTTGCCGGGTAATGTAACATATTCAGAGTTTCTGGGAACTAGGACACAGATATCTTTGGATGGCCATAATCTGCCTGCCATACACTACTTATGAGAAAAAGAGCAACCCCTAAGGAAAGCCAAATTCCAAAGCGTGTGCTGAAATGAAAGCAATGTATGTATTAATATGGGAGGATAGCCGCATTCTTGATTTGTTTAAGAGAAAAGGTGATTGCATCTACTCTTTTTGGTTTATTGAACAGCTACCATGTAGAGTTAAGTAATGTTCCAGTAGCTTGCTAGAAATACCAACAGCTAGGTATTTGCATCCTAGATTTCAGAAAACCCGTCTTGATCCGGAAACTCTTTCTTTAGTCCGTAAGCACCATCTTTTATGCATTGAGTCAGTGGAAAGTTGACAGTCCCATTTACATAGATCTATTGCCCATAGAAAATGTTCACAAATGTAGTTTCGTTGGAAAATCCTTTGCCCTGCAACTCTTGCCTCAAATGATTTATGCAAAAATCTACAACTATGACCAACGACACAATAGAAACCTATAATATTCCCCTGTGGGATATCAAATATAAATTTCTGCTCTGCCTACCTGGTAGCCAGATATACAGAGGAAGGAAAAGTTAACTTCTGGCCCTGATTCATCACTTTTATTGAAGTTAAATTCTTTTGTTTTAATGCACACTTGATTGAGCAAGCATTTACTGAGGCGGTTATGGTTTGTGGGGGAAAGAGACAGTTGAAGAAAGAACAAATGAATATAATGTAAATCAAATACTTAGTCCTTTTAAAGTAACTACGAAGATTTAAATGTGTGTTCTTAATGGTAATTTTTGCAAAACTCCAATAGGAGACTTTGACAGTGATTGTTTTGGTGGGGAGATGGGTTTTCTTTTCACATGCTAATCACCTGCTCCTGGTGATATTTCTCTCCTTGACTGCAGTCACGGAATTGAATAATTTATGGAATGAATTTTGTTGTAAATTTATTGTGTCACAAGCAGGTTGTAATTTCACTAACAGTTCACTTAAGTTATTAAGTTAAAAAAAATGTGGTTGATAGGATAGTGCATTTGGAGGGTTTTTTTCCTCCCTGCAAGTTCACATCTTACATATTTTCAAAACAGAGCACTTGCCTAATTTTTATTCAGAATCTAATATGCGAGAAGGAGGCACACATTAACATAAGTGGAATTGCATTTGCACACTATTGTTGAATTTTAGAAGTCGTAAACAAATTATTGAAGATTTTATAGAGACAGAGATAGCATTAAACCCCCAGTGCTATGGAGCTCCTGCCATTGTTTTCTGAATAACTGTCCCCTGCTTGCTGATGACGAATGAAGTGTAAAGGTGAAGATGCTCTTGGGAAGGGAAAAAGCTACATTAATTCCTTTAAATTTTGCTTCAGTTCCAAGGTTAAGATAATGGCAAATTGTCACTCCCCCAAATTTTATCCAATCCAGATGGAATACAATGGAGAATAGAAAAAAAATCTTTAAAAATCACTCATGGGGGTTTCTGATTGGACTTCATCTACATTCAAGATGTTCTCAGGGCTTCTCTTCTAATGGTCGTTCTGCTGTGATAAGAGGAAACATTTGGCTACTGCAGAAACCTCTGCTTAGTTTCTGCCCCCAGTGCTTCAGCATTCAGCAAACACACATTTAAAGTCTCCTGTTATTTACATTGAAATTTTTCTATTGACCCTGCCAGTGTGAATGAATTTCAAACAAGTCATTTCTTTCTCTGCATAGATGATTTCCCTAGGTTCCTGGTGGGGGTTACTTTTAATTCCTCTAGGGCTACTCTCTATTCCTGTTAGCACCCCGAGGATTTGCTTTCTGTTTTCCACCGTGTTGCCCACGTGTGGCCCTTCCTTTCTTTGCACCCTACCCTGGGTATTCCAACTCTTGTGTGGGGGATGTTGGATAATAGCTACTATTCTTGAACAGGAATACTTTATAGGCCTTCAGAATAGACATTTTCACCATCTGTTACATAGAATCTGGAAATGTGCTGGGCAAATAGATTATAATTAACTAAAAAATGGGTAAGACTGTGTATCTTAATGCATTTAGAGTTGAGGAAATAGCCTCTCAAATTTTCATGAAAAGAAATGGAGATTGTACTTTTTTTTAATTAATAGGATTTTTTGGGGAGCAGTTTTGGGTTTACAAAAAAATCTAGGGAAAGCATAGAGAGCTCTCATACTCCTTCCTCCCCTGCCCAGTTTCGCCTGTTAACATCTTGCCTTAGTGTGTACATTTATTACAATTGATGAACCAATTGTTGATACATCATTATTAACTAACATTCATCATTTACATTAGGGTTTACTCTTGGTGTTGTGTGTTCTATGGATTTTGACAAATGTAAAATGACATGTATCCACTATTATGGTATCATATTGAACAGTTTCACTGCTCTGTGCTTCATCTATTCATCCCTACCCCCAAACCCTTGGCAATCACTGTTCTTTTTATTGTGAAGGGGTTCAGGACAAGTCTCTCCAAAATATGCCACTTTGGCTTGTGGGATATTTTGAGTTGAAGATAATCAAGACCCTGTGGGCTCAAGAGAAACTTTTGTCTCTCTTTTAACTACCTAGAAGAATCTAAATTGGGAGTCTTTCCCAGAATAAGAGTTATTACCAGAGATAAATTTTATCTGAGTGACACATCTGTATGGCAGGATAAACATCTAACTACCAAACATCTGCTCTTTTTATTGCCCTGTGATTTACCCTCCTCCCCTTTGAGGCCCCAGACCCCTATTCCATTCCTTAGCTCAGGGAGGCATATATACCTCATTTTACCTTTCTATCTTTGAATTTCTCCTGTATGTGAGATTCCTATATGTACTGAATGAAATTTAATTTTCTCTTGTGAACCTTTCTCATGTCAATTTATTTCTTAGACCAGCTGGAAGAACTTTTGAAGTGCAGAGAAATATTTTTCCTTCCCAACAACTGTTTCCATAGTTTTGCCTTTTCCAGAATGTCATACAGTTAGAGTCATACAGTAGGTAGCCTTTTCAGATTGGCTTAACAATATGCCTTTAAGATTCATCCATGTCTTTTGTGGCTTGATAGTTCATTTCTTTTTAATTTGTGAATAATCAGCTTACCTTTAATTGGTTAGCATTGAGTTAGGAACTTGGATTTTCCAATATGGGAGAAAAGGAAAAAGAGACTTACCTTTTGCTCCTCGGTCCAGCCTGGCATTTTTTTTTTCCTACCACTGATACCTGGTAGATTTAAATCACCAGCGTGATTTATGGATACCAGATAATGAGACTAATTTAACAATCCACATGGGAAAATGAGACTTATTAATTTGATTACATTTCATATAGTCATACTAGCATTTTCCCTTGGTTAATTAAAAAGGCATACAATGTCTAGTCTCTTGCTCACTAAGAAAAAGAGACTTGTTTTTAATGCTGCAGGTATACATTTGATTTGAAACCAGTTTAGGGAAGTTATCATTCTGTGTGTTTATACTTGTCTCATATCAGGCATAGTCAATCCACAAATTTTTTTCAACACATACTGGATATTAGGTACCAGTTTGTATACTGGGAAAAGACTCGTCAATAAGATTGGTGAATAAGCTTACAATATTCTTATTGTAAAGAATAGAGAGGCAATAAACAAATAATGAACAATTTAGGTCCTAAAAAGTTCTATGAAGAAGACAGTTTAATGTGGTAGAGTATGTATGTGTATGTAGTCTGTGTGAGTATACATGGGTGTGTGTAGATAGTGTGTGCATGTATAGTGCATATGTTCAGTGCATGCACAAATTTATAGTGTGGTGTGTGTGTGCGTGTGTCAGGAGGCAGGGTGCAACTGCTTTTGCTAGAGTATTTAGGGAAGGCCTCTCTAAGGAGGTGGCAATTAATTTTTTTTTTTAAGATTTTATTTATTTATTTGACAGAGACACAACGAGAGAGGGAACACAAGCAGGGGGAGTGGGAGAGGGAAAAGCAGGCCTCCTGCCGAGCAGGGAGCTCGATGCAGGGCTCCATCCCAGGATCCTGGGATCATGACCTGAGCCAAAGGTAGACGTCTAACAACTGAGCCACCCAGGCGCCCGGGTGGCGATTAATTTGATGAGTACAGGCAACCATGTGAAGATCTGGGGAAGGGCATTCTAAGTAGAGGGAACAGTAGGAGAAACAGCCCTGACTGGGAGCTGTCTTTATCCCATGAACTGAAAGAAGGCTGATGGGATTGGAGCAGAGCAAGTGATGGGGAAATGGAGATGGAGGAAAGGAAGGTAAAGGCCAGATCTTAACTGCCCTTGTAGGCCAGGAGTATTTGTTTTAAATGTATTGGAAACAATTAACCTCACCCAAACAGAGGTCTGGCTTTTGTCCTTGGCTCCGGGGAGCCCTGCCTGATAAGACAGTCTTTGTCTACCTTGAAGTCCTGAGCCACACTGGATAGTTTGACGGTGTGATTTATGGTGGTTGTTTTGGACCATATAGTAGCATCTCAACTTCCAGAGGGACTAGAGACTAAAGATCAGCCATGTGGACAGCCAACCATATATAGGTGACTGAATCCTAATAAAAATTCTGAATACCAATGGTTGATTGAGCTTCCCTGGTTGGCAGTAACACCATGGGTATTGTCACACATCTTTGGAGGGAAGAGTTAGTGCTATACATGACTCTGCTGGAAATGACAACTGGAAGCTTTGTGTGGAGCTGTCCTGGACTCTGGCCCATTCTCTTCTTCCCTTGGCTGATTTCTGTCTATATCCTTTCTTTGTAATAAACCAGAACTATGAGTATAACAGCTTTTAGTGAGTTCTGTGAGGTTTTCTAGCAAGTTATCCAACCTGAGGGTGGTCTTAGGGACTTCCAAACTTGTAATTTGCGACACAAGTGAGGGCAGTCATGGGGACCCCTGAACTTTGTAGTTGGTGTCAGAAGTGAGAGTGATCTTAGAGTCTCAAGTCTGCAGAAGCCATTGGAGTTTAAGCAAGGGAGGAACAATGTTTGATTTCTACTTTAGGAGGATGGCTTTGACTGCTCTGTTATGTGTTAGAGTAGTCTGGAAAGAGGTGGTAGAGACTTAACCAGGATGACATCAGTGGAGAAGTTGTTAGATAAGGCACATGTTTTGTTAATAAAGGTGGCAGTACTTACTCATGAGTTGAGTATCATATTTGCTGTCACAGACAGGTGTCTATGGCTGGCAGATAAATGCCACTATTAAATACCAACAGGTTTTAGGTTTTATCACAGGAAGACTTTCTGAGAAATCTGGAAGACTGTTTCTGAGACCTTTGAGCTCATTCTGTCCATAGGACTACATCTTAAAACATGTTTAATACCATATTGTTAGTATTTTTCTGGTAACAGTTCTCTTTGTGTGTAATTTAAATTTTCTTTGTGTGTGTAGTTTAGGAAAATTGGAGACTACTTGGATTTTATGTATTTGGTGTCCATTTGGAAGCTGGTACTTTCTTTAAGGTTGTTGTGCTATTGTGTCATGCCTCATGTCCTAAGGCATTTAAGTATTCATGAATCTTATTTTCTTCTGCATAGGATATAAAATGAGTGTTAACTTTGAAGAAATGTATACAATTCCCAGCACTGGGTTTAGCAAATAAAAGGTACTAGATAAGTATTGACTGAATGAAGGAAGGAATAAAAGAATGGCATTTGAGCCTTGACCTTCATCCTAATAACAAGCATAGGAGGAACTCACAGGTCTTCAAGTGTTAAGGTTTGGGGCTAACAGGTGTCCTCACTACTATAATCTATTTTGTGGGTAACAGTCTGAAGTTTGGCTCAGTGGAAAAGGATATTATGTGAATAATATTTCTATTATTTAAAAATCCATTTCCTTTTTTTAGATGAAAGCATTATTTTGTTTACTCACTATATCTTCATTGAATCCCTGCTGGCTACCAAGCATTAGGCTGGCCCTGGGGATTACAAAAGCAAAGACCTCATCCTTACCCTCAATGATTTCATGATTTCATGTTCTCAGTGAGCAACAGTTCCTTAGGGGATAAGGGATGGAGAGAAAAGGAATAGTTTTATGTAGGACAAGACATTTCCTACTTGAGTTCCAGACAGCATGCTCTGGGGACAAAATAGAAAGCAGGAGGCAAGAATGTTGGAGTTACCTTTTATCTCTTCTGTGACTCATTTCTACATTGGGTAGATAAGCAGGATCAAACATTCAAGTCTATCAGTTCTTTTCTTACTAAAAATATAAATTTCATACCACTTCTGAGCAGGTAAAAACTCTTTCTGAACATCCTCTGTGAATCTCTGTTCTGCTCCATCTTCCTCTGGGCCTTGAGAAATTGATGACCCCTTCCTGAAATTCTATAGGAGTTTCAACTAAGAATAAAATAATAAATTGTTCTCAAATGGTTTTAAATCTGTAGGTAAATAAAGCAAATTCTTAAATATATGATGAAGAGAATAATGCCAGTTAAATACGAAGTCTTCTAAGGGGAGAGAGGGTTCTCAGTGTGGGGCACAAGTCATATCTGCTGGGAGTGGAGGTGGGGAGCTAGGAAGTGGTGGGGGGAGGATTAGGAAATGTGGTGTGCTACATACAGCTTGTATTGTTTCTCTGTAGCCTATTATGTTTTCAGGAATTTTGCCTGCTGGTTGATGTCAACTTAATAGCTTCAAATCAGCCCTGGTGAGAGTATTGACACAGAAATTGGTAAAGGCTACAACTCAGGGCTTTGTCCATCCCATGCTGATTGTTAAACACTTACCATCACCCCAGTGGATGTTGGAAAACCTTGGCTCTGAGATGAACCTGGGATGGAAAAGGGAAACTCTCTAGGTAGAGCACCTAGTTCATATCTAGGCAGGAAGGCAAGAAAGGACATGGTGTGTGTGTGTGTGTGTGTATGTGTGTGTGTGTGTGTGTGTGTGTAACAGTGCAAAGGTCAGCATGATTAAAGTGTAGGAAAATATAGGGGGGGATTAGGAATGAGGCCGGAAGGTAGGCTAGGGTCTTGAATATCAAAACACTCAGCTAAAGGATTTTGTAAGTTCATTTGATAAACAGTGGAAGTCATGGAAGGTTTTATAGCACAAGAGTGAGACAAGCAGAGATGATGTTGTACAGTTTGTTTAGGATTTATTTTTATTTATTTTAGAAAGAGACAGAGAGTGTGCAAGTGGGCCAGGAAGGGGAAGAGGGAGAAGGAGAGAGAGAATCTGAAGCAGACTCCCTGCTGAGCATGGAGCCTGATGAGGGGCTTGATCTCATGACCCTGAGATCATGACCTGAGCTGAAACCAAGAGTCAGACGCTCAACCAGCTGAGCCACCCAGGTGCCCCAACAGTTTGTTTAATCTGTCATCCAAGATCAAGGTCAGAGAGTCCTCTGAAACTTCTTGTCTAAGGTCCTCCATGTGCAGTCACTTTCTAAATCTTAGAGCTCCTACTTTCACAATTTCTGTTCATTCCATCCCCTCATTTCCATTGCAGGTGGGAAGCCTGGGAGCTGACCTTGGGTGTAGGAAAGAGGTTTCTGTCTTTAGAGGGCCTTTCCACATCAAAATGACATCTTTGGCATGTCATTTGAGGTGTGAGGTAAGAGATCTAATTTATTACTCTGTCTCCCAAGATGGTCAGCAAGTTATTCTAATTTATTGACTAGTTTGTCCTTTCCTTACTGATTTTAAAGACTGGGACACAAACAGATAATAATGTTAAGATCCAGACTTAGATCTTCAGACTCTGTGGTGCTTCTCCCAGTGAGTTCTAAGTATACTAGCATCCCTAAGGTTATCTAAAACCCTTTTCTTTACTGCAGAGTTTTCTAACATGTCATATCAATTGGCTTGTTTTAATTGGGTTCCCCTAGAAGCGGACTCTGTGACAGAGTAGTAGGGCACTGGGGAACTGAATGAAACAAAGAAGGGAGGGTAGTTAACAAACAGTCTTTTATGATGCAAGTTACCATTGTGAGTAATTAGTTTTGGTCTTAATCTGTGTAATAAAAATGTTAACAGCCAACACATAGTGCTTATTATGTTCAAGGTACTGTTCTAAATCCTTTACAAATCTTGATGCATTTATTCTTTAAAAAATCTTTTTTATTGTGGTTGATATTCAATGTTAGATTAGTTTCTGGGGTACAACATAATGATTCAACAACTCTGTATGTTATGCTATGCTAACCACAAGTTAGCTACCATCTCTCACTATACAGTGCTGTTACAGTACCCTTGACTATATTCCCTATGCTCTACCTTTCATTCCTTGAGTTATTCATTCTATAACTGGAAGCCTGTATCTCCCACTCCCCTTCACCCATTTTGCCCTCAAACCCCTTCCCCTCTGGCAACCATCAATTTGTTCTCTGTATTTATGGTTCTGTTTCTGCTTTTTTTGCTTGTTCATTTGTTTTAAATGCCACATATAAGTGAAATCATGTGGTATTTTCTTTCTCTGACTTACTTCACTTAGCATAATACCCTTTAGATCACCCATGTTATCGCAAATGGTAAGATCTCATTTTTAAATGACTAAGTAATATTACATTTTCTTTATCCACTTATCTATTAGTGGACACTTGGGTTGCTTCCATATTTTGACTATTAGAAATAATGCTACAATAAACATGGGGGTGCATATATTTTTTTGAATTAGTGTTTTCATTTTTTTTAGGTAAAGGGCCAGTAGTGAATGACTGGATCATATGGTAGTTCCATTTTTAATTGTTTGAGGAATTTCCATACAGTTTTCCACAGTGGCTGCACCAATTTACATTCCCACCAATAGTGCACTTAGGTTCTTCTTTGTACACATCCCCACCAACACTTGTTATTTCTTGTCTTTTTGATTCTAGCCATTCTGAGAGGCATAAGGTGATATTTCATTGTGGTCTTGATTTGCATTTCCCTGGTGGTTAGTGATACTGAACATCTTTTCATGTATCTGTTGGCCATCTATATATATTCCTGGAAAAAATGTCTATTCACGTCCTCTGCCCATTTTTTAATCAACTTATTTGGGTTTTTTCCTTTGCTTTTTGTTTTGATATTGAATTGTATAATTTCTTTATATATTTTGGATATTAACCCCTTATCAAATATATCATTTGTGGATATCTTCTCCCATTTGGTAGGTTACCTTTTTGTTTTGTTGGTGATTACTTTTGCTGTGCAAAAGCTTTTTATTTTTGTGTAGTTACAATAATTTATTTTTGATTTTGTTTTCCTTGCCTGAGGAAACATATCTAGAAAAATGTTGCAAAGCCTGATGTCAAAGAGTTTATTGCATATGTTGTCTTCTAGGAGTTTTATGGTTTCAGGTCTCACATTTAGGTCTTTAATCCATTTTCAATTTGTTTTTGTGTATGGTGAAAGAAAGTGCTCCAGTTTCATTCTTTTACATGCAGCTGTCCAGTTTTCCCAGCACCATTTATTGAAGAGACTCTCTTTCCCCCATTGTCTTGCTTTCTTTGTCATAAATTAATTTACCATATAAGTGTGTGTTTATTTCTGGGTTCTCTATTCTGTTCTATTGATCTGTCTATTTTTGTGCCAGTACTATACTGTTTTGCATAGCTTTGTAGTATATCTTGAAATGTGGGATTGTGATAGCTTCAGCTTTCTTCTTTCTCAAGATTGTTTTGGCTATTCAGGGTCTTTTGTGGTTCCATATAAAGTTTAGGATTATTTATTCTAGTTTTGTGAAAAATACTATTGGTATTTTGATAGGGATTGCATTGAATATATAGATTGCTTTGGGTAATAGAATTCACAGTATTAATTCTTCCAATCCATGAGCATGGTATATTTTTCCATTAATTTTGTCATCTTTAATTTCTTTCATCAGTGTTTTACAAGTCTTTCACCTCCTTGGTTAAGTTTATTCCTAGATATTCTTTTTGGTGCAGTTGTAAATGGAAGACTTTTTAAAATTTCTCTTTCTGCTTCCTTGTTACAGATTGCTGTATATTAATTTTGTATTCTACAACTTTACCAAATTCATTTATTATTTCCAATAGCTTTTTTGGTGGAGTTCTTAAGGTTTTCTGTGTAGGTATCATGTCATCTGCAAATAGTGGTAGTTTTACTTCTTCCTCACCGATTTGGATGCCTTTTATATCTTTTTCTTGTCCAACTGCTATGGCTAGGACCTACAGTACTGTGTTGATTACAAGTGGCAAGAGTGGACATCCTTGTCTTATTTTTGATCCTAGAAGAAAAGCTCTCAGTTTTTCTTCATTGAATATGGTGTTAACTGTGGGTTTTCATATATGGCTTTTATTATTTTGAGGTATGTTTCCCCTAAACCCACTTTGTTGAGAGTTTCTATCATGAATGGAAGTTTAACTCATTTATTCTTTATAAGGACATCATAATTTCTCCATTTTATCGATGAGTAAACTGAGGCAGGGAGAGTGGAGTCAGTGTCCAACATCACATAGCGTATAAGTGGCAGATCCCGGAATCTGGAGGACTTGCATAGTCTATAGGACTGATTATCCAAAGGGAAATAGTCTTAATAGAGAAGTGGCTGAAAAATCAGGGCAGTTACATCCTGGTAAAAATTGGTGCAAAGTATTGCTTTTGACCTTTAGTAGTTAAATGTTTGTGAAAACCCAGGCATGGCCCTTAGGTATGCCATTCTAATGAAACAAAGTAGACAATAATTTCCCAAAGAAAGCCTTTTAAGAAAATACTGACTAAAGGAGAGTGTCCACTTGAATGATATTAAAATGGATTTGTTATAATATATGATGAGGAATGGGGGAAAACACAAAAACTTATTTTTGCTAGCATTGGTTTATATATCCAGTTACTTTCCCCATCCCTGTATATAAAAAATTAAAATGGAGAAAATACATTTACCTTTCGTTTTTATTAAAAATACTGTTAGGACTAATGTTGCCAGAATATGTTTAATTTTTAACTTACATTTATTTATCTGTTCCATTGATGTAACTGGTGCTCACTTAGCCCAGGATACAGGTTAATAACCTCCTAGCCTGAGAAAAAAAGAAAAAAAGAATACTCCATGGTTTAGGTGATCATTTGAGTTACTGTCTTCTTTCAATAACCTGTTCCATTTCTTGCCCTTTCTGCATGTGCCATTTTGTGCTTTCCAAAGCTCCATAGGCCACATTAAAAAAATAATGACTTCAAGTCATTATTTCCAAAAGAATTACAAATGAATTACTTTTAAAAATTAGACCTTGATTTGCACCATAATGGCAAGAAAATAAAGTATTTCTATTTTATTTATCTATATTCAAATTAGAGCATTGTTATTTGTGATTTGAAATACATACTAAGGTATTTTTCTTACTCATATCTTAAGAGCAGTGTTAGTTAATGTGCTCCTTAAGCGCATTAGCTACTTAGTCTTCTGGAAAATTATGTAAAGACAATACAGAATTTGAAGAAATATGGAAAAGTTGTTGGTCAAAAAGTATGGCAAACCAGAGTCATTCCCATTATTATGTGTTATAAATAAACACATTAGTGTAACAGCTAACATATCTGTATTGCAGCATTTGACAGTGTATTGCACATTGTAGCACTGAATAAAAGCTTGTTGAGTGAACAGATGGATGGATATGTGATGGTTAATTTTTTTTTTTAATTTATTTTTTTATTCTTATGTTAATCCCCATACATTACATCATTAGTTTTAGATGGTGATGGTTAATTTTATGTGTCAACCTAGCTAGGCCACAGTACCTAGATATTTGGTCAAACGTTATTGTAGATGTCTCTGTGAGGGTATTTTTTAGACGTCATTAACATTTACATCAGTAGACTTTGAGTAAAACGGATTATCCTCTATAATTTGGGTGGGCTTCATTTAATCAGTTGAAAGCTTTAGTAAGAACAAGACTGACTTCCCCTGAGAGGAGGGAATTCTGCCTATAGACTCAAGAAGTGAAATACTAACTTCCATGGGTCTCTAGCCTGTTAGTTTTGGGATTTGCCAGCTTCTACGGTCATATGAGCCAATTCCTTAAAATCACTCTTGCTGTCGCTCTTGCTCACTCTATCTGTATCTGTCTGTCTGTCTACACACCCTGATGGTGATTGCTCTATTTCTTTGGAGAACCCTCAATGATACAGGATGATAGCAATTACATAAATATATTATGACTTATGTATTTGTATTAGAGATGTGAAGGCAAAAAATGTACTCTCCTGAAATCTTGTTGTCAAGATCAACACCAACTTAGTTATTACCATTGAAATATTTTTTTTTGAAACTAATTTGCCTTGGGGTGAAGTTTTTTCTTTTCTTTTTCTTTTTCTTTTTTTCATTTCTTTACCAAAGGCTTCTAATATCCTTTTTCTTTTCTTCTTTTCCTCTCCAGACACCGTTGGATTTACTCTGACTTGTCTTTTTAAAGCTGTTGGTTTCAGTATCCCTACCAGAATTTGATTTGATCTAAGGGTATAGGAATTTCTCCAAGTATTAGGCACATTCTTTTCCTGGGTTTTCCACTGAGTAGCATTGGTGACCTTGGCCACATCACTAAACCTCTCAGTCTTATCTGATAAATAACAATCTCTGAAATGTGTTGCAGTTCTAAAAGTTGACAATGTCAACTAATTTGTTCAGTTATTTTTAAAAGGGAATCACTGGGTCTTTGTGCTTATTTTATTGTGAAAATGATGATGGCAATAATAATTCTTTTGACATTTGTTATCCTGTGTTCTAGTGATCTAGATGGGATTATAAATAAGGCAAAATAAGAGAATATAAAGCAAACCTTGTGTCCATCTTAGAGGCATCCATGATTATAGAATAGGGGAAGTCAGATGGCACCATAACAGGACAGAAACACAAAGAGTAGCCATGTAGGAATTGTAGAACAACATTCAGGAGAGACCACTTCATTGTCACTTCTGCATATGGTCCAAGCCCATCAGGAGGCCATGGCAAGGGTTTGGGTGCAAGTAAGGTGAAGATTTAGGGACAGTCATTCAATCTAGTTTATTCTACATGGTATCTATTTTGTACCTTTAAACAATTATGAAAAAACCTTTATAATGTATCTGGCTAATCAAAATAATTCTTTTTTTTAGGGGTCTTCCTTTTAGTCCAGCAAAACTTGTTTTGTATAGATAAGCATTCCACTGGATGGATAATTAAGAAGGTTATTAATTAAGAAGTTGGAGGAAGAGCTCCTTTTCTGTGATTTCTGATCCTTAATTTGATTAAGTGTTTCACAGGGTCGAAACCTTCCCGTTGAGAGTTACACACGTTACCTGAATTCTTTGAGCCAGGGGTTCTTTCTGATGTAGGCCCCTTAACAGTGTTCTTGCAGTTGAGGGAGTATTGATCAGTTTGCCAGCATTATAGATTTTCATCAGCAACAGTCCTTTGGAAACCAGTGCAGAGTTGTCTTTGAGAGAAACTCCTGTCCCATAAAAATTTTAAGAACTGGAGCAATGACTATCTGTTTTGATTATTTTAAGTGCAGCCCTTTTTGGCAGTCTGGTACGAAGATGACCTCTTTGAGCCCTTTCCAGTAGTGTGATTTTTAAGATTCTTTGCTGGAAAAACTAACCGAATCCCTTGTGGAAATAAATCAACTGGGGACTCATAAGTGTTCATTGTTTTTCATTTGAGAGTCTTTTGCTGCTCTGAGGATAAAGACAGGCTCGTTGCTGGGGATTAAAGGGTTTCAAGGTAGGCCAAATGATAACCAGCTGGCCTAAAGTAAAGTTTATAATCTAAGCCTTTGTTTTATATCCCCTGAAGATTTTATGTTTACAAAAGAATTCAAAATGAATTTTCCATTAGGTACATGTTGGTACCCTCTAAGTCTTATCATATAGGAAAAGGGAGAAAAAGTTTAGGAAGATAAAAAGAAGGAGGTATAACATAGCAAATATGAGTGAGAACCAAGAAAATTTTACAGGCCTGAAAAACAATTGTGGACCTAATAACGTTTTTAGAACCACTGAAGGCTAGACTGGTGAAAATTCCATATTTTCACCAATCTAAACAAAAATCCAGAATTAGGAAAATGGAGCTTGATAGTTTGACTTTCCTGTCCTCTTTTTTCCCCCAGTAGTAATTTTTTAATAAAAAATATGTGCTTCAGAGAGGGAAACATTGTAATCTGAACAAGACGACTGGTGCACAGTCCTTCAGACATGGTGTTTGGTGATATTTAGCTGAGGATCAACATTGCAACAGTTGAGAAATCATCAATGACTCTCTGTTTCTAGGCAAAGGCAAGGGTTGCTTTTGGTATTTTTGGGAGGGATGTACCTACTGAGATAGGTCAGTCCCATTTTCGTGAGGAAGTTTCACTTTGATCTTTACTTCTTAACCTCATCAGGATTCTGAACAGTAGCATACCAGGGCAAACCTTGCTTCACTGTGAACATTTAGCTGCAGTGAAACAGACAGAGGGGCTCTGGGGCAGGGGTAAATCCAGGAGGTGTGGGGCCTAAAGATTATACAATTTTAGAACGCCCTTTAAGAAAACATGAAATGATTGATATAAAAATAAGTGTGAAGGTAAATATGTAGATTGAGAAAAGAAAACAGCAACAAAAACCACATGGCCAAGGACAATAATATAATGTTTTTATTAATGAATTGCCAAAACACCTCAATGACACTTTTTTCCTTATAGCTTGTGGCTGCATAATCTTGACCTCGATTTTTAAATTTAATTTCAGTACCCCCCCAGCTTTAATGAGGAGATATAACTGACATATAACATGGTATCGAGTTAGAGGGTACAGTGTGATGGTTTCATACATGCAGTTAACAATGATTTTTAAATTTTGCTCTTCAGTGAGAGGACAGAAAGATAATTCAGTCTTTTTTTTTTTTTTTTTTTTAGCATAGCTGGTTGGCATTTTTTTTTGTTGTTGGTGCTCAGAAAAAATTATTTTAAAGAAAAATGTATTTTAGTGTCCTAAGTCTTTATTTATAGAGCTTATATGAAATTGTAAAATTGTTTAGGATTCACATGGAGCAAAATTGCCCCCACGTTTCTTTTCTGTTTGGACTGTGAGATTTCAAGGCATTTCAAGTTCCCTTAGAGAGTGAATAGTCTTGGCCTTTGAATTGACAACACTCATTTGTTGTCAGTGTCCTTGTACATTGTAAGTTTTATGTTATTTTCATCACTATTCAAACTTCCTGGCATATCAGGAAGAAATTTAATCTCTTCCCAGTGTGTTCATTTGTGTTCTTCCTCTTTTTAATTTAATGATCAAACAATCCAAGAATGTATTCATTATGGTTAGTCAACATTTATCTCTTCCTTTAATGAATTACTGCTTTGGTATGATTTAAACATTTTGGATACAATTCTTTTCTTGATGTTAGAGTAATTTCTGTTGATTTCAACTCTCATCTTTATCTCTTTTGTTTTATATCATTTTTTATTTTATTTATTTATTTATTTTTATTCTTATGTTAATCCCCATACATTACATCATTAGTTTTAGATGAAGTGTTCCATGATTCATTGTTTGTGCATAACACCCAGTGCTCCATGCAGAATGTGCCCTCCTCAATACCCAT
>NC_138384.1:14791262-14807676 GCF_054177405.1 Leptonychotes weddellii | reverse complement strand
AGGGTTGCTGGAGTGGTGGGGAGTGGGGGGGTGGAGTGGCTGGGTGATAGACATTGGAGAGGGTATGTGCTATGGTGAGCGCTGTGAATTGTGTAAGACTGTTGAATCACAGACCTGTACCTCTGAAACAAGTAATACATTATATGTTTAAAAAAAAAAAAAAAAAGAAAATAGCAGGAGGGGAAGAATGAAGGGGGGGAAATTGGAGGGGGAGACAAACCATGAGAGACTATGGACTCTGAAAAACAAACTGAGGGTTCTAGAGGGAAGGGGGGTGGGGGGATGGGTTGGCCTGGTAGTGGGTATTAAGGAGGGCACGTTCTGCATGGAGCACTGGGTGTTAGGTGCAAACAATGAATCATGGAACATTACATCAAAAACTAATGATTTAATGTATGGTGATTAACATAACATAATAAAAAAATAAAAAATACTCTTCAAATTTAATTATGCATTGGATTTTTGATTATAGCTCTTAACAAGTTAGACAAATGGCTTGTCCCCATTGTGGATGAGAATGTGACCACTGGGATGATGGTCTGTTATCAAAGATTTGCCACATAATCATAAACAAATGGCCTTTCTCCCTGTACCATGTGCTTGCATAGCTGTGTATAAGGAATCTTCTAGGGGTGAGATGAGGACATCAGGACAGGTTATAAAATTACCAGTGATGGAGACCTATAATACTACCTTAGTGAGCAAAAGCTAAAACTCCAGAGGGCGCTTGGTTGCCTATTCCTTGGCCTTTTGATCTATAGTTTTGTGAAATGGATCGCTAAGCTAGATAGTGGCTGGGCGTTATTTTCTAGTGAAGAAAGTATTTTTTTTTTTTTTTTTAAGGTGGCAAAGACAGATAATTTTCTCTTGTCTATATGAGAAATAATAGCTAAGGATTTTTTACCAGATAATTCATAAGTAAGGAAAGCAATATCTGATTATTGTGGTTTTTTTGAGGTTACCCTAGTTAAAAAACTAAAAATCTTTTATATTCTAGGAAATTCAGTGTAGTTCAGATGTGAGAAGCCATGTGAACAGTGGATATTTTCTCACTGTATTACTCTAATCTCTCTTTAGGTCAAGGTTAAGCGGGTCTAGAAAAAACAGACATCTGTGTTTGTAATGCAATAAAGTGTAATGAGTGTGGTGACTTTTTCTAATTTACCTCAGCTGGATATGCAAATGAAACCATTAAACTTGTAACCCATAACTCTATGGGGGAACTGATGGGTAACGAAAGTGCAGAGTATTTACTGTAGCTAATGGGAAAGTTGTTGGATGATAGGAATGTAATATGTTCTATTTGCAAATGTACTAAAGAGCTAGTTAGCAGTGTAAATGAGGACTTGGTTATTTAGGAATAACTTCAAATTGGCAAAATTAGTCCCAACAGCATGATTAAAATAAAAAAAAATCAATAATTTATTTTATGGTGTTTGAACTTGCTGACTACAGCTTGGTATGTGTATTTAGAGATCTGGTTTTGGGAATGGGAAAGTTAGTAGTCTCACCATGGGCATAATGCATCGGAGCAGTATATTAGTGCTTTGTTTTTATGTAGTATATTTTTCTTCAAGGAACTCCAATTCTTTACAGTTATCAACTAGTTAATCCCATAACATACTTGTCAGGAAGGCAAGACTCAGGGTTATCATAATAACTTTATAGATACAAAAATTATAGATTCAGTTATTTGTTCAAGTTCTATCTCTGAAGACACTGGAGTAAAATTTAGATATTTGGTCTCAGCCAATATTTAGACAAAACAATGATTTTCTCCTACAGCCAGTTATGAAGTTTTCCATTTTGTTGGTACAAATTCTCCAGCCATCAGGAGTCACCTTCTTCCTTTACACCCAAATGACCTTTTCTGAAGTATTCCACAGCCACAGAGATAACTGAGTAAACAGTTGCAAAATATTGTGAAAAAAGGTAAACCCCTCCTGTGAAGGAAGCAGAGAGAAGTCCTTCTTCAGACACAGCCTAAAAGAGGACTGTGTGTAAGTTATTAATGAGAATATGGACTGTTAGGATTAGAGGGGGCATTAGGGCCGATATTGCTCACCTTCCTCATGATGCTGTGTGGAGTGCTTTATACTGCATCATCCTCCTTGACCTGGGATCATCTCCCTTGAGCACTTGTAATCACGGGAAGCTAGCAGGTGTATGGAATTGCTGATATACAACCGCTTTTTACCTATAAAATGGCATTATCCTAATTCATCTTAATAAGTTCCTCTTTATCATAGGCCACAATCTAACTTTCTGTCCTATTGCTACACAGGAATATTCTAAAAACTGCTCAGGATAAGAGATTTAAACTGTTTTTGGTACATTATTCTGCTATTTCACATTTCCTCTATTTTTACCCATTGTAAGTAGTAAATACAAGAAAAGCAATGTGAACCTTTATTATTTCAAATTTCTATCTTTTAAAAATGATCTATATATCCTAAATGGAATTTATTTTTGCCCTCGTTTGCTCCAGTTTTGTTTATACTCTATTTGTCTATATACTCTTTTGGAGATAAAATGAAGTAGAGGGATAGGGTTTCACCATCAAACTATTCCCTGAATTTCCCTAAACAAGAACCATGTTCCCTCAAAATAGCTGGGTAGAAAAGAGTCCTGTTTCCCCCTCTATCTCTGAATACTGTATTTCTTAAAACAACTTCTCAAAAACTGTAAGGGACACCATAAAATAAAGCTCAATGGATCTGATATGGAAAACAAATCCTATCATTGGTATGAATTAAGATGTGCTGAAATCTTTCCTGAAAATGTTTTACATTCATCCCGGTGATAATTCAGTCAGAAATCATCAATGGATGTTAAAACTATTGGAGAGTTTGATGAAGAACAGGATATTTACATGGTCTTAAACTCTCTCCCTACAGATTATAAAGGGAGAGTAACTCTAGAGTGAAGAAACTAGACAGATACCACCTTAACCAAATCATCAAAGTTAATATTACCACTAAGGGGACAAAATGAAAGTATCAGCCTCCTGATTTGATGTGATAAACCAAGGACATAATATCACTGCAGGGGTATTCCTGCCAAAAATGTATTCAGTATAACCTGAATCTATAATCTTGAGGGAGCATCATCAAACTCAAACTGAGGGACATTTTGCAATCTATTCTATTTTCTTCAAAAATTTCTCTATCATGAAAGATAAAGAGGGGTCTCCAGATTAAAGGAGACTAAAGACGCATGGCAACCATATATAATATGGGGGGCCAGGTTGCATCCCATACTAAAGTGCTCTACAGGATAGTACTGGGACATTCAGAGAAATACAAATATGGATTGCTTTGTAGATGATGATGTTAATATTAAATTTCTGATTTTGATAACTGTACCATAGTTAAATAAAAGAATATCTGGTTTTTAGGAAATATATTCTGAAATATTTAAGTCCTAAAAGGGCATGATGTCTATAATTTACTCTCAAATGGTTAAGAAAAAAAATGTTATGGAAGTTTTTTATATTAGTGCTGCTTAAACTTAAAATTTTTTTAAGTTTAAACTTAATTTAAACTTAAAATTAAACTTAAAATTATTTTAGAATAGAAAGTTTTAAAATGTTCTCCATAAAAAAAGATCTATAGACTTGCTGGAATATCTCCCTTTGATTTCATACAGACCCCTATAGCATTAAACAATCAGCTGCTGTAATGAAGTGTGGTAGCACATGAAGAAATGGTCCCAAATGTTACCAAGGCCAAGGCATATTTTTTTATACCGGGTTTTATTGATTCTAAGGTCATATTTGAACATTTTAAAAATCAAAAGGAAACTTAAAATTAAAGGTGTGTACCATAGTTTGATTGTAGTATTTTTTTTTCTTTGTGTAAGGTAGTGATTTGATGAATGTCACATCTGATAAAAATAGGGTAGTTGTTAGTCCTGTAGGTCCTGGGTTAATTTAAAAGACAGCAAGTTGGTAAATTTTATTTTGTTGACGAAATTCTTGGGAGATCCTAGCCCCTATGTGGAACCTCAGACTTGTCAAAGGTGTATATTATTTTGGGCTAAGAATGATATATGTGGGTGCCTGGGTGGTTCAGTTGGTTAAGCGTCTGCCTTGGGCTCAGGTCATGATCCCAGGGTTCTGGGATCGAGTCCTTTGTTGGACTCCCTGCTCAGTGGGGAGTCTGCTTCTCCCTCTACCTCTCCCAACTGCTGGTGATCTCCCTCTCTCATTTCCCCTCTCTCAAATAAGTAAAATCTTAAACAAAAAGAATGATATATGTAACAAAGAAACTCCTTATTCAAGCACAACATCTCAGTGTGGCACTCCTTTTAGCTCCTCCAACACAACATCCCACTAATCCTCCATAACATGATAGGGGTCTTTGCGTGGGAAAGAACATTGTCAGAAGAGATGAGAATAATTAGCTTGCCACTGCAACTTTAATTTTGAAATTGGGGAGATGTGTACATTTTCCCTGTGAGCTCCTTCCTTCCATGACATACTGAACATAACCACCAAAGATTCCAGCTTTACTAAAAATTTGGTGCTTGAGTCCCTCCTGTAGGTCCAGGTTCAATAGATCAGAGACCCTGCATATTATCTAGTGCAGTTCTCAAAGTGTATCCCCAGACTGGCAGCATCAGCATCACTTGGGAACTTGTTAGATACTGGAAGTTCTTAGGGACCTCATGCCGCAGACCTACGGAATCAGAAACTCTGGGACTGGACCCAATCATCTGTGTTTTCACAAGTCCTCCTAGGGATGCTGATGCACAGTAGACAAAGCTTGAGAACCAGGGATGTGGGGGAACTGGGAAACACAAAGGAAAGCATGTTGTCACCAGTGATGCTGTTTAATAGTGAAGGAAATGTGAACATGAGGAATATCACCATTGCTTATTTCTAAGCAGCTTGACCCAGACCCTCTATGCTTCATTGGTGGTCCAGCATGCACACCTTCTCCAGAAGGAGGAATAGTCTGCACTTGTTTGCTTGAGTTGATAGCACATCACAGGTGCTTCACCATATGAGGAGAATGGCAGGTGTCTCTGGAAACACTTGCCATTGTGAGCATCTCAGTGTATGCTGGTCAGCAGTAATTTGAAGCAGCTCTTCCAAGTTTTGCCATTTTGATTAAAACTGTCACTTTTTTGGTGGTCCTCTGTTTTCCTTTTTTAAAGATTTTATTTGTCAGAGAAAGAGAGAGAGAGAGCACAAGCAGGGGGAGTGGCAGGCAGAGGGAGAAGCAGGCTCCCTGCTGAGCAGGGAGCCCGACGTGGGGCTTGAACCCAGGACCTGGGCATCATGACCTGATTTGGTGGTTAACTGACAGAGCCACCCAGGCGTCCCAAGTGGTCTTCTATTTTCTAAGGTGTAGGGTGGTATGACTAATGTAAATTTAGGAGGTTTGATATATTAGTGACTTTTATTTTTATTTTTTCAAAAAGAAAATTTTACACTGTGCAAATGAGTTGGGTGCAGGCACTCCCAGAGAATTTAGTCTGAGTTTATTCTCTCAGTTGTTAATGTTGCCACATGGAAAGCATTTCCGTTAAGGGTTGTTTCAGTTGATTGGTTTTCTCTTCATTATGGATCCTGTTTTCTTTGCATGCCTGGTAAATTTTTTTTTTATGGATGTAGACATTGTAAATTTTACTTTGTTGGGTGCTGGATATTTTGTATGTCTATATATATTCTTTTTCTGACAGTTTTTAAATTTAGTGAAGTATAGTTGACATAGAATCTTACATTAGTTTCAGGTGCACAACATAGTAATTCAACAGCTCTGTACATTATGCTGTGTTCACCCCAAGTGTAGCTACCATCTGTCATCATACAACACTATTACAATGCCATTGACTATTCCCTATGCTGTACCTTTCATCCCTGTGATGTATTCATTCCATAACTGAAAGCCTATGCCTCTTACCCCCCTTTACCCTTGTAGTCTTATCTCCCCAGCCTCCTCTCCTCTGGCAACCACTAGTTCTCTGTATTAATGTGTCTGTTTCTGCTTTTTTTGTTTTTGTCTGTTCATTTGTTTTATTTTTTAGATTCCGCATATAAGTGAAATCATATGGTATTTGTCTTTCTCTGTCTTATTTCACTAGGCCCAGTCATTTTATCACAAATGGCTAGATTTCATTTTTTTATGGCTGAATAATATTCCATTGCATATAGGCACCACATCTTGATCATTCGTTTATTGATGGACACTTGGGTTGCCTCCATACCTTGGCCATTGTAACTAATGCTACAGTAAACATAGGGGTGCATATATCTTTTTGATTGGTGCTTTAAATTTCTTTAGGTAAATAGCCAGTAGTGGAATTACTGGATTGTATGGTATTTCTATTTTTAATTTTACATATTCTTGAGGTTTGTTTTTGGAAGCAGTTAATTACTTGAAAGTTGTTTAATCCTTTTGGGTCTTGCTTTTAAGATTTGTGAGGCAGGACCGGCGTTGCATTTAGTCTCGTCTAACTAACTATTCTCCACGACTAAAGCAAAACCCTCTGAGTACTCTGCCCAAGGCCCCTTGAATTAGGAGATTTCCCAGTTTGGCTGATGGGAACAGGCCTTGTTCTTGGCCCTATGTGAGCTCCAGGTTTTGTTCCCTCTAATCCTTCAGATGTTTCTTCCCCAGCCATGGTTTCAAGGTAGTTTCCTCGTACCATGTGCTGGTCAGTTCTCTACTGAAAGCTTGAGGGGAGCCTCTGGAGATCTCTGGAATCCTCTCTCTGGGCAGCTCTCTCCTCTCTAGTGCTCTGCCACAAGAACTCTAGCTGCTTGGCCTCCCCAGATTCTCTGCCTGATACCTTCAACTCACGGTGTCACTGGGGTGTGCCTGGATTCTCCTCTTTGTGCGCCGTGGCGTGGAAACTCTCTAGGCACAAAGTTGGGGCAATTATAGGCCTTACCTTGTCTGTTTCCCATTTCTCAGGGATCACTGTTCTTTTTTGTCTGGTGTCCAATGTCTTGAACATTGTGGCTACACCCATTGTGTCCCATTTATGATTATTTCAGGTGGGAGGATAAAGCAGTCTCAGTTACTCCATCTTGTCTGGAAATAGAAACTCTTAATGATTTTATATATAGTCAAAGCAGTTAAAACAATTCATAATTTTTAAAAGATGGTGTTTTCAATAAAAAATTATCCATAATGCTTCCTTAAACTTTGGGGATATAAAGCAGTTAAAACGCTATACATCTGTGGGCCGTCCAGTAAGTGTGTGTGTGTGTGTGTGTATGTATGTATAAATATTTATAAAATACATTGTGCTGCTTAAGTGTTAAAATACTAGTATGCCGAATTGTATATTCATTGAAAAAATATGTGAAACACATCCCCTCTCTGGATTCTCTCTTTAGCTTTTTCATTTACTGATGCTTTCTCCAGGTGATACTTGGGCATACAGGTGTGTCAGATTTCTAAAACCACAGTCGAAGCAGAATGAGAACCACAAGCCTTTAATAATTCTCTTGTTTGTGCCATTATTCTTTATAATCAATTTCAAAATAACAAAATTTCCCAAGTTTGTTTGTGTAAAGAGACCATACTCCAAACTATTAGTGAGGCATTCCTTGAATATAAATGGAGATCATGGAATGGGCTGAAGAAGTCAGATGAGGGCTTTGGAAATAAAAAAATGAGAGGATACAAACAAATTTTTAGTTTAGATGGGTGAACTCTTAAGTAATAAGAACTTGCAGTTTCTACTTAGAAGTGGATTTTGCTCTTCATTTTTATTTTGATGGGAAATTAAGTTACCTACAAGTGAAAATAGACTTGATTCAAAACACATTGCTGGGGCGCCTGGGTGGCTCAGTCGTTAAGCATCTGCCTTCGGCTCAGGTCAGGATCCCAGGGTCCTGGGATCGAGCCCTGCTTTTCCCTCTCCCACTCCCCCTGCTTGTGTTCCTTCTCTCACTGTGTCTCTCTCTGTCAAATAAATAAAATCTTAAAAAAAAAACAAAAACAAAAAACCCCCCCAAAACCCCACATTGCTAAGTTAGTAAAATGATTTGGTTTTCCTGAAAAATGCCTTGTGAGTTGATGGGGTGTTTTATGTATTTCTGCTAGGTTCAGTTATTCATATCTGAAGTATAACTAACCACTGAACTTACCTTGTGGTAAATAGTCACTAAAATTTTCCTGGAGGCAATTTCTTAAATACTGACATAGTGGTTGGAAAGAGTTCATTTACTTCTTGAAAGACTCAATTTGAATACTAATTCAGGATGTAAATGTCACAGTTTGCGAGGTTTAAGAGTACAGTGATTATTCCACAACTACAATATTTGAATAATCATAATTTTTTTTTTATTATGGGAGAGAACGGGTGATCATTCATCCAGTCCTAAGTACCAGCAGCGATATTCCGAGTCTCAAACATAATCTGAATTGTTTTCTTAATAAATGTGTAATTTATAACTAGATGTTAATTACTAACATGGCTTTCCAGTTTTGATCTCTATTTGTCTACATTTCCAAAGATAGATGTTAACTGAATGATGACTCACTTTCTTAAAATAATTTCAGAAAATGGCATTTCAAAATAAGAATTTTAAACTATTTAAGACAAATATTGACTATTTTATCAGTGTTTCTTAAGCTACTCAAAGTTTAATTGTCTGATAAAAGATATTTAAGTAAATCACTCCCATTACTGACTGACTTTGAAAGCTCATTTTACTAGAATAAAATTATTTACCAAGATAGGTGTATATCTTAAATGATATTTCTCAGTGTTCTCCAGGGTGGCTAATTCACTATCACCTGGGATACCTGTTAGAAATGCAAGTTTTGCAGCCCCACGTCAAACTTACCGAATCAGAAACTCAAGGTATGGGGTCCAGTCACGTGTATTTTAACAAGCCCAGGGTGATTCTGATCCTTGCTAAAGTTGGAGCACCTGTGATCTGAAAGAATGCTTCTCCAATTGCAAATGGATGACCAAAAAGCTGCTTTTCACAAGAATTTTTCCCAGGGTTCATTCACATCTCCGAAACTCCTGTCATAAATCTGATTTTGAACTGTTAGTTGAAGCTAATTAGGATTTGAACCTATTTAGAGTGAATAAGTGCAGCCTCCTCAAACCATCTTTTCAATTTAATACCCAAATGATCATTTCATTGCTTTAGATGAAAGTAACTAATTTGTCTTATGATTTCCAAACTGTAACTAACTCAAGCTAACCAGGAGAGTCTCATCTAATTGGATCAATTCTTGATGGATAAACTTACCAGAACTAATCTGAATGCAGAAATTTACTTTTTCATTTGTCTTTCTCCGCCCACAGAAGGGGGAAGAGAACTGCTGATAGTTATTGCTTTCATCTGTACCATTTGCTCCTTGCATTTAGTCATGAAACACACGTAGATTTGCTTCCCTGTCTTTGAATAATTGTTGCAAGCTAGAGAACTGGGAGTGAGCTCTTACCTCTAGGAGAACTTAAGTTGATAGTTGGCTATTTCAAAGCCAGGAAGAGGAAAAAACTGTTTTATCCTCTTGTCTGCCAGGGGAAAAGAAAGACCTTTGAAAGGTGAGTCTGAGAATTTTTCCACCCTTGTAGGACATAAGTTTCTTAAATTAAATGCTGTATCACCTTAAAGGGTTGATAGTGTTATGAAAATTTATGGCTGTGCACAGTGATAGAAAATCATTGCTTGTGATGAGAAATTCCTCCTGTGAGTTGCAATGAAGGATATTTGCTCTCTTTCAAACTTGAAATGAGTATTGGGTATTAATATTATGAAATTTAATCTGACATTTAGGCACTTGTCAAGTTCTTTAATTTATTCTTATTTGGATGGCCTCATGAGATTCATGCTCTGATAAGCAATGAAAGTTAGTGGTGGCTAAATCTTAGCATGAATTTCAGACATATTCATGATTCTTGTCCTCAGAGGTAGCTGGTATGTGCAGGTAGCCTCTGAAAAATGGGTTAATTTTTGTAGTCCTGTGCCTTCTGGATTAAACATCCCAAAGTAGCCATTATAAAGCAACAAGCTTGGAATAGCAAATCCCTGGTAGATAACACTGGAGAAGATGGTTAATTTTTTTTTCCTGATGATTTTGTGTGTGATCATCACTAGATGTCTTGCTTTTATGTTTTTAGTTTTGCAAGCCATCAGTATGGCTTCTACTAGGATTTCCAATGTATAATGAGTATAGTTTTTAAGGGTGTGACTAGCTATATAGATTTAGGATTATAAATTTGCACAGCCGTATGTAGCTCTCCATTCCTGAGTTCTACCTCCCAAAAGCAGCTGCTTTCAATACTTTCAGCTATTTTGTTCAGAATATTTCTCCTAAATGGTCAGTTATACCTTGCTACTACTTGCCCCCCTCACCCCCAACACTTTTAGACATTATCCTTGGCTTTTTAGCAGAAAGATGAGGAATTTTGAGTCTTTTTGCACTACTCCCCATCCCATACCTGCACACTTGGCTTTTCTTTATTCTCCAAATATAGTTAGGCCATACTTTTTGGTTAAATTTTTAATGTATATATTATTTTGACTGTGTAAATATTGTTCTTAACTGAGCTATATAATCTATAGTTAGATTTACTCTCTGGGGCCACAGTTTTATTTTCCTAGAGATAATAATTGTCCTTTTTTTTTTTGCTTGTTTGTTTGCTTAATTTTCTGGGTATGTGTCACTGAATCTTCAAAGTTTGTTTTGGTTTCTTTCTTTAACAGCTTTGAGATAGAATTCATATACCATATGATTCACCCTTTTAGAATGCACAGTTCAATGATTTTTAGTATATTCACAGATATGTGAATTACAGATATGTGACCAGAGTCAATTTGAGAACATTTTTAACACAAAAAAGAAACCCTGTCTGAACTATCATCCATCCCCGTTTAATTCTTTACCCCCACCTTCCTGCCATCCCCAGTCATAAGCAACTCTACTTTCTCTTAGGTTTGCCTATTCTGGACACTGCATGTAATGAAGTCATATAATATGTGGTCTTTTGTGACTAGCTTCTTTGACTTAGCATGTTTCCAAGGTGTATCTATGTTGTGGCATGTATCCACATTTCATTTTTTATGGCTGGGTAATATTCCACTGTATGAATATACCACATTTCTTTTATCCATTCGTCAGCTGATGGACATTTGGATTGTTCCCATCTGTTGGCTATTGTGAATAATGCCGTGATGAGTATTTTTGTACAAGTTTTAGTGTGGACATATGTTTTCAGTTCTCTTGGGTATATGCATAGTAATAGAATTGCTGCATCATCTGGTCACCTTTTGAGGAACTGCCACACTGTCTTCCAAAGTTGATGCACCATTTTATATTCTCACAGCAGTGTAGGAAGGTTCTGATTTCTCCACATCTTTGTCAATACTTGTTATTGTCTGACTTTTTGATTTTAGCCATCCTAGTGAGTATTAAGTTGTAATTTGTTGGGTCATCCTATTGTCTAGATCATGTATGTCCCTCCCTCTTGGTTTACTTTCTTATTTTGTTAGCGCATAATCTCCAATACCTTTTTGAGCAACAGTGAACAGGAGGTGAATTATTTTAGGTCTTGGATATCTTAAAATGTTTTTACTCAGGTGGTATGAAGTAGCCTAGGGCATTCTTTATTCATAATTTTGAATTCTTTTTAAAAGGAGAATTCAACAAACTCTATAGGATTCAAGTTCCACAAAACCTGGATCCACCCCTGGGAACATCATCTAAATCCTTCATAAGTCCTATGATCACATGTGTACCCCTAAGTGAAAGGCAAACAGAAGACTTCCTAAGCTAGGTTCTCAATCCCCTCTACTGCTAATCTTAGGTATCCAAGTATGTTTGGGGTGAATGTAGTAAGAAATCCAAACAATCCATCCTTTAAGCAAAATGGCATTCAAATAAACATTATGCAATCTTATTATCAAGGACATAATTAAAAACAAGTTAAAATATTTATAACTATCTTTTGAAACAAGCATTTCTAGAAAGACTTTGTCTTTATACAGCTTTCCCTCATATGGTCCACATTTTCAGTAGCTTTATTTGTGATAAGCAGGTTTCCTGGGAAAGTTGAAGACCGAGGACTTGGCAAAGCTTTTAAAACTTGGCTTTTGATAGCTCTCTATTTTCCCAAAGTCCCATACTCTGAGAAGATGCTAGAAGATGTGTTCTCTCCATGAGTTTTTCATTCCCCATGCCTCCAGTTCCTGCTCCCCTCTAGGATGCTGAGGGGTGAGTCTTCTCCATTCTCTCCCTACCTGCTTCTGCACTCCGGTGTTTAAGCTTCTCCCGTGCTGCTCAGGGCTCATCTCCCTTTTGTTGTCTAAACTTTTAGGACAGCTTTCACTTGTTGTGTTCTCTGCATGCATTTTCCTTGCCCTCTTCAGTAAATACATATTTTTAAATATCCATTCAGTGTCACTTTAATGGGCTTTTAGGAACAAAGATGATAAGGCCTCTTAATCCAAGACCTTCCAGAGAGAGTCCCATCTGGCCTACCTGCCTTCCCTCCCTTGGGTTCTCCACCCCAGGTGCTTCAGAATCCTTGAGAAGCCTTGTTAAAGAACAGTACAGGTCTCACCCTGGGAGTTTCTAATTCAGCAGGTCTGGGATGGGGCCTGAGAACCGTATTTCTAACAAGTTCCTAGGTGATGCTGATGCTGCAGTTTGGGGATCCCACCTAGAGAACCTGCTTTTCTAGACACTCTTCCAGTCTACTGCTTGCTGCAAGTATTCATTTTGTAGAACAAATCTGCTTCTGTCATTGCCCCACATGTGCATTTCAGCGATCATCCCTGGTCACACATGGGAGGACATCCAAACTCCTTGGCATGTCCTGGGCAGTAATATAATTTGAGAAATCAATATGTCTTTGATTGGCTCTGAACTTTTCCCTGCATCCTGTGGGGATGGTAGCCAGACCTCTGTTTTCTTTGCCTCACCGGAGGTTGGGGTTGTGGGCAGAAAGCAACAAGTATATCTATGTATGTATATATACCTTTTATTTTTGTATTTACATATTTACTTATTTATATGTTTATACACACACACACATGCATTAGTAGTTTACTAATTTTTGTTTTCCTAAAATGGGTCTACTAGAGGAGTATGCCAGGGGACAAGAAAGTAGGAAGAAAGGGGAGAGGGATTCTTCTTAGCCTTGGAGATGCTGGATGGAGGTAGAACCTAGGCTTAGGGACCTTGACCGAGATTTCCAGGGGCTCACCATGGCTCACAAACAGCTTGGGAAGATGTTGGAGGCTCACCATCAAGTTTCTTTTGACACTGACGGAATTAGAGGAACATTCAGTGTGAAACAATATGCATTTCAGAGTCAAATGTAGTGATTACTAGTATTGGTTGGCTGCCTGACCATTTCCAGGGACTGGAATAAGTGCTTATAATTTGTTATCTCCTATTACTGATTTTCTCTATTCACATGAGAAAACACACAGAGAGGTGTCACTGGCCAAAGTCACACACTGATGTGACTCATTTAACCTGTCTCATGAAACCTCCCCGAGAGAGTCCTATCTTCCTTCTCTCAGCATATCCGGCACCTTTTCCACCTTGCCTTGAAATCATTCATGCATACATTTTTCCCCATTTCCCTTTGGAAAATCCTAGGGTATGAGTTACATTTCTGGATCACTCTCAGCAACTGTGAGAATTTCACTTCTAGTATATGTGACCTGTGAGTCATTCCTGTCACTGGTATTTGAAAGCATGGACACCGGGAGTTGGGATAGAAATTGGTGCAATGACATTTAGAACATGTAAGAGAAGCTGAGGAGAGAGGACCCGGCAGCATCCTGGTACCGTGGGAGGAAGGACAGGAAGTTAGCAGGGCTGTGCAGTACCTGAGAGCTGGGGAGGGAGTTTCAGAAATACTCAGCCATGCGAGCGGCTTAAATGCCATATTCCCTCAGCCGGCGGTGGCTGTTCCTCCTCTTCCTCCTCCTCTTCCTCCTCATTCCTGTTCCAATCCCTACTCCTCACCATAGTCTTAACCCACTTATTTTGCAACCCACTTGCTTTGTGGGGCCTGGGAAGAAAGAATGTATTCTGAATTATAAAATAAGAAAGGAAGCAAACATTTGTGTAAATGACTGGCTTTAGAATATAGTTCCCCTTAGTTTATGCATCTGCAATAAAGCAAAATGAATTGGGAGTATAGAATTTCCATAGACATTGTAGATTGCCTTCAGTTTGTTCTTGCCCCAAAGGGTCTGCTCGTGTCTGGACTCTAGTCTTGGCCATGGGACTTGCTTCAGCCAATGAGATAGTAGCAAATATGATGTAGAGGCTGGAAAGGTACTCATGATGAGGACTTAAGTGCTCTAATTGCTGGAAACCCTTCTGCCGCTGTGTAAACAAGCCCAGCTAGCCTCCCTGGAGGATGGAGACCATGTGGAGTGACCTCCAACCATCCATGCCGTGTAGTGGAAGCCACAGGCCTGAGTGAGGCCATCCCCCATCATTCAGCCCTGGCTGAGCCACCCCAAATCAGAGTCCGGAGAAATAATATTTAGTTTAACTTTTTTTATTTTTTTTTTTAAAGATTTTATTTATTTGAGAGAGAGAATGAGACAGAGAGAGAGAGCACGAGATGCGGGAGGGTCAGAGGGAGAAGCAGGCTCCCCGCCGAGCAGGGAGCCCGATGTGGGACTCGATCCCGGGACTCCAGGATCATGACCTGAGCCGAAGGCAGTCGCTTAAACAACTGAGCCACCCAGGCGCCCTAGTTTAACTTTTGAGGTGGTTTGTTTTATACCAGAAATTAATAGTGTAGTAACCTTTATTGTATATTTTTTGCTGTAAGAAATATTGTTCATTTTCTCTTCATTTCATGTGCTACCTTTGCTCTCTTTTAGTGAAGTTCTACATTTATCATAATGAGTGTTGGCTCTGGAGTTGGATTATATGAGTTTAAATTTTGACCCATCTGCCAGGTACATGGCTTTGCACAAGTTGTCAAACCTCTCTGGACTCAGTTTCCTTATCAATAAAATGGTTGTTGGGAGGATTAAATGAGAATGCATGAAAGGCACTTCATATTGTTCCTGACATATAGTAAATGCTCATTAAATATGAGCAATTAGAAGTAATATGCAATATTTATAAAGTTTCTCATAGGTTAACTCAGTCCTCGGACCCTGTTTTTCCATAAATTTCTATAAGGTTTTGTAAGTGTCAGTTCTATTGTGAAATGAATTTTCAGGAATAGACCTCAGGGTTGGTGAAGGATTCTATTTTTTTAGCATTCATCCTATTTTTTGTGTGTACATCTCTTTCCCTCCATAGGCCATGGTTCCCGCTGGGCCTAGGACCATGAATATAGCTATGTTATTAATATCTAGCATGGTCTCTGGTATGCTGCAGAGTAGACAGTAGGTGTCATTTGAATGACTGGAGTCAACAGGAGTTTAATAGACACTCCAGAACTCCACATGCTTTTGGCAAGACCCTCCCCTCTCAACATTTTACACCTTGCCAGCTGGGAGCTCTACCTTGGGCCATCCGGATCACTCTCATTGAGCCTTTATCCCTGTTTATGATGGTCATAAAGCCAAAGCCATAGAAAGCATTTGAGTTCATGACCCCTGACCCAAACCCCAATAAACATGAAAGCTCAGTCACATCCCTAAACCCCGCTCTACCTTATTGTATTATATGATGGCTTTCCCATTATCATATGCCTAAAGTGGTTGTAAAGTGACATAAATCTGCAGTCGATCAGAAAATACTGATGGGGACATGATAGAAGCTAGGTTTCTGGATCTATTGGCCTGATTATGGTAGTTAAGACGGATGAACTAGTGCATGTAGCAGATAAAGTTAACGTTCTGCCTCCTATTTCTGTGGCTTATAACTGAGCCCACTTATGGCTGCTGTGGCTGGTTCCTGTGCATTGTGACAGCTTCCATTTCTAGTCCTGTGTGTCTGCTTCTTTTCCTAAGAGCTTTATCTGGTGCTGAACCAGGCTGTCCAGAAGCTGGGGATTTAACCCTCTATTAATGTATTCATTAAAATACAACAAAGATAGCTCATGATAGGAAGAAAATATGAACAGTGTTTCATATAGCAAAAATATGCAATAGCAACCCTTAGCTCCTGAGAGATGGGAGTTAGTGAATACATTCTCTTGCCTCCCTGTCCTTTGAAGGACACTTTTTTTTAAATTAAGTTTTTTATTTTAATTCCATGTAGTTAATATACAATGTTATATTAGTTTCAGATGTACAATATAGTGATTCACCAATTCTGTACATTACTCAGTGCTCATCATAAGTGTACTCTTAATTCTCTTCACCTTTTTCTGTGCATCCCCCCCCCCCACTAACCTCCCTTCTGGTAACCCTCTGATCTTTATAGTTAAGAGTCGGTTCTTTTGGTTTGTCCCTTTTTCTTTCTCTCCTTCCTTCCTTCCTTCCTTCCTTCCTTCCTTCCTT
>NC_138384.1:14696067-14791162 GCF_054177405.1 Leptonychotes weddellii | reverse complement strand
TTGTTTTGTTTCTTAAATTCCCCATATGAGTGAAATCATAGGATATTTGTCTTTCTCTGACTGACTTCTTTTGCTTAGCATTACACTCTAGCTCCATCCATGTTGTTGCAACTGGCAAGATTTCATTCTTTTTCTATGGCTGAATAATATTCCTTTAATACTACATTCCATTCCATAAAATTCCAGTTTCCATTTCTGAATGAATATTCCAATATTCATCTATTGATGGACACTTGGGTTGCTTCCATATTTGGCTACTGTAAATAGTAATGCAACAAACATAGAGGTACATGTATCCTTTTGAATTAGTATTTTTTTATTTTTTGTGTAAATACCCAGTACTGTGATTACTCGATTTTAGGGTAGTTCTATTTTTAACATTTTGTGGAACTTTCATACTGTTTTCCACAGTGGCTGCACCAGGTTGCCTTCTCACCAATAGTGCATGAGGGTTCCTTTCTCTCCACATCCTCGCCAACACTTGTTTTTTGTGTTGTTGATTTTAGTCTTTCTGACAGGTGTGGAGTGATATCTCTTTGTAGCTTTGATTTGCATTTCCCTGGTGATGAGTGATGTTGAGCATCTTTTCATGTGTCTGTTGGCCATCTGGATGTCTTCTTTGGAGGAATGTCTTCTGCACATTTTTAAATAGGGTTATTTGTTTTTGGGGTGTTGAGTTGTATAAATTCTATATATATTTTGGATGCTAACCCTTTATTGGATATGTCATTTGCAAATATCTTCTCCCATTCAGTAGGTTGTCTTTTAGTTTTGTTGTTTCCTTTGCTGTGCAAAAACTTCTTATTTGGATGTAGTCCCAATAGTTTATTTTTGCTTTTATATCAGAGGAACATGTCTGATCCACATGGCAACTCAGAGAGTCCCCATTGGGATTGAGCCCCACTTGTTTATGGCAATAGCCCCTCATTAACACACCTTTTTTTGGCTTTTCTCTCTCCATCTCATTTTTCCCATTCCCTCAGTTGTGCTTCCTGAGATTACCTTCCAAATAACTGGCCTGTGCTGAACTCCTTGCCTGCTCCGGGCCTGCCTTCCATACTAGGACAGTACCTGCCTAGCCTTTTCCCAAGGAGCATTTAAGGCAGAAGCAAGAATATTATATTCCTCTATGTTAGAACATGAGAAAAATTTGTTTTGTTCATAACAGAAAAATAAAGAGAATAGCCAGCAGTATTATAAGACAGTGATTTCCACAACATTTCATGGCTTTCAGAAGACTCAGGAGAAATCCCAGGATGGCAGATATATTCATTTGTTTTCTGGATCCCCTCCAAGTCTATGCATACATTATACCAGGTATCCTGCCCATATGAAAAAACAAGCTCAAAAATACTGCAGTGGAACAAAGAAATCTTGAGAAATCTTTCATATTGAAAGCAACTGCTATTAAGTGTCAAGTAATGTGCCAACCACCTAGGGAGAAATCTGTCCTTATATTATGCCTTGAACCCAGTGGGTACTTAATATATTTATTGAATTATGCTTGAGGAACTTATATTCTAATTAAGTAGGCAAGGCATGCAGTCAGTGGTTAAGTACTTCTTAAAGGTGTTATTTAATTAAGGACAATAATTAACAGAATAGGTAATAAATGCTTAGATTCTTTCCTCTGGGGTCTGGAGCCTGGAGTGAGTAGAAGAAAATTATAGAACTGGTTAAAAATGATCTAGTCTCTTCTATTGATTTTACAGATGCTGAAACCAAGAACATTTTTGGCAGAGTCCCTTCTCCTAAACATACTTCTGTGAATAAATCTGGTTAGAATCTGTATTTAGTGCTGTACTTGGAGCATAAACCAGCCATAAACTTTAGTCAAAGAGTGGGATGTTACTAGGATTAATAGCCTAAATCTCTGTATTTTCAGCTTTAAAATTTTCAAAAGTTAGTTCTTATTCTTGTACTTGATGTGGGGTCCTCTAATGAGTCAGGGAAACGTTAGAACTGGGCTATTAGTGTCTTGACTTTTTTCTTGTACTATTGACTTACCACCAAAAAACAAAAAATACGAAGACGTCTGCCCCCTCCTATGCTCTCATTCCAACCAGATAGTAAGCTTGATTGTTCTGAAATCCCCAAGAATTTCAGGGGCAAAAGAGGGAAAGGAACTATGGGAAAAACTCTGGAATTTGGGAGTGCTTGTGACTTGTTTAGAGGGAAGTATAATAGGATGGCTTATTTCATGTCCATATCAAATCAAATCAGGGTCTCCACTATCAATGGTTGGCATAAGGTTCAATATCAGTTTTCATACAGGTTCCTTTGGGCTGAGCCCAGGGCTTCTCCCAGACACTACAAAGAAGGTAGAGACCTCTGGCCAGGTTTACCCTAGGCGCTATTGGGACCATGCGCTCGGGCTATTAATAGATCAGCTCTCATAGCGTGTCCACATCAAGCTTGTCTGCGGCTCTCAAGGCTGTGGCACTGAGTGTGGGTCATAGATTTCTACAGAGCAACTGCCGTCTGAGGTCTGTCACCTACAAGGTGCTACCATCCATGGAACCTGCTATCTCTTTGGGAGCCAGTTTTCACTTGGGAAAATAAGGCTGGACATCAAAGATACTTGGGTCAGTTATCCTCCTAGAATGTGGCCAAGGGAGGAGAAGAGAATGACTTTTATTTTTTTGCTGATGAGTTGATAGGAGGAGGAACATAATTTAGGACATCTGTTAATTTCTCCGTATCCCCAGAATGGGATCCTCTTCTTGCCAAGTAAATAAGGGAAGTTGTGAGGGGGCCAGATGAGAGAAAAGCCTTGATTACCAGAGTACAGAAAAGTTTGATTGCCTCAGTAAGGGCGTCTGGAGTTTCTCCTAAAAAAATGGTGCATTTGGAAGAGGGGGTTGATATAATGAAATCAGTGTTCAAGGTGGCTTAACTTGGTATTGTTTAGAAAATTAGAGAGCATTCATTAGATAGGAAGAGTTATAGTAACTTTTGAAATGAGATGCCTGGTTGGTGGCAGTATGATTAGAAAGAGATCCAGGGATGGATGGGTGGATGGAATACTACGTACTTATTATCTGCTCTATCAGGCACAGGGTGAATAACACCCACAAGGTCTCTACTGTCATGGAACTTACCTTCTAGGAAGGAAGACAAGAGATAAACAAAACATAAATAAATAAGGATTTCAGATGGTGATACATGCTCCAAAGAAAAAAAGAAGGTGAGGTAATAGAAGGTGATGGATAGTGGGTGAGGATGTCTACTTTATATTAATTGACCAGCAAAGGTCTTGCTGAGGAGGTCAACTTTGAACTGTAAGCCACTGTCCTCCCTCCTGTCTGCTTTTCTCCACTCCTCATGCGTGAACCCAGGGCACAAATGCATGCCTATTAGCATCCTCCACCAGATAACTTCTCACACTATGTTATGAATATGCATTGGCTTATTTATATGCTCTGCCATACTATTATAAGGGCAAAGATTTATCTTTATAACCTGAGTAAATGAATGAATGATTCAACTCACCCTGAGAAGGAGTGTGAAAAGAGGGCAATGGGTAAAGGATTAGGCTTTGGGAAACTTCCATAACAGGGATGGGGACAGAGAGAAGGGTTAGGCTTTGGGAAACTTCCATAACAGGGATGGGGACAGAGAGAAGGGGGCATTGTCACTTACCTTCTGCCATCCCTGCCCTGTTACCACGTTGTTCTGTACCTGCCTCACGTCGTTCTTGTAATTTCTTCATCTGTCTGGGGCTGAGCTTTTCAGTGTGGTAGCCACCCTGATGGATAGTTCAGTGTGGTAGCCACTCATTATGTATTATATATTATAGAAAATAATACATACAAATAATGTCACTATTTTTACTTCTTTAATGTGGCTACTAGAAAATTTAAAATTAATGTTTGGCTGACATCTTTCTACTGCATAAAACTTGTCTGTATCCTATAGTAATTAGATTAGCTTGATATTAGCTGATCATTTCTGAAATGAGTGGTGCTATGTAAAAATCTCCACACATTCAAAAATGGGGACCAAATGGGGGAGGTATGACCTACATTTTGTAGCCAAGGAGACCTGTCCCAGTGCAAAACAAGTTTGGGAGATACTGGTTTAATTTTTTAATGTGCAAGTAAATTCTATCACCTTGATTAGAAGACAGCTTTCAAGTTTTTGGAGAAAAAAATCCTCAAAATTTTTACACTAAAAAGTCCCTTTTCTAATTTCATTTCTGTTTTATTCCTACTCTTTGATATTTCTGCCAGATGATAACTATATGATGTGAAGGGATATTTTTCCTTTTTTTTTTTTTTTTTATGATGGAGCACAATCCCCCAAGATGCAGTGAATTATGCCCCAGCAACCTGTCTTGTCCTGGCCTCACATAAATGATAGCAATATGAAGATGCTTAAAAGAGAAAAGCAGATGTGAGACACTGCACTTTTATCCTACCAGTAACATTTTTAAGATTGAGCTCATAGTGCCCGGATGTTAAAATTCTTTCACAGATCCCAAATTATGAATGCTCCATGTTGCTTTAATCCATTCCGTTGCACTGGCTTTATTAAATGGAACACCCTGTTGCGCATCTGAAGAACAGTGGGATTATCACATTTCCCTTTGAAAATCCAGTAAAGACAAAATAAATGGTTAACAAAACAGAGCGAAATCAGTTTGCAGGTGTTCATAGGCGATGCAACCCCCGATAGAATCTGAGTGTCTGTATTCTTCCTTGCTTGCAAAATGCCTTTTAAGCAGGCCAGAGAAATTCTTGAGGAAAAAGAAATCATGGGGCAAAAGTTGCTTTCCTCTCCTTTTGATGTGTAGCTAATTGTATTGTGTCGACTCCAGAGACAGTGTGTTAGAAATCAGAAAACTTTGTTAAGCTTTACTTTTGACTCTACCCTGAGTGTGCCAATAACAGTTCTTCATCCTGTGCATCTCCTAGAGTGGAGAAAAATCAACCATTGATTTTTTTTTCCTTGGCAAATCTAATTAACTATTTGAAGTGTTTCATCAAGTACCCAGTTACTACACACCCTTGGTGGGTGGCTCTTCGAGATAATCTTAAAAACTCAGTTACATCCCAGCACTCTAAAACTTCTTTTCTGTCAGAGCAATTTGAATTTTGTTATTAGTGTCTGCTGGAAATCATAATTCAATAAAGACTAACTCATTTAAAAATGTTTCATACTGGGCATACATTAGGTAACAGGTAACTTAGGAGACAGAAAAACGTACAAATGTTCAGGTCTATACAGGAAATTGGAGTGGTAGAGAACAGTTTGAAGGAGTCTTTTTGTATTTTTTAAGCAGCTGAATCCAGATGAGGGAGAGAGAGAGAGAGAGAGTGTTTATGTATGCATGTGCATACACATTTAAATCACTGGATCCAGTAGTCTTTGCTTTTGCTCCCCTAATATACTAGCATTTTCCATCCATCCCCAAACACAAGGTAGTGGATATAAAAGGAATCTCTATCAACATTTAAAATAATAATCAACCAGGGCCCCTGCATATTTCTTTGTGTAATGCTTGTATGACCCTGGCTTCTCCTTTGAATGAGATTGTATCCGTCTCTTGTCCTCTCTCTCTTTCTTTCTCTTGTTCCTTTTATGGACATAGGATTATTGCTATAGAAAATATGGTCATGCCATAGGGGAATGTACCTCCTGCTCAGGGTGTTTTTTTCAACTACATCTGCAGACTGCAGCTGCCGCAGCCTTTGAAAAAAAAAAAGTCTGGGTCCTTATGAAACTGTAATTCTTGAACAATGAATTCTTCTTCACAGGACACTGTACTTTTTCACTGGTGTTTAGCACAGTCTGCCATTAGTCTTCCCTGCAGTTTATTTGCTCCCCCAAGTTCACCATCTGACATATGTAGGAATATTTAAGCAATTTTTTCCCCCAGAGAAGTTTGCTTCATCTTTGGAACCACGGGGCTTTCTGCAGACTTCACAGGACCCCTCATATACTTCCCTTCTTTTTTTCCGTGTGCTGTTTATCTGTGCCTGCTCCCACATGTCCCTTTTCTTTAGAGATGGAGCCTCTCACAGTTCTCCGTATGCCTTCCAAACTGCATTTAGAAAATACCATCTTCCCCTGCCCCTTGCCTTTTCTACGCCAAACCTCCTCGTCTTTTGTAACATATCAGCAGAGTTGAACTTCACATTTCTCCTTCCTTGTTTACTGCTCTGCCACGTCTTATTCTTTTATGAGTTGTAATTTCCCTTGTTCTTAAAATTAAATTCAGTGCCTAGACAGATGATGTTTTTCTAAAATCAGGGAAAAATAAAAATATATTTATTTTATTTTGGTACGTTTCCCTTTTTGTCCTCTAAACATTATTAGTTACTTGAAACATAAGAGGAGCCCATCCTGATTTGATGAATGCAAAGCTGCAGCCTCCAGATAAATAAAAAGACAGCTAGATGATGGTTAATGAGTTGTCATGTAGAGATACATTCTTGTTTCTTGAACTTTTTGTACATATCAGAGGAAATCAAACTTGATTTGTGATTTTTGTGGTGCAACTCAAAGGTTTAAAAAAATGGGTGTTTTCAGATGCCATTTAGTTCTCCTTTCTCCTTTAATCTTCAAAAGCAAGTAAAAACAAATTATTGATGGCCCTGTAATGATTGTATGGTATTTTTTGGTAAGTCTGTAAAAAAAAAAAAAAAAGAATCAAGCTGAGACAGAAACCTAAAGTTGTTGCTTTCTGGTTAGTGCAGATACCCATGCTAACATTCAAGATGCTTGTCAGTTAATGTTTTTATGGGGAACTTTTGGTGCCTTTTCTTTTTAAGAATAATATAGAGAAAGCCGTTGGCATGTTGACATTAAGCTGTATTGGGGAAAGTGGGTCCCTACTCTCCACATCTGTTCAGTGTTTCTGTTGCCTTTCATTTTCTAAAGTGTTACATATGGAATACATATGTCTTTCTGTTCTAGTACCACAGGAAAAAAGAAAAAGAAATAAAAAAGAGAAAAATCACAAAGAAATCAATAAACACCTGTTATTCCCAGATCTGCAGTTATTTGGGCTCAGAAGTGCCTGCAGGCAAAGTTAGAACAAAAATCCAGGATGTCTATGTGCCTTCATAGATTTTTTTTAGCCTGTATGAGAGTTTTTAAATTTTATATTTATTTCATTTTGTTTCATCTTATTTTATCCCAGAGTGGATCCTTCACCTTCTGTTATTTCACTGACCTGGATTTTTTCTCTCCAGTGTATATTTCCTCTTTCCCTATATGCTATATTTTGTGTTCGGCGAAGTGGAGGTTTTTTTTTAACTGGCTCTAGAATATAACCTTGCTTTATCTTTCACCATTTCCACAGCAGGTTTCCTACGTTAGATTGCCCCCTGCTGCTTCTGGAACATTAAAAATAAAGCCTGAAATAAAATATGTTTGGGGATGTACCATTATAGAAGTATGTATTCCGTGAAATCTATTGGAGCATAATCATTAGAAAACAGGTTCAACTAATCAGTAACAATTGGCAGATGCTTTGGCATGTCATATGGAGGTTTTAAACTTGAGTGTGTGTGTGTGTGCACACACGTGTGTGTGCACCTGCACAATGTGCATACTTGTAGCCGGCTCACTTACTGCCCCTTACCATGGAAAGTGAGCTATGAATTAGAAGGCATTGTTGAAGGTAATTATGTATCATATGACATACGTTTTCTTTTTGTCTTTTACAGGCAATATAGTTCCCATAAGTGCCTTCTTACCCAATTGTACAATTGTTTCCTTAAAAAAAGAAGGTATTTTTTTCTTAAGGGCAGGGGCCACATCTTGTTTGTTTTGTGTCTTTAGTCCAGGGCCTGACACATAAAAGACACTGCTTGTTAATTTCACTGGGTTCATTGATTCAGCAAAGAGAGTAAGATCACTCAGGTTTAAGTCATAAAAATAATTTTTTGTTGGATTTAGGATCTAGAAAGAGCAAATAATGTAGCTAATATTTTGACAGAAATAATTCCCAGCAAAGGCACGGGGAAATTTTTAGTCAACCCTAATGTCAGGTTAGAGTCCACATTAGTGGCTTGTATTTTTGGCTTTCAGAATTTGCTTTCTTTTTATTGCTATTTCCATCTTTCCCAGCTCACATTTTATAGATAGACTTGACCTTCTCTCCTGGGTACTCCTCCCTGGCCCCACATATATTTCTAGGATACCTTATTCAATAATTTGGTTACTAAAACTTGTCTGCATTCTTTACTAAACCTTGTAAGTGATTTGAGAGCAGGAACTATATCTGATTCATTTCTGCATCCCACAAATTTCTATTTGCTATTACATAGTTGACATTGAAATGGCATTCAAATACCCTCCAAAGAAAACTAACTTTTAAAATAAGAAATTAATAAAAATGGAACTAAAATGATTTTTATTTATTTATTTATTTTTTAAAGATTTTGTTTATTTATTTGACAGAGAGAGACATAGCGAGAGAGGGAATACAAGCAGGGGGAGTGGGAGAGGGAGAAGCAGGCTTCCCGCGGAGCAGGGAGCCCGATGCTGGGCTCGATCCCAGGACCCTGGGATCATGACCTGAGCGGAAGGCAGATGCTTAATGACTGAGCCCCCCCCCCCGGCACCCTAAAATAAGCTCTTCTTTTTATTTAGATAGCAAAAGGTTAAAAATCCAACAGTTTTTATAAACCTCACTTGCACATACTTAAAACCAGAGGTGGTAGAAGGTATCCCGGAGAGGTACAGAGTGAACGTTTCCTGGCTGAGCAGATACCAGCATGAGGGGACTAGCCTCTATTTATGCTCTCCTGATAAATACAGATACCCCAGGAACTCAACCTGTGCAGGCCAAGGATGAGAGAGAAGCAAAAGGTCCACAGTAAAGGTTACACTCTAATACTACCCACATAAGCAAGGGACACAAGATCCCCCACTCCCACTCTAGAATCTTACAGGTCTTATGGCTATTAAAATCAAGCTGGGATAGTTCTGGTCAGTCGGAATGCCAGACTCAGTGGGGCTCAACTGTTGGGAGAAAAGGGAAAAAGAAGTGTCAGGATGTATACATAGAGATGCTGTAACGATTACAGATGGGGAAGAAGGACAGAGATGATGGCATCCAACCATGATCAATTTCATGTTTTCATTCCACTATCCAATCTTTGCCTTTGGCACCAGAGCCATTTTATATCTCACTGCTGTCCTTTATTTTTAGTTGAATCACCCTTAAAACTAGATACCACATCTAAAATCATTTTAGTCCCGGGGTGCCTGGGTGGCTCAGTCATTAAGCGTTTTAAAAAACGTCACTTAAAGAGTCCCTTAAAGAAACACAACACTTGTACCCCTATGTATGTGATACATAGGCCTCACGGCCCCATTAGCAATGTATAATAGCTCTCCTCTTCCATATTCTTGCCAGCCCCTGGAATCATCAGGCTCCTAAATTTTTGCCTATCCAGTGGTATAAAATTGTTACCTAACCGTGGTTTTAATTTGCATTTCCTTGATTACTAGTGAGGGTGAGAATCATGTGAATATTGGCCATTTGTGTTTCCTCTTCTGGAAAATGCCTGTTAATGTCTTTTGCCGATTGTTTCCTAGTACATTTTTTTGTCTTTTTCTTACCAATTTGTAGAATTCTCTTAAGTGTTCTTGATACTAACCCTTTGTTAGTTGTGAATGTATAAATGTCTTTTTTTTTATACTGTGTCTTGTGTTTTCATTTCTTCTATGGTTTTATTATTTTTTTCCTTTATTTTTTTTTTATTTTTTATTTATTTATTTGACAGAGACAGAGCAGGAACACAAGCAGGGGGAGTGGGAGAGGGAGAAGCAGGCTTCCCGCTGAGCCGGGAGCCCGATGTGGGACTCGATCCCAGGACCCTGGGATCATGACCTGAGCCGAAGGCAGTCGCTTAACCAACTGAGCCACCCAGGCGCCCCCTTTATGTTATTTTTTGATGAAGAGTAGTTCATTCTAATATATTCTTAGTTATCTTTTGCTTTCTGGGTTCGGTTTTTAATGTCTTATAAAAAAAAATCTTTCCCTGTGCTGAAGCCATAAAAATAAATTCCCATATTTATGAGACTTAAAGAATTCTAAAAATTTTAAATTTGTGCTTTTCTTTTTTTTAAGATTTATTTATTTATTTGAGAGTGAGAGAGAGAGAGAGAGAGAGAGCACAAGCGGGGGGAGGGGCAGAGGGAGAAGTAGGCTTCCCGCAGAGTAGGGAGCCCAACGTGGGGCTCAATCCCAGGACCCTGGGATCATGACCTGAGCTGAAGGCAGATGCTCAACCAGCTGAACCACCCAGGCACCCCAAATTTGTGCTTTTCATGGTAAAATCCATAACCTACCTGGGATTGATTTTCAGCTGTGGTGTAAGTTAGGGATCCAAACTCATTTTTTTCCCTACATGGACAATCAGTCAACCTAGCATCATTCATTAAATGCTCCATCCTTTCTCTACTAATCTACAGAGCCAACTCCGACATCCATTAAGTTTTCATAAACATGGAATCTGTTCTAGGCACTCTATTTGGCTACACAGGTCTATTAATCTGTCTTCTGCCTTTATGGATTCTCTTTCCTTTCTGTTTTCCAAGACTAAGAAATAGTTGGCCTTGAAAACCAAAACCATTGTTTGCATTACCTTTTGTAAAACTGCCTTAATGTGTAATATGGAAAGAAGCAGTTGGGAAACTGTTTGTTTATATTACTGTATTTTGTGGCAGCTTTTTAAAAGGCATTTTTTCACTTGTCTAGTGCCAGTGTAAGTAATTTTTGTTATCCAAATCGTTGTATCAACTATTCAGTCTCTTGATATTTCAGGCTGTTGTTGTAAGTCTTGAGTTTTTGTCACTGTAATTCAGTTTCCTGAGTGGGCCTGATAGAACTGTTGGATTTTGCTCTTTTATATCCTATGAAGAAAAGCACACAGAAAAACATAATACTGCTTCTACTAATGAAAATTCAGTAGAATCTCATTATAATGCTGATATCAGAGAATGAGTGTAACACCTGCTCTTTTGTAGCTTACTGGGTTATGGTGTGATTTGCTGTGTGCATATGGGAAACTTGGTGGCACATGATTTGATTCATTTGAATCCTTGGAACAGTGAGATTGTTTTCATTTTTTACCATATATAAAACAGTCTAGGAAATAAACTTCAGATTTAATTTTTTTGGGGAAAGGATTTCCTAAAAATGGAATCTTTTTTTTTTTTTTAAAGATTTTATTTATTTATTTGACAGAGAGATAGGGAGAGCAGGAACACAAGCAGGGGGAGTGGGAGTGGGAGAAGCAGGCTTCCCGTGGAGCAGGGAGCCCGATGCAGGACTCGATCCCAGGACCCTGGTATCATGACCTGAGCCGAAGGCAGACGCTTAATGACTGAGCCACCCAGGCGCCCCAAAAATGGAATCTTTCATTAAAAGATTCATAAGGCTGGTTTCAGGAGTGTTTCTCACTTGGATTTTAATGAAAGTCATACATTTTTATTCCAACTTTGTGGTAATCTATGTACATATACTTGTATTCATTTTAATAAATCTTAGGAAAATGGTGACTAAGGGATCCACACATCTCAGCGGTCTAACGTAATCATAAACTACTCATCTTGACTCTCTAGCCTTAGATAATATGAACTGGAATTTCACTGATATATATAGCAATGTTCTCTTAAATCATAGCTGTGTGTGTGTACAGATACACCCATACCGATTTCAATGGATATGGACTGCATGTGCTCTATATATTCTATAAAAATTTATGTACTGATTTTTGTGACTTTATGCACCACTCGACCTAATAATTGAATTTAATTATTTTTGTTTGCTGAAGAGATTAGTTTTTTTTTCAAAATTAGTTTTGTTCCTAATTTTTAAATAGAGTATTTGTTATTCTGTTTTATTGATATCACAACTAGCCTTATTTTAGGCATAAGGGTTCTTTTAAGAAAGGTACCATTAAATGCATGATCTCTGACTTAGAAGCCATCAAAGTAGAAAAATAACCAATTGTGGGTATTAAGGAATCTGGATTTAAATATTTATGAGAGATGCTGCTGTTCTGGTCTATATTCCTTTCTCTCTTAAATGCATCCCGTTACGGTAAGGGAATGTAGCTGAAACATTATTTTGAGTTATTTTTTAAAGTGAAGGACAGCACCAGGCACTACTAAAACCATGTCTGAATTACTTGAGACTGAAACTGTTGAATATATTATGTTTCTTCTTAAATGCTCAGTGTTCTGAAAGAATGTAGGTGGAAGCAAGACCATAGCAGGAAGCTTTGTATAAAGGTCAAGAAACAGGAGCCCAGTCTGGACTGACATTTGCAGTTTCATGTTTTGAGGTCCTTCGTATAATTAAGAAAAATGCAGATCCAAACCATTGTTCTCAAGGTGTGGTCTCTGAACGAACAGGACCAGTGTCACTTGGGAACTTATTAGAAATTCAGATTCTCAGGCCTCACCTTCAAATAACCAGTTTATATTCTTTACTTTGAAGCTTTGTGCCCATTTGTTACTTTGTATCTGAGCTCATGGTTTGGCTTCTCATTCAAATTTTCTCATTCCAGCAAAGTAAGGCCAATTTCACCTTCAGCAAGAGATTGGAGGACATTGCAAATAATTTAATTATTATCAAGGTCACCTTAAGTAGCTGTGAGGCTTTTCCTCTTCCCCCTCCACCTCTTCCTCCCGCTTTCTTCTATTTCTTCTTTCCCTTTCTCATTCTTCCTCCTCCTGCTATCAAAAATGGTTCTAAACCCTTCCCTAGCTAAGCCTAATGTATAGAAGTCAGTTCTTGATTATAAATTCTGAAGGAAGAAGACATTGTGAGGTAACCCCAAATGTTAGATGAAGGCAGGTCTCATTATGTGGTAGCCCAGCAAGCTATGTGGCTTTTTAGAATTATAAAATTAATCAGCCAATACATTTAGTCTCTAAATTATTTGAGAATTTAGATTTTGATTAATTGATCTCTTCCTTTCTTTCTTATCTATACTTCTAGGCCTTAGATTAGCTGTAGACTAACTTCTTTGACCTGCTGAGAAAGCCATGACTACCAGTAGGAAGGGTTAAGCTAGCCATGAGTCACCACTAGATGCCCTGCCCCCAAATGTCAACCCCACCAACTTATGCCTGGAAAGGACTTGGCCCTGTGAGAAAAGAAATGGACCCCAGAGTCCAGAGGGCTTGGTTCTCTAATTCCTTTAAAACTTACATGGTTTTAATTTTCTCCATCACCCGTCTGGGAGGTATTCATTCATAGAACAATGTTATTATGGAGTATCTACTATATACCAGGTACATTGTTTCATCTAGTGACCAAGACACGGTCCATGCCCTCCAGCCTAGTAGGAGATACAGGCAATTGAAGGGATAATTAAAATGCAGACTGATGATTATTACCACTGGGATAGTTCAGGGCAAATCTGTGGCAGGCTCTTTTCAGTGGCCATGCTTTCACTGAAATTGAAAATATGACTCCACTCTTTTCTAGAAGAGCTTATCTACTTTGCTCAAAGCTAGATGTTTACAGGATATCTTTGAAAAGGCCATAATGATTTGCTTTCTTAGCTACAGAATGAATTTCCAAATATTTACTTGGCTAAAAATAGCTTGTGAACAGGTTTTTCTCTTGTCCCTTTGGCACACACTGGGGAGTACTCAGAAATTCTGAAGAGGCATGAAAATGGCAAATAATGAGATCTGGATGAAATGTTTCATTGTTGTTGAATTTTAAAAGCATTTTGTTTAATTTATTAACAAAGCCTGAATTTGTGCTGATCAACAAACATTTTTAAGTAGGAGGAAAACTCTCTTTGTGAAACAGAGCATTTTTCTGGAACTCTCTTTTAAGAGAAAAGGATTGAATCTCATGGAAGCTAGTGCTAATAGCTCTTCCAGTGCTCAATGTACAACTTTGCCCTAACTTGGTTTATTGCAGGAAAAATAAAATTCTGGACATATTAGTAATGCTGTTATAGTAGTTGGCAAGGTTGTGAACAGTCATGGAAGTCAAAGAAGACAGTCTGAGGGCCTTTCTTTTTGTGGTTGATGCATCTCAAACTTATGTGGCCCATGCTTATTACCTGTTCAATGATTTCATGAAGCCCAAGGAACCTGAAGGTATACCACTGTCAACATGGCAAGATTTTGGAGTCACTTGTTCATTTTGCAACAGAATAAAGAAGGCCAGTGCTCTAAACAGAGAAAGCTTGACTGAATTCTGTTATTGGCTTTATTACTTTAAAAAGATGCTCATGTTACATTGAAATAGATTTATGGGATGTTTGAGAGACAGGATGTTAGGACCAAGAAAAATCAGCTACATATTTGGATAATTTTCAAATAAGTGGAAATACCATTCTGGGCTTGTTTTGTTTCTGGTGATTATGGTCTTCCATTTTGAATCTTCTATCCTGTTATTTATTGGGGATTTTTTTTTTGAAGATTTTATTTATTTACTTTAAAGAGAGAGTGGGGAGAGGGGAAAAGGGGAGGGAGAGGGACAAGCAGACTTCCCACTGAGCACAGAGCCCCATGTGGGGCTTGATCTCACAAACCCCGAGATCATGACCCGAACTGAAATCAAGTGTCGGACTCCTAACTGACTGAGCCACCCAGGTGCCCCTTTATTGGGGATTTCACTCTTTATCCCCATCATTTGGACGCTTTGTTTTGCTGAACATTTTAGGCAAAAGCTTCTTCATAAAGGTGATGCCATTCAAGATCAACTTAGGCACAGCCAGAGGCGGAATTCCTGAGTAGAGTCTTGCAGGATCTGGAAAACTCCTCTCCCCCAAATAACCCTACTTTCCCTATAACATCTATTGCTGTTGCCTGAAGTTTTCAATCAGTGAGTCATTCCTCTGGGTTAGCAAACACCATTAAGAAATGCAAATTATTACCAGTCACACATGCTGTAATGCAAATAATTTTTAGGATTATTAGGAGTAGGATAATTTGGAGTAGAAGCTCCCTGTAGAGGAAATCAGGCTCAAGTGGGCATCATAAGGCATCAGACTTATGGGAGCATTTGGGAATGCAGAAGGGAAAGTAGGAAGATCACATTTCGGTGACTTAATAGTTTTTTAGCTTAACGTCATTTAGTGACTTACCATGTTGAGACTTTCATTGTGTGATAGTATAATCTCCCACTGGAGCATACGCTCTGCAGAGATGAGTTCTGTTCATTCACTGGGGCTTGTCAAAGCAAGTAGTATGGTACCAGCCCATAGTATGTGCTCACTAAATACATGTGAATGAATGAATAACCTTGTACACAAAAGCTACCCTAAAAGTATTTTTTCTGCATTGCTAAAGCTATCTTTCTCAATTAATTTTTAAAGTGCTCTTTTTTATCCCTACCTCAAATGATTTTTAATAAGGTTCACTATGCTAGGTATAGGTATTTTCAATCCCCCCATCTTAAAACACTAAGTATCAGATATTCTAGCACCTAAACAAGCTTATTAGAGGAATCAGTCAATCAAGTATTATTGACCACATATTTTGTGCCCAGGAATTTTTTTTCTAAAAGAGGCCAATCTGATAGTGAATATTTTACTTTTATACTTATAAGAACCCAAGGCAAGCAATTAGGACTTTTACTATTTGGGGATGCAAATATGCATGATAAATAATAGCCATCATTTTAATCTTTCAGATTTTATTTTATGGTTGCATTATGACCATTTGTCTGATGTATTTAATTTTCTAAATTTCTGTTACATGAAAAATGGAAACTGTATTGATTTAACATCAGAAAAATGTACAGCAGTTAATTTAAAAAAGGCGGCATCTAATTTTGTTAATAAACTCTAGATGGTAAAATGACATACAGTTTAGATTTCAAAGCTTTGGGAACCCACATTTTTGTGTAACATTAATGATGCAGTTTTAGTTTTGGCAGTAGCATAATTCTGTAGTGTGATATTTCTACTTTATTGTTTCTCAAAGTAAGCCTGAAATGTTACTATAATACGGGAAATTTCCCCTAGTGAAGTGTGCACTGAACAAGGGGGATATAATGTTTGTATTACAAAGGTGAGTCTTGCAGAGATTTGCAGATTAGACACTCTTGTCATCATAACTACTCTTAACCTTGACACTGAAAGATTTTATTAATGTCAGATGATACAGATTTGCCACCATATATCATGAATTCAAATACAGTTTGTTCTTCCTGATTGTCTCTAGAATAAGAGTCAGGTTTAGTACTAAACTCTACAACCTTATGGCGTTGGTTTGAATCCTGGTGCTTCAGTTATTGGCTGCATCATCTTTACTTAATCATCCTGTATCTCAGTTTCCTCATCTATAGAATGGGGATAATAAGTGGATCGACTCTAGTGTTGCTCTGAGGATTGCATATGTTAATACAAATAAACATTTAGAACAGTGAATTGCTATGGACAGATTATGAATATTGTCTTTAGAAATTTTAGCTCTGAGGAAAGAGTGATAGAAGAGTACTATGGACAATGGTAGCTCATGAACAAAATGTAATGACACGTCTGGTGTGTCATGTCTTGGAAGACTTATTAGAGGTTGGACTAAGCACAGAAGCCTTTAAGATGAGAAAGAACATGGGTCTCTGTGTTTGAGAGTGCACAACGTCAGTTGGTGAGAGATGAGGCTGGGTAAGTAAGCAAGGACTGAATCCTGAATGCATGATAGAGAGCTTGGCTGTTATCTTGAAGATAGTGGGAAGCCCTAAAGGATTCTACACCCGAGAGTGACATGCTGAGATAAGTTTTGAGCAACACCACTGTGCCTGCCGCACAGAGAAGGGATTGGAGGGCCTTGGCCTGTGCAGGAAGTGAGTTAAGAGGCTGTTAGGTGGAAAGAATGATGGCGGCCTGGATGAAACAGGCTAGTGCACCAGTGGGGATAGAGACATGGACAAATTTTTTTTTTTTTTAAAGATTTTATTTATTTATTTGAGAGAGAATGAGAGAGAGAGAGCACTTGAGAGGCGGGAGGGTCAGAGGGAGAAGCAGACTCCCTGCTGAGCAGGGAGCCTGATGCGGGACTCGATCCTGGGACTCCAGGATCATGACCTGAGCCGAAGGCAGTCGCTTAACCAGCTGAGCCACCCAGGCGCCCCGAGACATGGACAAATTTAAAAACCATAAAGAAGATGGAATCAAAGCATCTAGTGATTGTTTTCAGGTGGTGGGTGAGAAAGAGGTAAGAGTTGAGGATGATGGCCATATTCTGAGCTGTGGTCGACCAGCACATGGTGCATCTTCCTGACCAGGTGCCCAGTGTTGTGCTGGGCCATGGGGCCTAAAGGAGTAATGTGGTCGGGTGGAGCTGCTGTCTGGGGTGAGACCGCATCACCGGTGAGACTGAAGTGTTTGGTCCCAGGTTGGAGGTCCGGAGAGGTTATAGAAGCAACCGGTGTATGATGTTCAAAATAGAAATGAGGGCAAATCTGGGGCCAGTGTCCAGAACAGCCCAGGACATTGCCCCCACACTCTCAGGGCTCCACACAGCAGGGAACAGACTTTTAATTTTTTTCTTAACCTAATGTGATTCTTTTCTAATGAATATTGTCCCCAGAACAGCCCCTCTAGGCTTTGAATGCCCTGGGCAATTCCAAACCTGTGTTGACTCTCCCCTTATCTGCCCTGGAGCCTTGTTACTAGCAGTTAACGGTTGTGTCTATCCCTGAGGCAAATTGGAGGTCACCTTGAATCTGAGATTGTCTTGGGCTCATACCTCCAGGTTCTGAAGATGCTCTTTTCCCTCTGGGACAGTGGACCCTGAGAAGCTAAAGCAGAGAGTTCTTAATTCAATGCCCCTTGTAGCACTCGCCTTCCTCAGTCTTTAAGGTTTCTTTTGAACCATTCTGCTGAAACTTGAACCCTTATGCATTTCAGCTATGTTTCTGCAGGCTTAGTTCTAAAGATGAGTTCATTTGAATTCAGGTAGTTGATAAATTAACTTTCTAATTTCACAAAGTTCAAAGTTTGATGAATCATTCCCAAACTTTTAGGATAAAATACAAGCAAGTCTGCACACAATGTGAATTGCAGAGCTGATGGGTAGAAATTAAAAAATGAATGTTGTTCAGAAATTAGCCATCTAATCTTTCATGAGCCAGCTAAGAATGGTAGAATTGTTAATTTATGTGAATGAAATGTGAATCTTGTTTCAGTTTGTTTAATATTAGAAATTCAAGAAGAGGAAGATTCAAAGCATTTCAGAATATTGGAAACCTTCTTAAGGTGATGATTACAGCAAGCTTCATGGAAAGTAAACAGACCTCTCTTGCTTCTTCAGTAGACAAACTGCACTAGAGAGAATGAAATTAGCACTGCAAGTATTAAAATATTGATAGCAATCATTCCATGTCCAGGCTCTGCTAATTAATAATTAATTTTACCTTGAAGGTAACTGTAAGAGTCAGACTTGTTTTTTTCATGCTTTCACTTGGCAAGAATGCGTCACTGTTTTCCCCCCTCAGTGGTATCAAGTCTCCAGCAAATAATTCACATTTTAATGTGGTTCGTAGCTAGAATTTCTTTTGTGTGGCTTCATAAAATGAAAACAGGTTTGCTGCGAGTGGTTTAGAAAAGGCATAAGTTGGTCATCTCTCTGATTTATATGTGGTATCAGTGGATTCTTTTTTTTTTTAAAGATATTATTTATTTATGAGAGAGGGAGAGTGCACATGCACAAGCTAGGGGAGGAGCAGAGGGAGAAGGAGAGAGAGAGAATCTCAGGCAGACTCTGTGCTGAGCGCAGAGCCCCATGTCGGACTTGATCTCACGACCTGGAGATCATGACCTGAGCCAAAATCAAGAGTGATGCCTAACCGACTGAACCACCCAGACGTCCTATGGGTGGATCCTTAATGTGTCATTGCCAGTTATGTACTTCTTACTGTATACTTGTTTTGTTTTTTTTTAAAGTGTCATAAACAAAAGTAGAAGGTGATCTTTATCCTCTGCATGCTGATGATTACAAAAGGGCTATAGGTTATTACAAAATGGATATTTTCTACCAAAATAAACATCCTTCGGGTTTTGTGACTTTTATTTGGGCAAGAGAAGTTTGTGTGGAACTTCTCCCAGTATCTTGAGTGAAGAACCTTCTTGTTATGGTGGTATTTTGGAGTTAAAAGAGATTATGCTGTCGAAGTGTTGATCTTGCCCTAGTAGTTGGTAGCAAAACTATGTCCTAATTTGTTTTACACATACAATAGTTATCTATTCAGAAGTCCATTGGAATAAGTTTTGTGTTGTATTTTTTATTTTGATAAATAAAAAGTGGCTAAAATATTCACTCACTCTCTCAACTATTTGCTGAATGCCTGGCATGTGCCATTCTAGACAAAACCAGACTTAAAACCAGTTCATGTCGTACTAAACAGTTCCATTAAGAAATAATACTCTATTTCTCATTTTCTAAAACAGGACAGAATATTTATAGCCTTTGGACCTTATACCAACATGTTTCTCCTTTTAAAACAACCTTTCCAGGGCGCCTGAGTGGCCCAGTCATTAAGCATCTGCCTTCGGCTCAGGTCATGATCCCAGGTTCCTGGGATCGAGCCCCGCATCGGGCTCCTGGCTCTGCGGGAAGCCTGCTTCTCCCTCTCCCACTCCCCCTGCTTGTGTTCCCTCTCTCACTGTCTCTCCCTCTGTCAAATAAATAAATAAAATCTTTCAAAAAAACAAAACGTTTCCTGCCAATTAAAGGGATAGGCTTAATTATTTTGATTATGTATACTTAGTGTGAGAGTCACCCATCACTCCAGATTTTGGAAATGTTTTATTTAAAAATACTTGCTTATGTGTAACTACAGGAAAAGCAGAGTTGTCCTAAGTGACCCTGTTCAAATGTTTGCAAACCACACCTAGCAGAATGCCTGGCCCAGTATTTGTTGGTGTGAAGTGTGCTGTAATCGCAGCTTAATTCAGGCCCAGCTCTGTGGAGCCACCTGATTTTCCAGTGATGCTTTCTTGACTTTATTTCAGTCTTGGTGCTTCAGCTCCAACCTGACCCAGATAATTCAATCTGCTTGTTACTCCCTAGCCTCTAAACGAGCAGTTTTCAGATTATTAATTGCAGTGTTAACAAAAAAACTCACAAGCAGTGGTTATTTTGAATAAAAAGTCCAGACAGGAGGGAGTACTTTTTTGGGGTGACCACTTATGTGAGTGAAAGTGAGTCTACTGATAGAATAAGGTTTCACCCACAACTACCAAATTTAGCATTAATAGGATTTATGTGGCTTATAGGGTTTCTACCAACTCCTGTTCTACTGATCCAGTGGCGTAAGTGGTGAGACACTTACCAATGAGTAAGACACTTATGGTTTTCTGTAGTTACACATGAGATTTATATGGTCATGCCAAGAATTTAATTTCTACAATTTTAAGGTCAATAGGCATTTTCACTTGTGAAATGTGAGCCAGAATTTGTAATAGCCTTCAGATGGATTTTATTTTGCTCTTTATAGTTACTCATGGAGAGAGAATCTGTGAAAACAAAGATGTACCAGCATAATGTAGTATTTATCATTTTTCCGGATTAGATAGAAAGCACACTTACAGGTTATTTCTATCGGTCACAGTAGAGTTCCCAGTGTAAGTTGACAAGAAGTGCTATCATGTTTTATATTCAACCTTTCAAAACCCTGTTAATTATGCATAAGATAATACTCTTCAATAACACCAGGAATAGACAAATGAAATCATTAGTTTTATATTCCAGAGCCCCGTGCACATCTATTATAACCGTGCATTTGAATGCCTCCACCCCCATTTCTCAAAATCACTTTTTCATTCATTATAATGTGATATCATAAATGAATATGAACAGTATTATATAGTGGATGAAATTGTATAAAAAAGACCTTAGCTTTTGAAAATTATAAACCTGTTTCATTACTTGGAAGGGACAGTTTGCTGACAGCCCATGACAGTAGAAGGAGAGATGTTGATCAACCATTTACCATGGTCTTCATTTCATCAAATAGTGCCTCTGACAAATATGGCATCCACTCCAACATGCTTAAGATGCTTAACATGCTACCTTGTCAGTCTCAGTGTAGATAGAAGTGGATCTTTGTGGTGATACTGTCTTGAATTATGAAGTCTAGCTGGAGAAAAGTCCTCTCGCTTCCTGCAAAGCCTGAGTATGTTGGAATATTCAGGGTATATCTGCATATTTCTTTAAGTTTGAAGCATTCTAGAGAATTATTTTGAGAGGTAAGAGAAGAAATGCACAGTGCACATTTAAAATGACTTTGTAAAATGATATGATTTGCCCAAATGCACATTATTGTAATTTAGCCAAGATAGGTGGCCAATTGAATGTTCCCGGAACTGTAATTGTCTACATGCTATTTTCAAGACTCTGATAGCGCTAGCAAAATGCACCTTTTTCTTTCAATATCCATTTGGTTAGGAATGCATCCATTACGTATAAATGATGACTCACTCTCTCTCTCTCTTTTGGCTAATGTAAATACAGGTGAAGGTAATTTCTAATACTGTGGGTTTTTTTTTTCTATTTTTGTCCATCTTCTATTTTGTTGTAGAAGTTATTTTTAAATATACTATTGTTTTCTTAAAATTCATTCTAAACTGTATATTTGCTTAAAAAGGAAAAGGAAATATAATTTGAGAAAGACAACTATATCCAAATAGAGGTGGTTCTAGCTATGCATTTTATAGTTAGAATTTCAAAACAGAAATTTCAAATTTCTAAGTTTTCATTATCAAAACCTGGGTAACTTTTAAAACCTTGACTTAGCTGACATGAACCAGAAGCAATTAAAATATTAAAAAAGAATCTTTTTTTTTTTTTAAATTTTATTTATTTATTTGAGACAGAGAGAATGGGAGACAGAGAGCATGAGAGGGAGGAGGGTCAGAGGGAGAAGCAGACTCCCTGCCGAGCAGGGAGCCCGATGCGGGACTCGATCCCGGGACTCCAGGATCATGACCTGAGCTGAAGGCAGTCGCTTAACCAACTGAGCCACCCAGGCGCCCCTTAAAAAAGAATCTTATCTGTTACAGAAATGGTACATTTTAACTGGAAAAAGTCATGATTTACTTATTGGTAGATACACTGGTGCTTTTGTTGTATAGTTCTAAAGTATAAACACATGAACCAAATTATAGAAAGGGATATTCTCTTGTCTATGAATTCCACTATTATTAGTAAATGTTAAATATGTCCTCTTGTTGAAATTTTGTTTATTGGAAAAAATAAAGTAAAATCAATGAATAAGTAATCTTTGTAAGTTCTATCTTACATGTTAGATCTGGATGTAGATGTCTCATCTCTCCAGTGCACATGAATAGTTATATTTCTAACCTAATCCTGCCTCTACTGGATGTTTGACATTAGGTAAGTTATTTAAATCTCTCTGTGCCTCATCTTCCTCATCTGCAGAATGAAGGAAAAACAGTATTTTCCTCCTTAAGTTGTTATAAAGGTTAAATGATTTAATATGTGTATCTTTCATAGGGATTCAAATAACATGCTGTGTAGGCTATTCTCAGTTATACTCTATTAAATAAAGTACTTGGTAATTAAATATGCATGTATTTTTTCAAATTCTAAAAATAGTATATTTTCATTTAAAATTTTTGGAAAATGCAGAAAGATATAAAGAAGGTAATACAAAAACACTTATTATTCCCTACAGAGATAATCACTATTACACTTAGTTATAAATCCTTCCATGCTTGGCAACTCTTTCTTTCTTTTCTTTCTTCCCTCCCTCCTTTCTTTTTTTCTCTCTTTCCACCTTTCTTTCTCTTTCTTTCTTTGTTTCCTTTATATTTCTTTCTTTCTCTCTCTCTCTTTTTTTTAGAGAGGGCATGGGGAGGAGCACAGGGAGAGGGAGAGAGAGAATCTTAAACAGGCTCCATACCCGGTGGGGGCCCTGATGTGGGGCTGATCTCATGACTCTGAGATCATGACCTGAGCTGAAATCAAGAGTCACATGCTTAACTGACTGAGTCACCCCGGTGGCCCTCTACTTTCTTTTGGTTAGTATTTGCCTAGCATGCCTTTTTTATCAGTTTATTTTCAAGCTTTTAGTGCCACTCTATGGTGTCTTGCTAATAAGCAACATATAGCTGGACTTTAATTTTGATACAATTTGAGAGTCTCTGTCTTCAAAAAAGGCAATCTAAATGATTTGCATTTATTGTGGTAATGGATACTTAAACATTTTTAATATCTTTGTTTTCTGTTTAGCATTTTCCCCTTCTTTCCTGCCTTTAGTTGAACTATTTGATTTCTTGATCTCCCCTGCACATTTTCTCTCATTTACTGAATTTGTAATTCACATTCTGTTAATTCTTGCAATATGTACCCTAAAATATTTGACATGCATACTAAACTGTAGATTTTCCTAACACAGTGTAAAGTTGATGAAAAGTCTATCCTGCTCTTGAATAAAACAGTCATCCTAGAACCTGAACACCTCCTTCCTGTTGCATGTTATTGTTATCAAGAATTTCACTGATTTCAGGACACCTGGGTGGCTCAGTCATTAGGCATCTGCCTTCGGCTCAGGTCATGATCCCAGGGTCCTGGGATCAAGCCCCGCATCAGGCTCCCTGCTCAGCGGGGAGCCTGCTTTTCCCTCTCCCACTCCCCCTGCTTGTGTTCCCTCTCTCGCTGTGTCTTTCTTTGTCAAATAAATAAATAAAATCTTTAAAAAAAAAAAGAATTTCACTGATTTGAAACTCTCCAAAATTAGTTATTTTTGATTTAGATTTACCAACACACGTTACCAATTTCTTTGCTTGCCATTATTTCTTGTATTTCATTCCTTCCTTAGGGATTCCTTCAGGAATCCCTTCCTATGGGATTCATTTTTGTTCTGGTTGAATCTATCAGTACTTTTTTCAGAGGGGTATGCTCTTAGGAAGCTCTTAATTTTTATATCTTTGGCAGTTTCCTTTAGTTTGAATTATTAAGCGATTGTTTAGCTGGGTATGGAATTCTAGGTTATGTTATTTTTTCTTAGTATTTTGAAGTTACTATTATTGTCTTTGTGCATCTATTGCTGCTGATAGGACCTATTGGTCTGATTGTTGTTCCTTTGAAGGTAGTTTATCTTGTCTCTCTTGCAGCTTTCACAGTTTTTTCTCCTTTTTCTTGGTGTTCTATAGTTTCTGCACAGTGTTTTAGTTGTGGCTTTAGCTTTACTTAGTCTGGGAGTTGATGAACTCTTTCAATCTATGCATTTATATCTTTCTTCAGTTCTGGAGACTTTTTAAAAGTATCTTTTTCTTCATTCTCTGTAGTCTCTTTTTCTCAGAACAATCATATGCTGGAGTTTTTCATTCTCTTCTCTCTATTTAAGTTTCTCTTTTGTACTTTCATATTTTTAACTTCCTATGATACATTGTAGGTTATTTCCTTAGATCTGTCTTCCAGTTTACTAAATTCTCTTTCTCTTCGTCTTATGTGCTCTTTAACATATCATTGTTTTGTTCTCCAGTGATAGCCTTTTAATTCCAGAATTCTTTTTCAAATTTTCCACTTTTTATAATATCCTGTTTTTGCCATGTGGAATCTATTATCTTCTCTATCTGCTTGATGGTTATAAACATGTAAATTTAAAAAAAAAATTTCTTTAGTATCTAAAGTTATTTGATTATGACTTTTTGTTGCATTTGCAAACCTTCATAGCACTGGATTTCTTTGCCTTTCAGTCTTTTCATTTGGGTTCATCAGTAGTGATCATATATTTTTTTGGTTATGTGCTGTATTGTAGAAACATTCTTATGGGGCAGTTTTGTGCTTTACTCTGCCATGGATGTATGGCTTCTCCAGCTTTGGACCACTTTTTATATAAATTTCTGAGTTTGGAGTTTCCTTATGGCTCAGAGAATTTTACACTGTGCTTGCATGCCCTATAGGGTAGGGAGTTAATATTGTCATGGTTGACTCTGCTTCCTGCCCATACCTTGAAGCAAACCTTGTCTTTAGGCAGTGGGGAGTTTTTCTAGTTGCAATTACCCCCTGGTCTAGCTTCATGGAAGAAGCTCAGGACTTAAAATCTTGACTTTCTGTGTCAGTGCCAAAATCTACATCCACCTCCTCCAGAGGGCACAGTGGCTTATTTTTGTGCTCCTCAAAATGTGTTTTTCTTATTTTCAAGTCCAGCTGTGTACTTCAAAAATTTTCTTCAAATTTTATCTAAAATTTCTAGATGTGTTTGAAGTGGGAGGAGAGATTTCACACCTCAGATCAATCTGCTATCATTCTGGAATGGCCTCCCATTTTTTATTTTTTAATTTTCTTCTTATACAATTGGGATTCTACTATATATAACCTTTTATTAGTTGCCTTTTTACCTCTAAGAATTTATTATGAGTCTTAAACCATTATTAATCTTCTAAACCATGACTTTCTGGTAGTTATTTTCAACAGAATGGATATATCATTTATCTAGGTACTTCTTGTTGTTGCATATTAAGTTATTCCTAATTTTCTTTGCAATTATGAGTTATGCTTCTGTGAACATATTTATGTATATATCATTGTGAACCTCTCTGCCAGGGCTACCTTAGTAGAGGTGGAAGAATTACTGTATATCAGGGTGGGATCTTAACAATTTGAATGACTGATTAAGCAGTAATGGGAAGTATAGTAGATATATCACAAAAATTCTGACCTTTAGGAAAAAGGATAAAATAGCAAGAGGAGGATAAAAGTACAATGGGTTAGAACTTTATACCATTATAAACCTCAAATCTCTGTTCACTTAGTTCATTTCTAAAACAGATCTTTGTGACATTATGTCGAGTATTGGACCAAATGGGGTGGGATGAGAGAGAAAAACAAGGTGGTTTCTGTTCTTTAGAAGAATATAGGTGAACTCTCAATGAAGATAAATAGAACTACAAGGAACTCGAATAAAATTGTAGGCATAAGTAAGTGATATACTAAAGGTTACAAACTGGAGAATGCTGTGAGATCTCAGAATGATCTACTCAGTCCATTTGGAGGAGGGGGCCATATCTGCCTAATAATGTATGACTCTTAAAATGGCAAGAAGAAAGTTTAAGCAACAGATGAACGCGTGGTTATAGGAGGAATAGTTGCTTCCATTAATTTTGTGAGCATGATTATCTCAATGAACATTTCTTTGTATGAACAGAACAATACTGCCAAGTCTGTTCTTGCGTTTCCCTATAGCAGTGACACTGTAACACTCATCTCAAGTTCGTCCTTCTCAATAGAAACTATTGGTCTGGTTTCCCACCATCCTCACACATGGCTGTGTGCTTCAGAGGAAGCTAGGTCCATCACTGCTATAGTGTTCCAGTTAATCCAAGACAGTCATAGAGCTTTCCCCTTGCCAATGACTGGGTTAGGCATAGGGGATACATAGGAGGAAAACTTTGCTGGGGGATTTCTTGAAAAGATTTATTCACTGTTAAAAGGGAAAAAAGATGAGATGGTTCTTCTTTCACTGGCCACTGTTGGGATCTGGTTGTTGTACTTGGAACTGCTGTAGTCATCCTGCCATCAGCCTTTGGATGAAGTCAGTAAAAGGGAGAAGGCAAAACTAAGAAGGAGGGAAACTGGAGGCTGCCCTACTTACTATTGTGATGATAAATGCCCATATAACTTATGTTTTCTATTGTCTGAAGCTAAAATCTTCCGAACTGATACAGGAGATGAATGGGAAGACTTCAGAGTTGTCCCGTGGCACTCTTGTCACCTTGGGACAATCCCTGCAGTCTACTAAATTGTCTTGTGCAGGGATGTAGGCAAGATGCTAGGTCACTTGGGCTGCTTTCCTGTTTGTTGCCTTTGGACAGTTACCACAATAACTGGATCTTGGTATATACCTCAGTGTCTGTTTCCAGCCTTTCTTTTCCAACCTAAAAGTAGGCTCTTCTAGTTCATTTTTGAATGACTTAAAACCAAGAGAACTATTGATGATGCACAGTACGCATCCTTATATTTCCTATTCAATTCTTTTGCCATGAAAAGTAGGAAAAAAAAAATACCAAGAAAACTCGTTTTGGCCAAATATAATAAAAAGTAAAAATTTGCACTTCCAAATTATGGGTGACAGTTGCAGTTTGAGGTCGTCTTGAGCAAGTGACTTGTTTTAGATTCCCAATGGTGAGAGAATTTTGATTCACATTGATAAGTAGTTAGAAATTAAAGGATTCTGTTTGTTTGCTTAAGCAGCTTGCTTTGCAATCTCTAGGTTCTTAGATAAGGATGGTAAGAAATACTTCATTCAAAGTGTTTCTTTAAATGAGCTTTTTTTTTTAAGACTTTATTTCTTTGAGAGAGTGAGTGAGAGAGAGTACAAGCCTTGGGAGAGGCAGAGGGAGAAGGAGCAGCAGACTCCTGGCTGAACAGGGAGCCCATTCGGGACTTGATCCCAGGACCCTTGGATCATGACCTGAGCTGAAGGCAGATGCTTAACTGAGCCACCCAGGCGCCCCCATTCAAAGTTTTTATAAGAGCAAATTAACCTGGTTGCATAACGTAATGTATTGAAAGTTTCAGATGTATTAAGATTGGTGTATAATATTCTTGTGTGTGCATGTTTTTAAATACTCATTTTAGAAATTAACACTATTTAAATGAAGAAATTAAAATGAGAGTTTTTGTACCCCTGAAGTACCCAGCACAGCTTGAATTTGGAGACCGCTGCTTTTTTTTTTTTTTTTTAAGATCTTCTTTATTTATTTGAGAGAGAGAGAGAGAGAGCAAAAGCAGGGGCAGGTGCCGAGGGAGAGGGAGAAGCAGGTTCCCCGCTGAGCAGGGAACCCGATGTGGGGCACCTAACTGACTGAGCCACCCAGTTGCCTGGAGACCACTGCTTTTTAAAGTTATGTTTTACAACACTTCTCCCACCGTGTTGCAATTACATAGTGAACTTCTGCCTCCCTTGAGCTGCTTGAAGGCAGCAAAGCTTGTATCTCATTTATGCCTGTATTCCTGAATTTAGGCACCCTGCTTTTTTTTTTTTTTTTTTTTTTTTTGAGAGGGAGAGATGGGGAGGAGGGGCAGAGGAGGAAGGAGAGAGAATCTTAAGCAGGCTCAATGCCTGGCTGGAAGCCTGACACGGGGCCTGATCTCACAACCCTACGATCATGACCTGAGCTGAAATCGAGTCATTTAACTGACTGAACCACCCAGATGCACCCCCAGTTTTATTTTTACCTGGTCACCCCCTCCTTAGACCAACTGAGGGCTTCCCAAGGCACTGCTCCTCATCCACATGGTGCAGTGCCTACTGCATGATCGATCTATGGAATGGATTGTATTATATCCCAGCAAACATTTCTCTGTTTTGAACTACTCAGTTTATATAAGACCAAATTAGGAATTGAGCTTACTGAAGCTTCTCTTACATGTATGCATATCCATTTATGGTAACTTTGGTTGTTCTTTTCATGTGTAAGATAAATTGATGCTCATGGTAGAAATTTAGAAAATACAAAAAGTGACATAGAAAATAAAAAGTACAGAAAATGTGAAGCATTTGCATTCTTTCCAGTCTTTCTTCTTTGTGTGCATTAGCTATATAAGTGATGCCTACATCCTGCTTTTTTCACTAACGTAATAGGGGCATTTCTCTACACCATTAAAAAGTTTTCATAAACCTAATTTTAATTGCTTTTTGAGCAGTTCCATCTTATGAAAGTACCATGGTTTATGTAACCCATTATTTTCTGTTTCTAATCTGCTTTTGTAAAGTATGTATTACATAATGCTATGATATTCTTTCATATAATGTATCAACTATGCAAAGATTTGTTCAGGATAAATTCCTCAAAAACAAAACAAAAGACTGGATCAAAGGTATAAACATTTTCAAGGCTCTTGTTATATTTTTGCTTTAGATAAATTTGTAAATGGACCTATGCTAAAAGTCATACTCTGATTGCAATTGGATAATTGTTGATGTCTCAGAAAATGAACTCTTCTGTTTAGAATTGTAGACTTTAGATGACAGGTCAAGTACCACCTAAGTTTGATTTATCAAATTGAGCAGATAACAGAACCAGGCCACCATGCTATGGAAGAGAATTGGCTTTTAGACACTCAATGTTGAGTCTCAGTTTTTTCGACGATACCACTCTCCAGGGCTTTTTGTAGCCCTGGTTCTTGCTGGATTTACATATCCTGAGGTTTTTTTTTTTTTTAATTTAATTTTATTATGTTAGTCACCATACAGTACATCATTAGTTTTTGATGTAGTGTTCCATGATTCATATCCTGAGTTTCAGTTGCATCTGACCTTTTCCCCTAAAGAGTAAGGGACAGAGAACCTGGTTAGAGATGGACTTCACTTACGAGCCAGCACCCATTTACTTTATCACAGGCTGACCTTGGGTTCTGGCCAAGCAATACAGTCTGGGTTTCTCTTCTCAATTTTGCATTAACAAAGCTTTTTTAAGCTCACATGTGCAGAAAGGCTTGATATAGTGGAAACATTATTTTGTCTCAGGGAAAGGATAATATGTATAAAGGGATACATTGAAGCTGAATTCTTAACATATTTAAAAAATTTAACCTGTTTACCCGGAGGCAGAAGTGATTTGGGGCTTAGAAAAAAAATCACAGATAATTTGAAATTCATACATTATTATTCGATTTGAAGTCATATCTTTCTTCATCTAGATCCTATCACTATAATTCTAAGAGAAACATCCCAGGAGTTTGAATGGGTTTTTTTTTTTTTTTTTTTGAATGTAAAGCAATGGCACTTTTTTTTAAAAAACGAATTGGCTTTTCACAGTGGCAGACCTGCAGCTGTTAACTAATCCCATAACAAGCAGTATTTACTCACACATTTTCCAAATTAAATATGGGTATATGCAAGCCTGGCTTAAGATTTTATAAAACACATGCTTTACCTGCTAAGGAAAAAAATTTTAAACCTAAATCGCCCCAAGGATTATAAGCCCTGATGGGGAGGTGAGGATAAAAAAGCCAGTGAGGGTATGGATGTGACTTTGTAGAATGCCCACTGCTCACTTAGGGCAGAGAGGGGATGACGTTGAAGAGATGGTTGAAGAATAATGCAAGTACCTGAGCATTGCTTAGCAGATGTGATCAGTTATCCAGAACAAGTCATGCTTAAATTATTAGGACCTGGGTAGTAAGAACTACCATTCAGGGAAGCACTGGTGATTGTTTTTTCCTAGGAGGCATTAGAAATTTTTTTTTCCCGGAATTACTGTGTAATTTCTATTTTCCCTTCTCTTTAAAATTCTTTTTCCAGATAGTGAAATGACATTTTTATGACTTTAGTTTAGTTTGGATTCAGTTCAATACAGTTTTCCCAAACAAATTAATCCTACACTGAGCTAAAACTTGGATTGCTAGAATGGCTGATCATTGCATCTCCCCCTAGCCTGCAAATTTTTTGAAATCCCATTAAATTTTATTCGGGAGTCCCTTACCAGCCAAATGTATTGTTTCCATGGATACAATTAATGGGGAAAGCAATTTTATAAGACTGCTGTAAAAAAGGAGCACTTCATCAGCCCCCCTGCTGGTCGCATTTAGAGACTGGAGGAAGGAAGTCTGCTCTTATGGGGTTGGCAGAAGCTCTGTGGTGTAAAGGGGCAAAACAATGAAAGCAGAAGTCAGAAGTGTCTTTTTCAGTGTAAGGAGTTACCCCTGAAGACTTTATTAGGAGTTGGAAAATGCCACTAAATTGAAACTTTTTTACACACTTGGTAATTATAGAATCCAGTCTAGAACAACCTTACACACACACACACACACACACACACACACACACTCTCTCTCTCTCTCTCCATTTCTTAAGAATACAGATGTCCCTTATCCTTTAATTGCTGGAATCGATTTTGGGGTATTTGGTACAAGATGGGTAGAGAAGAAAAAATGGAAGCCTCAGTGAAATGAAGAACTTACTTACCAGCTCTTAACGGTCACTAATTTCCACCACAACATTTAAGATGTAGGTGTGACTCAATCATCAAAATTTTTCTTGAGCATATTTATTTTATGAAATATATTCAATGAGGTGAAGTCAGTATCACCTCATCTCATTTTCCAAAATATTGAAGTGAAAATAAGAGAACCCTAATGCAGTATCCAAAGCACCAAAGAATACTTAGACTCCTGCCCCCAGCCCAAGCCCAGGGCAGAAACCCAGAGGGATTTCTTGAAAATTTAGGGCCCATGGTATAATGATCACATGACATTTGAATGACGATGAAATTTGGGGGTGTGGTCTACTCTAATTAGGGGAAGACATGAGACTGGAGCAATTCTGTGTTCAGTTTAATGTCAGTGTGCGGATTGTGGCAAAATGGTGCCCTTTTCCTTTTCTCATGTGACTGGAAATACGGGATAAGCCAACTTTAACAAAAAATAATAGAGTGTGAACAAGTACATTTTAGGGTGAATAAATACAGTTTAATTGCTTGCAAGCAAATACACTGAAGAAATGATTTGTTTATATTTTCAGTACCACAGCTATGCTGGGTTTTTTTGAGTTTGCTCAAAAGGGGGCTGTTACAAAAGTGTTTTCCCCTGCAGAGGGCAGTCTTCCTCTACAAAACACACCCGACCTCGGCAGCATTTGAGTGTAGAGAACAAGTATGTATAATTATTTTCTAAGCTGTAATTGTAAATAATTCTTTTTCTTTTGGATGAGGCTATGGGGAAAAAAAAATCCATATTAGAAAAGTATAGATTGTGTATAGCTCTATGCATGTATTTTCCTCTTGCTCTTTTATGTATTGTTTTCCTGACCAGCTTTTTAAGATTGAAGGCATTTTTGAATAAGCATTGAGCAAGAAAGATAACAAATAAGGTCCCAAGTGGAGGGGGAAATGGTAATCAGGGAAATAAGAGGAACATCAGGCTGGGTTGTAGATTAAAAATGTATTTATATTAAGAATTTGAGGTCCTACATATTGCACCACAAATACAGAGAAAGTAAAATATACCACCTGATATATATTTTTTTAAATACAGAAAATAATTTTAGTTTAAAGAGGTTTGTATCTGCAGCTGGAGATACTTAATCGGAAAAGTGTGAGAAAATAGGTATTTCTTTCTGTAATATTTCTATCCTGTTTGATGTACCTCTCTGTCTAAGAGAAGAATAGATTAAACAGAGGCAGCTATTCCGGAAGAGCATCGGAACCTTTCCAGAAGAAGCGCCGAAATGCATGGAACTGATGCACAGATAAATACGAGACAACAGAATTCACAAACAGTTTAATCACAGGTTTTCTGGACTTTAAAGGGGAGGTTTCACTTTATGCTGACCAGGAGAAAAGTGCCTAGAGGTACTGTGAAGGCTTAGTTTAAGGGTGTGTGAAAAATGATGAAGCTGTAAACGATCATTTCAATAGATCAGCTTCAGTGGGCAAAAGAAGCCACCTTCCTATTGGAGAAATTCATAAGACACTGGGAAAAATTACATAGTTTTTGTTTATGGAAAAACATGAAATGTGTAAAACACTCCTTAAAAACACAATAACTAATACAGAGAAAAATGCTCAGAAACTTATGTCTGGGGAATATTACAGGAATCTGCAGCTCACACCGATTTTCACGTCGTGAATGCAAGTTTGGAAATACCTTTGAGAATTTCTCTTTTGCTGCTGCCTGTCTATTTACTTGCCAGCATTTTTCTCAGTTCCTTTTTCTAAAGCTGTTTGAGAATGTGATTTCGTGTCGAGATGCTTTTGTGAAGTGCAATGTATTTATTCGCTTCTCACCACATGTTTTTATTAATGTGCAATTATTATATAGCCCGATAACACCAGCGCAAAATTTATTGTCTCTAAATGAAGAGGAGGGACTGTAAGTGGTTTAATTTTTGGAACTTGTATTTTTGGAGCTGGCTTTCAAATCATGCAGCTTTGTAGTCTGCGATTTATGATGGCTGCGGTCGAGCCAGGTGGAGCAAAAGCCGCGAAATGGCAGGACAATTACTGTAAGGGAAGATCATGGAGGAGTCTTGTCAGTTCCCAACGTGAAATTTAATCAGGTTACATAGAGAGTGATGTGATCTATCTTGTTAGCCCATGCTGAACTATTTTGAAAATATAAATTATAAACCTTTCAAAATTTAAAACACAGGGAGATGCAGAACTGCATAGCTTGTCCAGAAGTTTATTTGGCTGCCATGAATTTTTAGATTAATAAGTTTATTTTAATCAGGTGGCCCATTCTAATCATATTGATATTGCCCATACAATCATGGTTGTTAGTTTTAACCATTTAGAAGGAATTTTATTTTAGCAAGTGTATTATGATCAAATAGTCTATTCTCTCTTATATTGACATTGTTCTATCTTGTCACAGTTGCTAAGGCCAACATATAATTCTTCTTTTTCAGAACTACAGAACAAGTACTAAATGTTTGCATGCATCCAATGAGCTCATCTTTGAGGGCTGTTTCTCCCTGTGCTGTCGTGAACAGTTGGGCTTATGCCCTCTAATCCAAGCAAATATTAGAAAGTTACTTGTGTTGTGTCCTTTTATTTTAAAATGAACAGCACTTATATCTCATTGAATATTAATTAAATTAAAGCACATAAGATAACAAAGTATACAAAGTACTATGAAGCCCTCCAGATGTTTAAAGAGTTATGTTGGATACAGATTGGTCATTTTTCACTAAAAAATGAAGACTTTGACTTTGTGAAATGTGTGCATTTTGTGTCACCAATATTGATACCACTTAGGGGAATGATGCTCTTCTCTGCACTCACACAGACACACGTATATATAAAATATGTAACAGTCTTTTCTGAAAAAAAAAAAAATGCCTACTTTCTTCTACAGCTAATGAGGTACACCTAATCAGCTATTTGTAAAATTAGTACCCTTGCCAAAATATGTGAACTTTTCTAGTCTTTCAAGTGCATGATGCGTTCTCCAAAATCCACACAGTTGCATTTGCCTTGTTCCTCCTCATACCTCAGGAGCAATGCTTGTAGAGAAAAGGGTAGGTGGCTTTTATATAGCTTGAAAATTTTAGATGATATTCCAACTTGTGTATGTATTGCTATTAAGTGATCCTAATGCCTCAGTTTTAAGAAAGACGGTCCTAGAATCTTAAGTCTACTCTGAAATTATGAAAAAGTATACTAAATTTTTTTTTCCAGTCATCTCAAAAACAAGTCATTTTAACTAACTTTCACATTTGATTGGAAAAGCAGAAGCCTTCAGCACTGTGGTTCCCCCTCTGTCTTGACTCTGCATTGTATTATGTTTTCCTGCCACCTTCCACTGCGGAGTGCAAAAAACCACAGTGGGAACCCTGATTTTTCAGCCATTCTGTATCTTCATTGCTGTTAGACTCGTAATTCTGCTTGAGTTTATAATATTTGCGTTTGGTCTTATTGCACCAAAAGAAATTCCTTGGAAAACTTACGCACTTTCTCCCCATTCCTTTCATTTGCAGATGAAAGGCAAATGCAGATTTAAAAAAAATAAATAAATACGATGTGGTTAGGACCATTCATCACACTCCCTGTCTGCTGGGTCTTTGTTTCTGTTTCATGCTGCGTGCATCACATTACATTTCTGAACCTGTTGTGAGTTTTTTTTTAAACGTTCTTCTTTTGTAGTTTATTAAAATAAAAATATTTTCAGTCAGCAGAAATCCCATTGGTTCTTCTGGAAATCTTGCCCCACAGGCCTTTGCAGGACAAGAACAGATTGTCTGGGGCCTAATTCTGAGCATTGTTTTTTATGAGGAAATCAAAAGTATAATTGTTAAAACCCAGTGTGTCCTTTTATGTCTGAAAAGGAGAATTAAATTGCTAGTGGCAAAGCAACAGGGGTTAGAGAGTGGATGTGAGGGAGGCCCTCTGGAATTGGGGGTTTGTTGTTGAAAGTAAAGGGAGAATGCACTTCAGAGTGTACCCAAGCGAGTGAGCATTTGGCAGGTAGATCATGGGACCCACCGGCTACAATGCAATGGGAATTGAAAAAGAATAAATGCAATAAAATGGTCTCTCTGGCCATTCAGTTTGCGGCTGTCAAATTTTTTCTTAAAAGTCCCAATTTACAAATGGTGGAGAAAACATTCTGATTCTAACTTAGGAAGATGGACTGTCAAATACCTACCAACTTTGGTGCTTTCTAGGATAAAAATCTCTATATTCTTGAGGGCATTTACTGAGACATGTGCCTTTTCAGCATAATTTATAACAGGACTACTCTAGCTCTTTGTGCTTTCATTTTTAATTCTGATGAGAAATAGCTTGAAATTTTGATTTCATTTGAGCTAATTCCATTTTCTGGCTCTGATAGCTAAATGATGTGTCTTGATTTGGGACTTGTGGCATAATTGTTCTAGATTCCTGAATTTAGTGAAGTTCTTAGAACTTCATCCCCAGATGTCTTTAATTGGGATATTCAGGCAATTGTGAGTTTTGGCAAATGACATTTAATGTGTCTGCATGTTTTAAGGTATGCACCTGAGACAGAAGATTCTTTGAAAATGATCCATGTTCTAAATGTAATTGGTATGTAATGAAATAGATTAAAAAAAAAAAAAGAGTGCTGTGAATCCTGACACAACGTTAGTGGTTTGCTGTGGTGGACAAATGGTTAAAATCTACACTCATTGGAGTATGAAGGCAGTTCTTCTCAGCTGTCAGATAGTTTGACCAGTGTCAGGCTATTCTGACGCATGCAGCATACCTTCATTGCATCATAAATAAAACAGACAAATTACTTTTTTTTTTTTCTCTAGGATGGAATAAGCACCACGAGAGGGGAGGGGAAAGAATGAACGGGGGTGGGAAGGGTGATTTGGAGGGTCTGTGAGAGGTGGGGGGAGTAGTGAAGAATTAGAAGGGAAAGGAAAAAAGAGAGATCCTTTCAAGCCCCTCTATGAATCTTGGAATGGCAGCCGAGAACAATGAGAAAACCAGGCAATTACCTAGAATCCTGTTCCCTTATCCAGACATAGAAAATATATTCTTGTACCAGCCTTCCTTCCATCCCCCACTCCCCACCCGCCTCCTCCCCTTCTGCCCTCCCCCTTCTAATTCAGTTCTTTAGTGGAAGGCCCAGCAGATATAACAAAGGGAGAGAAGAGTTTCCTAAGATGGGCCACTCAGGTCTCGAGGACCCAGCCTTCCAGGGATGCAGTGGGAAACATTTTTTTTATATATATATTCTGTGCCCTTATACACTTTGGTAACCTCTGAAGCCGCAGCAGTGAGAAATGAGCAGAAAGATATTTTGTAGTCTGAACTCTTTCCCTGATTCTCTGAAAATCAAGTGGTCAGGACACTGAATCACCTGGCAAATGCACCAAGCCAAGGTATCTGTTCAGTCTTTGGAAATTCCGTCCTAAGGTGTGACTAGGAATTCTGGGCTCTGAAACTAGTTTACCCAGAAAACTTACACGGAATCCCACTGAGACATTCTGCTTTATTTCTGATTTAATTATTGCTGTCCAGCAAGAGGCTGCCCCCTACCGAACTTTTCCCTTCGATTAGGCACCACTGAATTGAGATGCTGGCAGCATTAGTGATTTGACAGGTTCTGCCAAAGTGAGTGGAGAGACTGCCGTTTCTTCACTCCTGTGCTTCCTGTTCACCTGGCCAAACACCAGAATGGAAGGCTGAGCTGTAAATGACTACTCCCTCTGAGGCCTTTAAGGTGGGAATGTATGCGTCCCATTATATGCTGAACAGGAGCATTTGGTTAACAGTCTATTGAAGAGTGACATTTAAGTGAGAATGGGTGTCTGAACCCCTGTCAGTTATATTCCAGGATGGCAAGAGTGGACCTAAATATAATTTCCTGTGTCCTCCATCTGCCTCCTCCCACAATCAGTAAGAATTACTTTGCATTGTCTTGAATGGTGATGGTTTATAATGCACCATCCACATTTCTTGTCATGACTGGTAGTTCATAAAGCGAGTCAGCTGCCTGGGGTTAGGGTGTGGTTGGCAGCTGCTTGGAAAAAAATTCCTCTCTATACTCATTACAGTAGCTGTGCAACCACTATAAAAAATGGAATACCCAGGCTTTCCCATGGCAACACTTACGCAAGGTAGTGTTTGAATGAGACTTAAGTTTTTTCTTGGAAAAACAATTAGCAAAATCTCAGAGGCCAGGAGATTGTGGAGACCACCTCCCTAAATTAGCCAAAGAATACTTGTTGGCATTTATTGCCTTACTTAACGTCTTCCTTGCAGTAAATAGTTTGATGGAAATGCCATTGTTTCCAGCGGAGTGGTGGTGTTTGGTTTCAGAGTGGATGCAAAGAGCTTCAACATCTACTGTGCATTACAGTGTGATTTACATCTTATGTAGTTGTCACTGTATTTATTTTTACAACTTGGTTGTGAGTCGGGAGTGGCTGCAACCCTGGTTTAGACTTCTCCGCAGCATCCTATGGGATCTGGAGGTTTGCAAGTTGGAATCCGGGAGTTCAGATTGCATTTTTACCTCTTCCCTGGTGTGATGTCAGGGAGACAGGATGACTCTTAGGGTGAGACCCAGCTTCCTAGGGGAAAAAATCATTAGCAGTCTCATGAAGTTTAATAAAATGAAAGCATACCATATCACTTGGTAAACTACCAGACGCCTAGGAATGTTAGTTACAATTGCTCCAGTAGTTACTTGTAAGTATTTGTTGGTTGAGGCTCCAGTTCTGTAAAGGTAAGCCTAGCCTAAGCAACTGTTTTCTTAAGAAAGTTATATTGTTTTGGACAAACCCCTAGAAATAAAGGATCTTCTGGGTTAACACTAGGAAATACGTTGGGACATGATGGTATTCAAGTTAAAAAAAATATACTGCCTGAAAACAGCTTTCAGTGGCCAGATAGAGCTTTTTCTCTATCTCCTTGGAAGTGACATCTGAATTTAACATAAGTTTCCAAACTCAGTGCTGAGACAAACCATAAAATAATCCAATTAATGAGTCCCTGGTACAATTTGTAAGTTTATATAGCAGATTCATCATTTAAAAAAAAACCCTGATATTCTCTACTAGTGATTTTTAAGATATTTAAACCAATTTAATTGGACCCCTTAACTGCTTGAGGGTTGTCTTTCCAAGATTTATCTAGTACTGACCATTTCAGATAATTTTTTGTTAGGTAAGATCATCTAATTTCTCCAAATTTAATTTCATAAACGGTATGTTTTGAGAAAGTGTTACTGCAGTTGAGGTTTTTAGTTGTTAATTGTTTCCAACCTCACTGATTTTTTTAACTCCCATGCTCTAATTCATTCATCATATTATAATCACCTTCACTCCCCATGTTGACAACGGGGTCAGTTGTGCCTGTTGTGTGATGCATCCTATCAGAGCCCACACTGCTGATCAGAATGGCTTTGACTTACAAATCTCACATATGAATACGAGTGTATCAGATCCGGAGAAATCCTGCAAGTCCCACAGACCGAAGCAGAAAACGTTTTCCGGGCGATTGTACTGAAACAGCTCACCCCAGTTTGTTTTGCTAGGGATGGAAGATGCCCAGGAAGGATTTGAGCCCGCCAAGACTGTTTAAGTCCTTACTTATGTGAATTTAAATGACTATAAAACACTTAATTGAGTGAATAATTAAAAATATTATCTAAAGCTATAACCCCATTTTTAAACTTTTTACTTTTAAAAAACTACTTGACAAATCAAAATTTTATTTGAAAGAATGGCTTTAACTTTGGGAGAAGTGCAGAAGCAGAAGGAAAAGAGTTAAGGATCACACGTTGTTTAGAGATAGACATTAACACTTTTTTAAGATGCTCCTTGGATGTTGAGATTTGTTTTTTAAATGTTGGAGGATGACAAGTAATTCTAGAGGGACATCAAAGGACACAGGATGCTGTATCATATTAAGATCACAGTTTGGTGTATCTGTGCAAGGCTTTTCCTTAATCTAATGTAAAGGTTTGTAAAAACCTGTCATCTCACTGCTCGTTGGCTGCGTTTTACATAATACCCTTCAGCATCACTGATACCAACCTCGATGGCATTATTATTGCTATTTACAGTCGTGTGCTAGTAATGTTAAACCTGAATGGGATTAATAAAATAAATGATAAAGATTTTAATGCTATTAACAATCAGTAATAGTTGGTGACAGCAGAAGAAAAGGAATAGCATGCCATTAGCCAGCCTAGATAGACTCTACAGTGTGTAAACACAAAGATTACTGGTAATTCATGATGATAAGCCTTACTTTCAAGTGGCTTTTCTTCCACCTTCACAGTCTTTTCCTCCTTCCTCTTCCTTCCTCTCTCCCTTATTCCACTCCCTCTTTCCCTCCCTCCTTCCCTCTGCTTTTTCTTCTCTCTGTCATTTCTCTGTGTGTGAAGATGCATTCTTCATGATCTCTCATCTTTACTGCTTTGTGGTTATTCTGCTGTTATTGTCTGGAAATTGACCACTGCCTAGCGATCATATGTGTGACTTCTGCCAATAAACCTGCTGGCTCAGACTTCTTTGCTCCCAGCTCGCTTTGCCTTCCTTAGCTAGTGCTTTCCTCACTCCCACCGTCTTCAGCTTCCACCTCAACACTCTTCATCCTCCCGCAGATGTTTCCTGGGGTTCTTTTTGAAATGATGCTAGCCTTTTGTTCCAGTCCCACTCTGAGCCGCTAGGGTCAGGCAGCTAGCAGCCTCCCTGGGGCAGTGCTATGATGAATTTTGGCATGGCCAGGCTGTTAAACAACTCCATTGCAAAGTGCCAGCCTCCTCAAAGATTGAAAGGAGCTGTGATGAGCTTTTTCCAAAGGCTCCATGCAAGTTTTGAAATGCCAAAGATTCCCGTGGATCTCTAAATTATGTGGTAATTTTTTGAACCACGCCTTCCCAATAAAAATGCATTTTCTTTTTCCAAGAAACATAGGTACTCTGTGATCTTATTTGTTAGGCACTCAAATTTTCCCTGGGATTCATGTTATTTGGGCTTAGCAACTTTTTATTAAAAAATGTTCAAGTCCTGTCAACCTTTTTATTGCTGATTGTCAATTATTTCTCATCTTTGCCATCATTCACACGTTTTCTTCTTTTTAAAGTCATAAAGTGACTCCCTCAAATAATTTTTAAAAACCTTAGTTATTTCAGAAACATTTAGAAAGTTGTCCTAATTGAGTACAAATTTTTTAAGCAGATGGAACCATTTATTTCAGCCCAAATTATTTATCTAGGTCTGCATGTGTGTGAAAAATTGTTTAGATTAGAACACATTACATTTTTCTTTATGGTATTGAAAATTTGCCTTTCAGAATTACTTAATTTTTTTTTACATTTCCTTATTTGGGGTGTAATGTGGCCACTACAGAGCCAAATAGTGGTCTTTAATTGGGACTACTTAAGTAGTCAGACAAGACAATCCTGCTAGGGACCTTCATGATGTTAGTCATAAAGGAGAAAACATTTAAACTTCGTTGATGTGACTGTGTGCACAAAACATAAGCATCTCACATGGCCTCAGCTGTGCTTCATTTTGATGACCCACAGCTTTTCTGGAACCAAGAAATGGGGCAAAAGTACATGGGGGGGGGCGGGTGTGTGTGTGTGTGTGTCTCTCTCTCTCTCTCTAATGAATGCAATGAGTGTTCTCAGGAAGGATAACTTGGGCAGAGTTAACAGTTCTGTACCCTCCTTTTTATCCTTTCTGGTATTTATTAAGTTAATATACTGTTGCCTGCATGGGGCACCTTCTTTGATGGTAAGTACAGTTAAATGCCTATTTCGACATGTCATGGACTAAGCAATGCAAGAAGGTGCATAAAGTATGGCAGAAAGAGAGGGAGAAGGGGAGAGAGGGAAGTGTTGCTATATATTTTTTAACTTAAAAATGCTTCTTAACAATCCTTTGCAGCTGGCAGAAGGCTAAGGTTTCTCACACTGTGAAAGGAAGTCAGACCATAAATAAGCCAGTTGAACACACCTGGAAAGAATAAAATGCCTTTCTAGACTTTACACTGTGCTTAGAATGGATGCCAGCCTGGTGAGTACATTCAAACGGTATGGAAGAATGTGTAAATGCCACATTAGTATAAAGCTAGGGGAATGTTTCAATTTTTAATCTCCAACTTTTAAACTCATGGTTTATGGGAGAAAATATGGAAAGGCATTTTTCAAAGTTGATTATGTAGCTGTCATGTTTGGGGTGATTGACCTCTTCCGAAAAGTAGCGACAGAATAAGACAGAAAGCTCTCCTTTCACAGCCGGATAGAGACTCAGGAACTTTCCCTATGGATCCAATTCAAAGAGCAAAGATAAGCAGTACATTCCTCATCTGATGTGCATAAAAGACCTAATGTGATCCAGTGATGCCCTTTCGGGGCATTACACGAGATTTTATTATCGCTGCCCTGGTCACACGTGCACTGATGCGGTTCTTGGGTTGGAAATTGTGGATGCTTCTGTTGAATCATTTGGCTGTCAGTACTGTCCGTGATGGCCATCCCACCTGGCTCGAGCCTTTTGCAAACTTTTAGGTAGGGTACTCAACCTCCCCAGAAGCTGGGCACAGCTGAAACAAGTCAGCAAACTTATGGTCATGCTGCTTTCGGTCTGAAAAGCGTGTATTCACAGCCTCTCTTATCTGCAAAAGAGGGTTCATGTCTAGGCCACAGGGATGGAAAGGAAGCGCAGACTTTGCCAGGCCCAGGGGTGACTGGGATAGACACTTCCTAGGTGGAGAGAAGAGATTTGGTTTTGTACAACCCATTCCTTATGCGGCTAACTTTGCCCCCGGATTCTGAAGTTCAGATGGGGAAGATAACTTTTTTGTTTAGTCTTCGTCAATTTTTACAGAGGAATGCCAACATCAAGTCGATTTTTGAATACATTTTAAAACACATATGGGTATATCAGGAAAGTAAAAACAAGTCTATCTGGACCCGGCTGCCTTGTAGTCACATTCTTCTCTCCTTCTCAAGTTTATCTCCTGTCACAGCCTCCTTTTAATGGCAGACACAGGTTCTTCGCATCTCCTTGGCTGGTCCACGTCATTAGCACCCCCTGGCACAGAGGACAACAGTGGGAGGAGGAGGGCTCCCAAGAGCCAGCACAGGGCTTCCCTTTAGAATGTATTAATCTTCTTTACCCAGGTGGCTTCTTCCCAAAACATGGGCTCTGCGTCCTGCTGGGATTCCAGAAGGGGATGAGAAGAAGCAGAATCATTCCCAAGTGCCTGTTATTTTCCAGGTACTGCCAGGCCCGGATGCCACTGAGCTCTGGAGTCACTGTGATTGCGTGAGCGGGTTTTCCTTGGTGGCTTTCCAACTGTTTTTGGGAATCCTTTTCTCATTTTGAACCTTCATGGGCTAATATTTCTGGTGATTATTTTGTGCCAGACACTTTGTTAGACTATCACTTGATACGATGTAACTTATATCTGAGGGGGAGGTGTCTGAATATTTGACTTTTTTTTTTTTAAAGATTTTATTTATTTATTCATGAGAGACAGAGAGACAGGCAGAGGGAGAAGCAGGCTCCCCGCGGAGCAGGGAGCCCGATGCGGGACTCGATCCCAGGACCCTGGGATCATAACCTGAGCCGAAGGCAGACGCTTAACCGACTGAGCCACCCAGGCGTCCCTGACTTTTTTTTAATATCAACTTAGTCCTGAAGAGTAGGAAAGAAAGAAAAGAGGAAAAAGTGTATTGTTTGTTTATTCTTTGGAAAAATTAGTTGCATGTTTTGATTTTTGAGTAATGATAATCTCTGCTGATCTTAAGTAAAAAGCCAAAAAACCTTTTTACCTTCAATTTTTAAGAATTTTTTTGTTCCATTAAAAAAAGAAATTTGTGTGTTGAATATGCTTACAGTGATTCTAAAAGGATAGGCATCTTAGTGGAAAGACTAAAAACTGAAGTGGGTAGTTTGTTTCAATAATAACTGAAGCTCAGGGTCCATTTTAATACAAATTTGTTTGTAGACCAAATGCTGAGAATGCTTGCCTTCTGATAAAGATGAAATTCACTGTGAAGTTATTATATATCCAAAAGGAGGACAGTAGTATTTTTAGCATAATGTGCTGCTAATATTTAAAGTGTTGCTTTTCTGATACTATTGCTTGAAATTTCCCATGGTGTCCGTTAGACCCTCCAATCCCTGTCTCCGCCGTAAGCAGTAACTGAGGATATTGAGTGGTTTTTATCCACATGGCAGAATGTACTGCATGATTCAAAAGCAGTAAATCTCTGCATTCAGTTTGTTTCTACTGCATTTTTTTTAGTTTCAATATTTTGAGGAGAGAAGGGATGGTTACATAATAATTTTAAGTGACCAATAACAGAGATGAAAATCAAATAAAGAAATAAATGGGGATAACCTACATAACTAAGGATTTCTTGGGTGTGAGTTCACTTTATGTTCTTTTTCAGCAGCTATTTTCAGCTCTTCTTCCTAAGACTCTTGGCTGATTTTGGAAACATGCATTGTCTTTCTAATTCTGTCATCTATGTCTTCGCTTTTTTATATCACAACATTTTAGTTCATCTTTTAGTTCCTTTTTGGCTCAGAATCAAATGGAGAACTCCAACACAAGAGAAAAGGGGGCAATATTATTAGTTTGTAAGGAATGTCACATAACATACTTGAGTATTTTTTTTTTTAAAGATTTTATTTATTTATTTGACAGAGAGAGATAGCGAGAGGAGGAACACAAGCAGGGGCAGAGGGAGAGGGAGAAGCAGGCTTCCTGCCGAGCAGGGAGCCTGATGTGGGACTCGATCCCAGGACCCTGGGATCATGACCTGAGCCGAAGGCAGACGCTTAACGACTGAGCCACCCAGGCGCCCAACATACTTGAGTATTATATGTCATGGTGTTAAATATAAATCTCTTTACTGGGCTTATAACTTTACTGTTAAAATTCACCTGAGGTTGATGCTCTCTATAGGTAAGAAATCTTAATTGAAGAGAGATTTACAAAACCAAACCTTAAAGAAAACACCAGAGAGTGTTTCTAATTTTCCCAAGCGTAGTTTTTCTATTTGTATTCCCTTTAATATAGCACTATGATTTTTAACACTATATTTGACAGGCAGTAAATCTAATTATTACGGAGCATATAAAAAATGTACATATAATGTAAGAGAGCTGGCATCTAAATATTTTGCTTTCATATTCATGGAGTATTTGTTAACAAAGTTTCATAAAGATTTTAAAATCATTACATATCACAGTTATACCTCTAATAAACTAATTATATATGTTGATTCTACTCTGTAATTAGGTATAATTACACTAATTGCGTAAACAGATGATAATCAACCCGGAATTACTTGATAAAACAAGAACATTTACACAACAATAATGTCATTAAAAAACATAAGCCCCCAAGAATGAGACAAAGCAAGCACCCCCAGGAAATTCAGTTAGGGATTAAGTGTCTGGCACGGTAGGTATAATAGGGACGCTGTCACCTTCCCATTACCCTAATGCACTCCATTCCTCTTAGATATAGTATGTTTAAATCCCGAGCTGTGAATTTCTAGGCCTTTGTGCCTTTGTCTTACCACCTTAACATTGTTAATGTAGTTTTTGTTGTGTAAATCTCTGTAAGTGCCATCACCCGTCAGCGGTGACATCTGATGGCATGAGGCCGACCCAGTTTGCATGTATTAGGGCTTTTTGTGTTTGTGCAGTGGAACCTACTTAAACAAATTCCAGTTGAAGGAATAAACCTGTAAAAGGAATACATTTTCCCTGTTCTGAAACAATAGCTCAGTTTTGAATGGATGCCCATGAAAAGAATAAATCCCATAGAAGGATAAAGTTCTTTTCCTCCAAAAGGCAAGAGGAAGGTAATGATGATTTTGACCTCTTGAGGAAATAAATCTCTTGATTTATCCGTTTAATGCACAGACCAATCTAGAACACATGCCAGGAGTCCTCCTTGAAATTATTGCTAAATTTTGGATTATCCGAAAAGAATTCCAAGTAACAAAAACATGATGAAAAACTCAACAATTTCACACACACACACGCACACACAAAATGTTGAGGCTCCCTGGGCAGGAGCACGCTTGACATTCCTTACATAACTCTTGAATATTTGGTCATTTTATCAGTGCTAAACAACAGTAAACCAAATACCCAGAGTTCTGTGGTTAGAGGTAAAAATTAAGCCTCCATTAAAATACACTGTTTACGTTGGAACTGCCCTTTTGTGTTGTCTGCAAACAATAGTCTAGGAACGCTAGACCTGTTATTAGACATACTTTGGGAAAGACTTGCTGTGAATTTGCCGTGAATTTGGGGCTTTGGAAATGTATAGATCCCTGAGTCGTAAGCTTCTAATACTTGTGGCATCTATAAAACTTCAGTGCCCATTATCATCTTAACTTGTAGTAGAGCAGTTGGAGTATAATTAAGAGCATTTAGGACTTGAGATGCCAACTCAAGTTCAACCTGAGAACTTGAAGATGTGGGCCTGTATTCTGACTTCATCAATTAAAAAATGTAGTTGACAAAATAATATATAATTTTCAAAACTGTCAGCTGCTGATAAAAAGTAGACACAGAAGCTCAATAAATACTTGCTGAACAAATACATGAATATAGGAATAAAATAGTATTTGGTAGGTTTTTCAAAAAAAATATAAGCTGTGTTTTGACTGAAAGCTTGCTGTTGTTACTTAAATTTTTAAATAAGACTTTATTTTCTGTGATTATAAAATAATATTAAATTATTTAAAATTATGGAAACTGCAGATAGGCACAAAAGATGAAATGGAGAATCTTTGAGGTGTGTGCTGTCTTTTTGCTCTCCAGAAAGCTTCCATTCCTAATAGTATAGGGTGTAAGAATGCTGTTTCCCCATTATCTTACCAGTATTGGGTGTTTTAATTTAATTTAATTTTTTAAAAGATTTTATTTATTTTTTTGATAGAGACACAGCGAGAGAGGGAACACAAGCAGGGGGAGTGGGAGAGGGAGAAGCAGGCCTCCTGCTGAGCAGGGAGCCTAATGTGGGGCTCCGTCCCAGGACTCTGGGATCATGACCTGAGCCAAAGGCAGACGCTTAACGACTGAGCCACCCAGGCGCCTCGGGTGTTTTAATTTTTAAATCTCTGTTAATTTTATGCACTACTCTTGTGTATCATCTTCAATCCTAGAAAACTACTTTTCTTTGGATTTCTGTTTCCTTTTAATTCTGTTGGATATAACTGGTGTTTTGATAAATATTATCGGAATCCTTTTTCTATGCTGGGAGAATTCTGCAATGTTTTGAGTCTTAATGCAGCCTGCCTTCCACTATGAAAATTGATAAGTTCCAAATTTTCCTTATTATTGAGAGTATAGGCATGTATAAGTTCTACCCGTAGTGTGCCCCCAATTCAGAGTTGAGGTAACCATGAGGAGTACTTCTTTAGAAAGAGTGAGTTCTTGGATAGGAGTGGAATCTGTGCTGCAATCCAGTGTCTACTGAATGTTTGCAGTGTTCATGCTGAGCCAGGGCATTAGTGATGTCCTCACTAGTCCTCACTAGACCATTTCTCCTGAGATTCAAGGCATTGCTCCTAGCTTTGGAACTCTCAACTTGTATCTTCAGCTCTCATGATAATTCTGTGACCTAGACAATATTCTTTTAATAAACATCCTTTTTGCTTAAAGAAGCCAGCATAGGTTTTTATTACTTGTGCCTCAGGATATATTAATTGATAAAGAAATGGATGCTAGAACTGGTTACTTCTAACGTTGCCAGACAGTTAAAAGAAAAAGAATGATAAACTCAAAAGTTCTAAATTCTTGGCTTTAGAAGGGGACTTTGTGTTACAAACTGAAAGAATATCTTCTCTCTTGGAGCCACAGAGCTGAGGAAATTCAAAGTTAATAGGGGTCAACCCCCAACATTGAATTACGAAGTCAGTTGAATTCATTGCCTGGTCTGAAAGTATATTGATGAAAAAAAGTGAAACCCCAGAATTGGGGTGGAGATAGAGGGAAGGATTTGAATGATTCAGCCTATAATGAACTCCCTCCCAATCCTGTGAGTCTCCTTTGTGGGCTCAAAGAGACTTCTTGCACTGTCTTGCTTAAAGACTTTGGAATGACCTCTTGCAAAGGGAATCCAGTATTCCTTATGGCCATTTCAACATCATATACCACCCCCAGACTTATATCCCAAAGACTGATTGATCCTTGTGTGTCCTGGAATATCAATAACAGGGTTGAAACTGCAAGATTTTGCTAATTTTTATTTGCAGAAATCTGATCATATGTGTGCAAATGGATTCTAAAGGTAAAAGAACGAGGGAGGTGTGTAATTTTATTTTATTAACTTTTAAAAAGATTTATTTATTTGAGAGAGAGAGTGCATGCACATGTGATGTTGGGAGGGGCAGAGGGGGAGAATCTTCAAGCAGATTCCCTGCTGAGCAGGGAGTGATGCGGGACTCCATCCCCCAACCCATAAGATCATGACCTGTAATTTTAAATTTAGCTGAATTAATTGATATGGATATACTTTTTTTTTTTAAGATTTTATTTATTTATTTGACAGAGACACAGTGAGAGAGGGAACACAAGCAGGGGAGTGGGAGAGGGAGAAGTGGCTTCCCGTTGAACAGGGAGCCTGATGCAGGGCTCGATCCCAGGACCCTGGGACCATGACCTGAGCCAAAGGCAGATGCTTAACGACTGAGCCACCCTGATATGGATATACTTACTACAGATTCTGGATTCTTTATAGCAGTTTAAGTGAGAGTGCTCAGTGTCACACGAGACATTTTGCTGCTCAGGAAGTTAGAAATGTTGGAGTGGATTTATCATGTTTGCCTAACTTTAATCATGTTCTCTAAGAGGATTCAGAAGATACTCCCTTTAGGCACTTACATTCATGAGGCTAGTCCAGGTCTTGGAAGACTGCTGAAGTGGCCGTTCTCTATAAGCCAGTGATGCTGGTGGGAGACACAGCAGGGTTCCATGAATTCACTGGGGTTACATGGATTCCAGGATGGCAAAGGCTAAGTAGCAGCTCAGAATCAGAAGCAATAAGGTAGATATGGTTATCGTAATATGCATCAGATCTAGTATGATAATAGTTTGACCAGCTATAGTGTTTGGTGATAACTAGGATTAAAATAGATGGGCAGGGGTAGCCTGGCTTACTCAGTTGAAAAAGCATGTGACCCTTGGTCTCAGGGTCATGAGTTCAAGCCCCACATTGGGTATAGAGATTACTAAAAAAATAAATAAGACTTAAAAAAATAAAATATATGGGTAGCCCAATAAGGTTCTAATCAATACGAGTAACAGAACAACTGCATACTTGATGAACTGAAGTCTGACATGAACCATGTTAATAGTCATAATCTCTTTAAAAAGTCCCAAATCTATAAAAGTTTATAGTTTAAGAATTCTTTGAATGCAGGGGAGGCCAAATACCTTGAGAGGGAGAAATCTGCAATACATCTTAATTGGTACATATATATCTTTTTGTCCTTTTCAGAGGGACCTGGGCAATTCACCAGGGTAACTGGGCACTTGGGAGGAATACCTAGACCTTTCAGAAAGCTTTAGATGTTAGCTCTGAGTTAACCTAAGTCCCTGGACCCAGAATATGATGTGGTTTTTCTGTCAGAATATGGGATTTATAGAATTCAGAAGATAGAGATTTGATTTGATCCACATGTGATCCTGAATGCATCCCTCACTTATTTAATTCATGGATTTATTGTTGAAATATATATCATCAGCAATAGAAGAACCCTATAATGACTTCTGGAATATCAGAAAGGGCCAAGTGGGAACCCCTGGAATATGTCTTAATACCAAGAGAGTAAATGAAAAGCATTACCTCATCCTTGGGGAACTGCAGAGACAAGTATCATCATAAACCACTTGAAAGAGGCAAGGATGTTAACTTGTATCACTTTCTGACATAACTCTAGGACGGATAGGTCTTGAAGAATACTGGTGAATTATCACTATCATAAGCTAAGTAGGTGGGAACTTCATTTATTTTTTAAAAAGATTTTATTTATTTGAGAGAGAGAGAGAGAGAGAGAGCACAAGTGGGGTGAGGGGCAGAGGGAGAAGCAGGCCCCCTGTGAGGCTTGATCCCAGGACTCCAGGATTATGACCTAAGCTGAAGGCAGATGCTTAACAGACTGAGCCACCCAGGCGCCCCAGGGAACTTCATTTAAATCAAGTGTTCTAGATGTGGTATTTTTACTGAAGCAAATGAACATAATTAACTACTGATCTTGTAAATCTTTTTTTTCCTATCTCAATATATCTAGAACACCAATAATATTTTTCTTACACTTGGCATGGGTAGCAATATACTTTTACTACTTTGCCTCAGAATTCTGTACACTTTCTGACCTTGAGCCATAGTGGGGAGTTTGATTGTCTTATTATCCCAAAGAACATCAAGCTGGGTCATGAAATTAATGACTTTATTCTGATATAATCTGGAGAATATTAGGTAGCAGACACTGTAGGTACACATATACCAGAAAATGGGAGCAGCATTCATGAAAATACAAGGCCTGAATTGCTCAGTGAAGTATGTAGATGGCCCATTGGTTTGGAAATTTTCAAGATATTTGCTGAAGTTTGAATCTTGTGCCATTAAGAGACACAGAACTTAATGGATCTCTTTCCATTTTGAAGGCAATATATACCACATTTGGCTGTGCTGCAGAAGCTCTCAGGGCCTCCCCACATCCCCCCAGTTCTTTGTGTCCCCTGTACTTCTGTCAACACTTCAAGAATGCTTAGAACTGCCAGTGCCTGCGTTCTTCTTTTCTGAGGGTTTCTCTGATTGCCAGAGTATACTTTTGTGTGCATTATTCAGTGTCATGACAAACTGGGATGCTGTATGAAGATTGTAATAAGTCTTACTAAGAGAAGCATTGCAAATGCCCTGGGGTTTGGGATTAAAATCATGCTCTCAGTCAACTAACTAGTCTATTGAGAAACAGTTCTCAGTCTATTAAGGAACATATTAGGCCATATATTGTGGCCCTAATACAAAGGCCATATAGACTAAATGTTTAACCCTGGGATACCAGGTAACTATTCAACCTGAGCTGCCCTCAGTGCGTGTTATGATTCACCTAGCCATATATTTGGGTCTGCTGACCTGCAATACATTTTCAAGTGGGGGTGGTATAATATGTGATCTAACTCAAGTAGGTTTGTCTCAGCTCATACTTAGGTGTGAAGGGGAGGTTTCTATGGTCAGTTGATTAAGGAGGAGAGAAAAATGAAGGCTTGATTACCACTGGTTATGCATGATAGATTAGTACCAACCTGAAGTGGACTGTTTTTCTTTTACAAATATACTCTGGGATAACTTGACCTCAGCTTGTAAACTTTATCTTGACTTATCATCTTTACTGAATGCCCAACCTGCTAGCTGTAGCCCCCCGTATGGTACCATACTCAAGGGAGATTAGCCAGATACCTAATATATTAAACTGTAACATCATAGAGCAAAAGTAATTTTGAATTTGGATTTGCTTTTTCTTGCCTGCCATGCATTAGCCAATCCCACCAACCTTAGATCTGCTAAAGGCTTTATTTTCCATCATGATGTCCCAAACCACATAGTTCCTGAACATGAACTCACTTTACTTAAAAAGAAGTAGGGCAATAGGTATAGCTTATATGAGATTCCTGCAATCTCCCAGAAGCTGCAATGGAGTTTGTGAAATATAATTTTTACGTTTGTGTCATCTGGAGTTCAGGAAAGCATATAGAAGAAGGTAAGAATGGATGCTAAGGGTCAACCCCACCCAGTGGTGGAATGGCCTACCACAGACTGTTTGTAGATGGCCTACCACAGACTGTTTGTAGCTTCAGATCAGAGACTACTTTGTGAAGTTGAGGTGCTGTCATATGGGATACAATATATACTTTGAATTGGTGATCAAAATGTGATTCTGGTCTATCCTATCGAGAATATGTAAGTTCCGGAACCAAAGGGGAAGAAAAAAGAAATGATATCTCTCACAGGTTCAGCTAATGACCCACTCACAAAAGTTTCACTTCTTGTGTCATTCAGGGTTCGGTGCAGGAAACAAAAATCACTGCAAGTATAATTAGGCAGAAAGGGCTTTAATATAGGTAATTAGGTGCTTATGAAATCAATGGAAAGCTAGAGGAGTGAATATCAGGAGTCATTTCAGGAATAATTGATTCCAAAAAACCTGTAGCCACAATTCTGGAATTAGGTAGTTGAAATGAACTGATTGGAATGGTGAATGCTTATCACCTGTATCTGGAACATTTCTCATCTCAGAAGCTCTCCTGCTTTAGAGGCTTAATACCCAAAGAAAGATGGCTTCCATCAGAGGAATAGCATCTATTCCATTGAATTCAGGCTGAGTCAACCCACTCAGTGATTTCAGACTTCTTGTGTCATTTGAGAAATATGTAAAACAGGATTTAGGGTTGGCATGGGAGATTATTCCTGTCACTTAACGTTGCTGCATGGAACCCAGAAGATGCTTTGTGGTGCCATCTTGTACTGCTCCAGTGATATACCTTTATGAAAGACTACATTAATATTTTAAATCCCTCAGGAATGAAGGTTTAGATCATTTCATTAAGAATCCTGATCAGCTAAGGAGCAGGATGCAATTGGACCTGGAAGGAGCTGTGGAAGAGGGCAGTCAAAAGTACCAATGATAACATCATGTCCATTTGCAGATGACTGTAGCATCTACCGTATTTTCATATCTGCTATGATGTCTCATGTATATTTCTGTATGTTAACTAATTCTCTTCCTTTTCTCTCCTTTTCCCCCCACTATCATTTATATATATGGATGATATATATAATTTGCTTAAATATATGTATATATCTTATGTATGTTAGTGATTAACTTTATAGTTTGGTCTATAGATTACAGAATATTGGAAAGTGACAGTACTAGGGAGGATCTTGGACTTGGAGCTGGATGCATTTAACTGAAAGGTCTTTGGATTGCCCACTGTTGGAGGAAAGGTTTGCTTTTAGATTAGATAAGGATGGTTGTATTATGTTAGGCAGGAGCTCTTTGTTGTATGCGTCGGGAGGGGGGGTGTTTAAGAAAGAAAAATGTAGGTTGATGTGGAGCAGTCAAAGGGTGGTTTTTAAGGGAATGTTTGTCATCCACTTTAGCCACTCAATATCTGAGCCTCCTTCCTTGTTTTGGGTACTCCCTCATTTTATGAGCCTTGTTGTGGGCACTACCTACCTCTTTCTGGAAATGCTGAAAATGCCAGTTATTTGCTTTTCTTATCCCCCATCCCCTTTGGTTCTCTTGCACAAGGGGTGCAAGCACATAATCTAAGCTATAGGGACAGCTGTCTTAGATTGACAGGGAAGCCACACCCTCAAGGACATCTCCTGGTAGGGCAGGGGCTGCAGAAAGATTGTGTTGCTGGGACTATATTGGTATGGCATCAACGAGACCATCCTATTGTGGGTTTTTTTTTTTTTTGGATTATTTATGAGAGAGAGAGAGAGAAGAGGGACAGAGGGAGAGAATCTTCAAGCAGACTTCCTGCTGAGTGCGGAGACCCATGAGATCATGTCCTGAGCTGAAACCAAGAATCAGACGCTTAACTGACTGAGCCACCCAGGCGCCCCCTGCTTGTGTTCTTGAGTGCTCATCAGTGACAGTAGTATTGTCCTCTCTCTACTCATTCTGAGGTGTGATAGTTGGGGGTCTGTGTTGCCCAGTATAACTCTCCAGCCTTCCTGGGATTTCTGTGCATTCCTCTCTATCCTTTTTCTTTTTTATCCTTTTTAATACTTTTTCCTTTTTCTTTCTTTAACTTATTCAGTGATATAATACAAAGAACACTGGATTTGTAGGCAAGAGACTGGGTTGGCAACAGAGACTATTACCTAGTGACTGTATGACCTAGGGTATATTTAACTTCTCAGAGCTACAGTTTTTTAATCTGTAAAATGGGAATAAAAATTGCCACTTTAACAATTTGGCACAAAGATCACATGAGCTAATACTTGTGAAGGTTCTTAGACCTGTGTCTGTCACATTTTGTTTTTATTGTTGTTTTTGTTTTTAAATAAGCGCAATGGGAAGATCCAGTTTTTGAGCATGGAGTAACTGCTCTTATTGTAATATATGACTATATTTAATATTACTTTCATTAAAACGTTCTGGAAAAGAATGTTTTCTTGCTTGCTCCTGAGAGTGCACAAAGTAATAGAGTTATAATTTCCAATTCTGAAGGCAAGTGTTCTTTACTTTTCATTCAAGCATTTCCACAGCACATAGTTCAAATTTCTGAGGGTCATCTTGGGAGCTGCAGAATAGCAAAATGTACTTTTATGTCTGATTGCTGTTAGAAAGTTTAATAAAGTTGGTGAATGTATTAACAAGTATGCCACTTATGGTGAAAGGCAGCTTGCTTATTTGTCAATTATTTTTTTACAACAGCATATATATATGTAAAAATAAACACCTATATACCCATCACTTAACTGAAGCCCCTTGTATAATTCTCCCCATATCCTTTCTCTTTCTTCTAGCAGTGTGTTTAAAAAAATGCCTGGGATTATGTACAACAAACTTAGCAGAAGCAGGAATCATGGGGTGCTTTCAGTTTCTTCAGTTTTTTTGCAGTTCAGTTTTTTTAGGAGTGCATTTTTTTCATTTAGGAAAATAATACATTAAAAATGAAAAAGAACAACCCAATTAATTGCATTAGAGCAATAGAAATTAACTAATGAATTAGAAAACATAAATATAGTAGACTTGCTAAATAAATAAATGAAATTACAGAAGCACATAAGCAACAGTTATTTAGACAGTGATTAGTTTGTCTGGTTTAATTGCTCTCTGCAACTGGTTGTGATTAAAGGGTGAGCTTTGGAGCCAGTGGGTATAGTTTCCAGCCCAGCTCTGACACTGACTAGTTATATGCTGTAACACTTTATGACTAAGTCATGTGAACTCCTTAGTGCCTTTGTTGCCTCATTTATAAAATGTGGATAGTTACAGAATCAGTCTTATAAAATGATTGTGAGGACTGGATATATAATTACTTAGGACAGTGGTGCAACAATAGTATGTATGTATATATAAGAAGTGGGATTCTGGCAAATGGAATCCATCCTAGTCAAATTGACACCTTATGAAGTCCTCATACATTTCTACATTTCTCTATTCTCTACATTGGCTGCTTTACTGTATTTTTAAAAATGATGTATTTACTCAGAGACAGAGAGTAAGGGAAGGAGCAGAGGGAGAGGGACAAGAAGACTCTGCGTTGAGCACAGAACCCGATGTGGGGCTTGATCCCATGACCTTGAGATCATGACCTCAGCCAAAATCAAGAGTTAGATGCCCAACTGCCTCGGCCATCCAGGTGCCCCTACATTTGCTCTTTTAAAAACTCTTATTACATGGAGAATTCTTCCTGGTCTTCTGATTTGCTTACTCAGTTTTCTGGAGTTTCTTTTCTGATCTTCACTGCCTTTACTGATGGCATCCCAACTTTTTTTTTTAATATAAATTTTGAAAGATTCATTGTTATTCTCAGGTAGTTTCTTCTCCCCCTTTTTCCTATTCTATTCTTGTTTTAATGATGAAAAAGTGTCGTTAATCCTATTGAGACTGCAAGTCAAATATTCTCTACTGTTTGCTGCATTAACATTAGCCTTGACGTCTTAGTTTTTCTTCTCTCTCAATTTGCTGATTGTCTTCCTGTGTTTAGTAACTTTTCCATATTGCCTGATCCCTAAAAATTAAGATCAGTGTGTAGTGGTTCCCTAAAGTGGATATGCCTTAAAATCACCAGCAGGCTTTATTAAAAGTACAGACACTTGAGTCTTACTCCTGGAGATTTTCATTTGGAAGTTCTGTTGTAAGACCCAGGAATCCTACTTTTAAAAAGAAGTACCCAGGGGCGCCTGGGTGGCTCAGTCATGATCCCAGGGTCCTGGGATCGAGTCCTGCATCAGGCTCCCTGCTCAGCCTGAGGCCTGCTTTTCCCTCTCCCACTCCCCCTGCTTGTGTTCCCTCTCCTCTCTCTCTCTGTCAAATAAATAAATAAAATCTTAAAAAAAGTGTCCAGTACTTTGACACCACTATTCTGTATAGAACCATATTTGGGAACCCTTGACCTGGGTTGTTCAGTATGTATAGCTAGGAAAACTCATGTTGGCTGCAGCTGTGTATTTATTTTGTTTACTTTTTCTTGATAGCATTCTCTCTAAGCATAGCGGTTGGTGTGTTACTGATAGATCTTCCTTTCCTTATCCACAAGGAGTAGACAGGAGCCAACCATCAAGCATTTTCTCTGTGAATATAAAGATTGAGTGTAATAGACTTCTTTAATAGGATACCATATGCATTAAAACATACATATATATGGATTTGAATATTTTAGTTAATTTATACATATGTGTATATATTTATATTTGAATATTTTAATTTATTTTGATTATTTACTGTTTAATAAGCTAATAGTTCAGACTATTAATTTGCCTCTGGGCATAGCTTTATTACACCTTATAAGTGTTGCTATAGTAGTGTTTCCATTGTTACTATTTCCTAAATGATCTGTGAGTACTTTTACTTAGGAGACCCTAAAAGTGTTCGGGTTGTTGAAGGTTTTTGTAGGTTTTTGTTTTATTTATGCTTAAATTTTTATTACACTGTGGACAGATAATGGAATTTGCTGCCTGTATAATTTTTACTATTTTGAGTTTAGTCAATATTTCTTTTTAGGTAGTATATGGTAAAATAATATGAATGTTCTGTGGATATTAAAATGTTGGTTTTGTATGGGGTAATCATATGTATTGTTATTTATACATCTGTCAAATTTATACTCTGGCGTTTCTTGAGTTTTTGTTATTTTTTCCCTATATTTCTTTGAGATTTATCTTTCTATTTCAGGGAAATGTTATTCCATGTATAAAAGTTAATAGTTGTTTGAGTTTCATTATATATCTTCTACCTTCTATTAATATATTAAAACCCTCTTTCTTCATTTAATGCTTTGCCTTGATTTTTGCTTTTGCTGATACTAATATAAGAACTATCACTTTCTTTTGGTTTATGTTAGTCTATTATATTTTTGTCCATCCTTTTTAACTTTCTGTGTCACTTTGTAAATGCTGAGGCAATTTTTAAATCCAATCTAAGAATTTTTATCCACAATGGGGTGTTTAACTCATTTATATTTATTATATTATTAGGATAATCCATATTACACTTATTTCTTTCAGAGTTTCCTTTTAAAAATGTATTTTTGCTGTTTCTTGTCTTTTCAGCCATAAACTATGTTCTTTGCTTCTGTTCTTGTCAGTGTTTTGGAAGTCATATATCCTGATTTTAATTCTATAAATGGTGACTATGTGCTTTCAAAAGCATTTAGTATTATTTTTTTTTCTAATTTTCAAAGCTGACTGAAATAATAGCTTAAAACACCAACTTGCAGAATTTTCTGGTTGTTGTAGCGATTAGGTTAATAAGTAGGAGAAAGAAACTTTCCCCATCTTAACTCTTGCCAGTTACTACAGGAGCCAGTGGGAAAACATCACCCATTGCTGTATCTGAGAATAGTGGAGGAAACAAGTTGAGTTTTTGGGTAGGCTTGTATAAAGAAGAAATTAAACCATATAGCATATAAGAATATGCCTTTTTAAAGATCATAATGTATCTGCTTCTAGAATAACCATCCCATGTTGCTCTGTTTGCTGTAACTGAATAAAAATGTAGTGGAGCTAGAAACGATTCTGGGAAAGAAAATGAAAACAATTAAAACCAGTTGAGAAGCTTCCATACAAAGCCAAATTTTAAAATAATAGATGTATAAAAAAATAAAATAATAGATTGATAGTTCCATTGACAGGATAGAACTCTGAGCCAAAGAAAAGTACATCAATATGAATTTGTAATTGTTTTTAACATAATGAATTTCTTTCCAAATGTTTTTAATTTATTAAAAAAATCAACTACATGCATATATCCTTGATCCCTATAACAATGAGATACGGAGATTATTGCTCCTTTGACCAGAGATATGAAGATGAGTGGAGATCATCTTTAGCATGTTATTGCTTTGAACCGTGCCCTGGCTAAAATACTTGAATTGGAGATAGTCTTTTGAGTTAGAAGTGATCCAAATGGTTCAGATGTTCATCAAATCTATCACCCTTCTTTCAGTTAGATTCACTTTATACAGTTTTGAATTATTTATGATTTTCTTGGATGTCCACAGCCAACATTTCTGCTTTGGAGGTGGTATGGAATAACATAAAGACATAGAACCAAAGAGAGAAAATAATTGAAAGGAGCCTGCTGAAAAAGCAATAGAAATGGAGAACTTACTGGCATTAGGACTGTTGGTCAGTTTGGTACAGCTTATTGTGGGAATCCTACAGGTGATAGTCATTTGCCTGGAATTTTTCATTAAGCCAGATACATGAGATGGCTGACCTGATGGTTTCGGGAAGCAAAAATGACTAATATAAGAATGCATGTCCACTGTAGGATATAATTTACTGTGGTATTTTGCATATAGTGGATGACCCAGTGAAAGGCTTAGGTTCTACAAATGAGTGGTACTTTCATCCCTCAAAGGAATATTCTATAACAGTTCATTTAAAAAGGAAGTTTAGAAAGCATTATGCTCATGTCAGGCATTTGGTCAATAATACAATATCTGTAGCCATGAGGCAGTATTGCTAAGTAGACTGCATTGTCAAATGTTGTATTCTTTAAAGAGTGTTCATTTCCCAACAACAGTAGGTGAGAACCATCTGATGAGAGTGACTTTTCAAATTATATCTTCAGTCAGGAATTACCTGGCCAAGGAATTCTGAATATTGGTAAATTCATTTGAAAGCAATTATGTGGAGAATTTGTACATTAGTCACTGTGAAGAAAACCATTTATAAAACCTATTCAGCAATAGTTTTTCATATTTTAGAGAAAAACGTGGAACTACCATGACCTCTCTGGAATGTAGCCCAGGAGAAGGAAAATAGACATGTGGAAGAGTTTCAGGATATTTATTCCCCATTCACAAACAACACATTTTTTTTCAAGTTAAAAAGGTCTGACTATGTCTGTGTATTTTTTGGCATTCTCAACATTTCCCTAGTAGCTGATGAGTTACATAACTTCTGTCTGCTCCGGTTCTGTATCAGAAAGGGTGTAGCATGAATAGGATCGTGGTTTTCAGATATGGATATCAGTTCATAAGGTAAACAGCCACATGCCAGACAGCTTTGAAAGTCAAGTTGTTTGCATTGTGTCCATTCTCTTTTTTCTTGCCCAGTTGGTGACTTATTTATAAGGGCAAATAGGTTATGTGGTGACTTGCCATGGTGTTCTCAGGGAATGTACCGTGTTTTGTTCAGTCTTAGGTTAACCAAGAAAGCCATTCCAATAGTACTTGACAAGGCAGACCAAACTATTATGTGATCCATGAGATTTTTTTTTTTAATTGAACTGTGATTTTTCTGGGGGACAATAATAGCAAGGGATATCTGTTTCTGAAAAACTTGAGAGACGAAGGAGGGTTTTCCAGCAACCAAATGAACATGGATTTGAAGTGAATGAAAAGAGAGAAAACCAGAATGACTGCAAGTGTTTTGCATGTCTCCGAGCATGCACACTTATTTATGTTCCATTGTTTGTGACATGGCATATGATGTCACCCAGTACTGGTCCCTGGAGGGGAACCTAAGTGTACCCAACGTTAACCATAGTGAGATGGACTTTGCCAAAAGTTTAAAGAGAAACACATGATTCCTGGATTGTTCTAGTATCTAATTAGATACTGAGTAGTGGGAGAATGTTGAATAATAAGAGCAGGAAAAAAAATCTGGCATGTCTTTTGTTGAAATTCAATCCTCTCGTTTTCCACCCTACGTTCTCTGCAAGAGTCTGAAAACTTTTCAATCACTTTTTTAAAGGATGCAGTGAATTTTATCACTATTTTGTCAATCAAAACCACATGTGCTTGCTCCATTGATGACAGAGGATAACAAAATCATATTTGTTAAGACCAAAACTCAGGTAATAAATAACCGGGATGCAATGTGAAATCTAATGTTCTTTAAAAGGAACAATGAACATTGCCGAGAAATTTTATTTGGAGGGTAAAATGAACTTTTTGAAGAGAAAACCATACAAAAGTTGCACTTGTGGCTCAATGACCTTTTTTTCCCTTATCAGACTAATTCCCTTTTGCTGTCCTGAGGTCAGAATAAGAACTCTCCTGCAAGCTGCCCAGCGCTGAAGTCTGCAAGGGTGTGTTATGGTCAGGACCATGTTTTAGAGCAAAGATCGGCAAACTAGAGTCTGCAGGCAAATGTGGCCTAGTGCTTGCTTTTGTGAGTCAAGTGTTACTAGATCACAGCAGTGTCCATCTGTCTGTCCATCCATCCATCCATCCATTTATTTATTAAAATATTTATTCATTTGAGACACAGAGATACAGAGAGAGAGAACATGAGCGGTGGAGAGGCAGAGGGAGAGGGAGAGGGAGAAGCAGGCTCCCCGCTGAGCCAGGAGCCAGACATGGGGCTCCATCCCAGGACCCTGGGATCATGACCTGATCTGAAGGCAGACGCTTAACCATCTGAGCCACCCAGGTGCCCTGTGATGTCCATTTATTGACATTTCATCTATGGCTGCTTTCATGGTCCACTGGTGGAGCTGAGTAGTTGTGAAAGAGACTGAGTGGGCCCCAAAGCCCAATATATTTATCATCTGACCTTTTACCGAAATGGCTTATTAATAAGTTGCTCCTTTAGATGATCGGGAATGGTTAAACAAAATACAAGCAGAATAACTGACTCCTGGGGAACAAGAAGTAACGACTGTGGTAACTTAAGGAACATTTCCTTCTGATTCTTGGTCTGTGACATTGTTTTGTTTTGTTTTTAGTGCTATAAGGAAGACTAATCCCGTGCATGTGACAAAGGCCATCAGCAGACACTCAGGGACCTCCATTCTCTATCACTGAAATGACTTGCCCTTGGGTTTGGCTTTGATAAGGTAGCCACAACTCTCCCTCCCCACCCCCTTACTGAGAAGCGCCTGGCTACAGCCTAAATGCATGGTAGCTGCTTTAGGAGTGTGGAAGCATCAGGTTCCTCCTTTGATATGATCACTGTAGAATGGTTCGTCCTAGCGTTTGTATCTCAGGAGAGTTAAGGTCTAGTCATAGCCTTGCCTTTGGAAAGTGATGAATGTTAGGATGTCATTTCATCTGTTTTTATTTTTAGCTTTGGAACCCGTTTGATTTTAGGAATGCTATCAATTTTAATATGATTGCGCAAAGAGAACAAAAGAAATGTAATCATATCTTGAACAAGATCTTTGATCACTTAATTGATGAATTAAAGACTCTCAAAAGCTGTGCACCAGGCGGAATGCTTCAGATTTACCGGTAATTTTAGAAGTCCTTTGTTATTAGTTCCTTATTTCCAGCCGTCCTGCAAAAGGTATTTCAAAATGTATATTAAAGTCAAAGCCAAGCTGCCTCTCTTCTCCAGCAGCTACAGAGCTCCAGGGAACTTTTCTAGGAAGGCAATGTCAGGATATTTGGAAAGATTAATTCATCTCTAGGTGATAAGAACCAGGTTCTGTCCATCTGAAGGGAAAGAAAGGAAGGGGGAGGTGGACAAAATGAGACACCAGGAAAAAAATAAAGACTACATAACTAGAGAAAATAACCATGAAATGTGTAAGGCCTGTGGGCCTTTGCTGAAAAGAAATCAGGCGGGGGGCAGTTAAGAATTTGAATGGTAATATAAAAGGTCTCTACTCTGATTAGATATTTTCAGGTGATTAATGCTCCCTGCTGTCCACTACATTATTGTTGGTAAGTATGGAGATGGTAATAATTTTAGCAGGCTGGTTTGATTTCGTGGGCTGCTTATCGAACAAAGCGGAGATGGCAAGTCAATTTTTCAGCCACCTCTTCCAGCTCTAACTTGTTTGTGTGTCTGAATTGTAGAACATCTTTTGAGCTTACTCCTGCCACTCAGAAAACAAGCTGAATCTCTTGTGTCCAGGGGAATCCCTGGGCACTGGGGACTGCTGGTGCCTTTGTGCTTTGTAGCAAGAAGAGTGAAGAGGAAGCAAACTGATGAGCCATCAGACATTCATGGAGGCAGTGTGACAGCAATAGAGTCTTTTGTTGTACATATTCTTGTGGCCCAAATGCTGAAATATTTTGTACTTGGGGGCCAAAGTTTAATTTAATTAGAAGTAAATCTGTAGTCTTCACCTGATTTTAGGGAGGCAGTACAGAGAACACTGAATTGTGAGCAGAGGCTTCCTGCATTCTGTACTGCTATTTTCTGAGTCCATATTTAGAATCTGTCTTTTACTTATGACATACTGAATATATGAATGGTCATATTTACCAATGGGAGAGATACACAGCTAGCAAAGCTAACTAGACTGTTTTCTTGGGGGAGATTTACAAAATAGGCTATTTTGATATTAGAAAGGAAAGAAAAATTGGATGAATATGGCATAGCCAGATGTCTCTGTAAGAGTTGGGCCTCAGCTGGAAATTTGAGTTTAGTTTTGGGGACCACATCTTCAGAGGTATATTACACATGAGAATGTGTTGAGAATGGTGAGAGGACTTGAAACCATGTATTCATTTCTTCAGTGGGGTTTCTGAATGTTTATCAGGTGCCGACCACTGTATTAGTTATTAGAAATACAACAGTAAAAGACAGATATGGAACCTACCTTCATGGAGCTTAGTCTATAGGGGAAAATGGTATAGTTGAACGCACAAACCAGCTAGCTAGCTAATTAACTCACAAGGGAGCTGTGATTAACAGGGAGGGGTAAGTAGTTCCTAATTTAGGAAGATTGTCAGAGACTGTATTTGAGGAAATATTTAAATGGAGGACTGAAGAATGGGGAAGAACAGGATGAAGAACATTCTGGTAGAGTGCAACAGTCCTTAGATGGGAAGAGACTTAACATGTGCTAGGAACTACACACAGACTACTGTCACTTGAACACAGTGAATGAGGGGAGGGAGAGAGTAAGTTGGCATCAGAGGGGAAGGCTGGGGTCAGATGACCCAAGGTCTTAAGGAGCATGGGTGGGACGTTAACATTTTTTGAGTGTCATGGGAATCCACCAAGGGTTTCAAGCAAGAGAGTAACATGATGTACTTTACATTTTAGATAGATTGATTGTTCATGGCTGCTATATGAAGAATGGCTGAAAAAGGAGTGAGCATGGAAGGGAGAAGGGGACATTAGGAGACTGCATTAGCTCAGGCTGGAAATGATTATGGCAGCTTCGAGGAAGAAAATTGTATGGATTCATGTACATCAAAAAGGAAAATTAGCAGCTCTTGTGTTGGATTGTAGGTGAGAGTGAGGAGTGATGAGAAATCAAACATGACTTTCAGGTGACTACCATTTGTTAAGATAGGGAAGAATAGGGAAGAATAGCGCCTGGGTGGCTCAGTCGTTAAGTGTCTGCCTTCAGCTCAGGTCATGGTCCCAGAGTCCTGGGATCGAGCCCTGCATCGGGCTCCCTGCTCGGCGGGAAGCCTGCTTCTCCCTCTCTCACTCCCCCTGCTTGTGTTCCTTCTCTCACTGTGTCTCTCTCTCTATCAAATAAATAAAATCTTAAAAAAAAAAAAAAGATAGGGAAGAATAGGGAAGAACATGTCTGAGGAATAGAGTAGGGGAAATAAAGAGGTATGACTGGAGGAACTGGAGATATTTCTTCTGGGGAGATGAGAACTCTGGAGAAGATGAAGTGCTTCATTGTCCACTTAAATCAGTGGTTCTTAACTATTGTGGGGAAGGTCACGAATTATTTTAGAATGTGATGACAACTGAAAATTCTCTGTGAAGACAAAGGATTGTATATCTGATAGCACATATGATTTTAAGAGCTCCAGGGACCACCCAAAGCTGAGCCCAGCTTTGGTTGGTTCACAGACCCCAGCTTTTAAAAACTCTTCCTTTAAATATGTGAAGAGCTGCCTGTGGTCAACGCATTTTCCACAGGCAGCCCTTCATCATTGATCATTAGACATCATTGATCGTTAGACAATCTGGGTTAAAGGTGATGTATTCAAGAAACTTTTGCCTAATTCAACATCATAAAGATTTACTCTTCTGTTTTCTTCTGGAGTTTTATAGTTTTAGTTCTTACATTTACGTCTGTGATCCATTTTGAGTTAATTTTTGTGTCTATTGTGAGGTACAGATCCAACTTCATTCTTTTTATGTGGCTTTCTGAATGTCCCAGTGCCATTTTTTTTGGAAACACTACTAGTTCCCCATTAAATTTTCTTTCCTTTTTTTTTTTTTTTAAAGATTTTATTTATTTATTTGAGAGAGAGAATGAGATAGAGAGCATGAGAGGGGGGAGGGTCAGAGAGAGAGGCAGACTCCCTGCTGAGCAGGGAGCCCGACATGGGACTCGATCCCGGGACTGCAGGATCATGACCTGAGCCGAAGGCAGTCGCTTAACCAACTGAGCCACCCAGGCACCCTCCCCATTAAATTTTCTTGACACTCTTTTCAGAAATCAGATGACCATAAATGTCAGGGTTTATTTTTGGGCTCTCAGTTTTATTCTTTTGGTCCATATGACTGTCTATGTCAGTGTCACACCATCTTGATTACTGTAGCATTGTAGCAAGTTTTGAAATCAGGAAGTGTGAGTCTGCAGCTTTGTTCTGGATTTTTTGCTTTTCCATAGGAATTTTATGATCAGTTTGTCAATTCCTACAAAAAGCTAACTAGGATTTTGATAGAGATGGAGTTTAATTTGTAGATCAATTTGGTGTGAATATTGCTATCTTAGCAGTATAGTCTTCTGATTCATGAACATGGAATATCTTTCCATTTATTTAGATCTTTAATTTCTTTCAACCCAGCAATGTTTTGTAGTTTTCCATCTATAAGCTCTGTGTTTCTTTGTTATATTTATTTGTATTTTATTCTTTTTGATGCTATTATAAATGGAATTATTTTCTTAATTTCATTTTCAGTTCATTTCAAGCCTATGGAAATATAGTTAATTTTATTATATTGATCCTGTATCCTCCCTTCTTGCTGAACTTGTTTATTAGTGCTAAAATTTTTTTAGTGGTTGCCTTAGGATTTTTTTATATACAAGTTCATATCATCTGTGAAAAGAGATAGTTCTACTGTTCTTCAATTTACATGCTGTTTCTTTCTTTTTCCTGCCTAATTGCCCTGCTTAGACCCTCCATTACTATTTTGAACAGAAGTGGTGAGAGTAGATAGACACCCTTGTCGTGTTCCTGATCTTAGGGAAAAAACATTCAGTCTTTCACCATTACGTATGATGTCAACTGTGGGTTTTTTTAGATGTCCTTTATCAAAGCTTGGTAAAACTCCCTTTAGTTCTAGTTTGTTGAGTGTTCATATTATGAAAGAGTGTTGGATTTTGTCAAATACTTTTTCTGCTTATATCGAGATGATGATTTTTTTGTCCTTTATTAATATGGGATATTACATTAATTGATTTTTGGATTTTGAATTAACCTTGTATTCTTGGGGGTAAATCCTACTTGGTCATGGTGTATATTACTTTTTATATATTGCTAGATTTGGTTTTTACGTATTGCTAGTATTTTTTTGAGAAATTTTCTATCTATGTTTATAATGGATAATGGTCTAGTTTTTTTTTTTAAACTTTTTTTTTTTTAAAGATTTTATATATTTATTCATGAGAGACATAGAGAGAGAGAGAGAGAAGCAGAGGGAGAAGCAGGCTCCCAAGGAGCAGGGAGCCCGATGCGGGACTCGATCCCAGGACCCTGGGATCATGACCTGAGCCGAAGGCAGACGCTTAACCGTCTGAGCCACCCAGGCGCCCTTTTTTTTTTTTTTTCCTTGTTATATCTTTGGTTTTGTTATCAGAGTAATAGTGGCCAAACATAATTAGTTGGAATGTGTTCCTTCTTCTATGTTTTGGAAGAGTTTGTGAAAGACTGGTATTAATTCTTTTTGAATGTGTGGTAGAATTCACCAGCAAGATCATCTGGGCCTGGACTTTTCTTTGTAGGAAGTTTTGAAATTATTAGTGGGCTCTCTTTACTATTTTAGATCTGTGCACTTTTTTTGTGTGTGTCTTCTTGAATATGTTTTGGTAATTTGTGTCTTTCTAAAAATCTGTCCCTTTCACCTGTCATCTAATTTGTCAGGATATAGCTGTTCATAGTATTCCCTTAAAATCTTTTTTTTTTAAGGTTGGTAGCAATGCCCCTTATATCACTTGTGATTTTAGTAATTGTGTCTTCTCTTTTTTTTTTTCTTAGCCACTGTAGCTAAATGTTAATTTTGCTGATCTTTTCAAATAAACAACTTTTAGTTTAGCTGATTTTCTCTATCTTTTCATATATATATATGTTAGTCTAATGTTTATATCCTTCCTTTTGTTAGGCTTGAGTTTAATTTTCTCTTCCTCTAGTTTCTTAAAGTAGAAGGTTAGGTTACTGATTTAAGATTTTTCTTCCTTGGGACATCTGGGCGACTCGGTTGAGTGTCTGGCTCTTGGTTTCAGCGCAGGTCGTGATCTTGGGGTCCTAGGATAGAGCCCCACATCGGGCTCTGTACTAGGTAGGGAATCTGCTTGAGGATTTTGTCTCTCCCTCTCCCTGTGCCCCTTGATCCAACTCTCTCACTCTCTCAGATAAATAAATAAATAAATAAATAAATAAGATTTTTCTTTCTTTATAAGTGTTTATAGCTGTAGGTTTCCTTCTGTGTACTGCTTTACATGCACCCCACATATTTTGGTATGTTGTGTTTTTGTTTTCATTCATGTCAGAGTAGTTTCTAATTTATGTTGTGATTTCTTCTTTGACCCATTAGTTATTTAGGCATATGCTGTTTAATTTTCACATACTTGTGAATTCTCCAAATTTCCTTCTCTTACTGATTTCTTAATTGTACTGTGGTTAGAGAATATACCTTATATGATTTCAGTCTTTTAAAACTTAGCTTTGTTTTATGGCTAAGCATGTGCTTTATCTTGGAGAATGTCCCATGTGTATTTAAGAAGAATGTGTATTTTCCTATTGTTGGAAGAGTATTCTAGAGGTGGTTGTTAGATGTAGTTGGTTTATGGTATTGTTTAAATATCTATTTGTTTATTAATCTTTTGTCCATAATTGGAAATGGGGTATTGAAACTCTCTTTATTGTATTTGAGTTGTTTATTTTCCCCTCAGTTGTGTAAAATTACGGTTTTTGCATTGTATATTTTGGGACTTTTGTTAGGTGCATATATTGTTACAGTTGTTATATATTCATGATTAATTTCTTTTATCATTGTGAAATGCCCCTGTTTATCACCCTGTTTATCACCACTTTAATTTTAAAGTCAGTTGTGTCTGATATTAATATAGCCATTACAGTTCCTTTACTGTTGTTGTTTGTAGGATTATCTTTTTCTATCATTTTACCTTCAACCTATTAATGTCTTTGAATCTAGTGTCTCTCCTGCAGACAATATGTTGGTGATACTGTTGTTGTTGTTGTTGTTTTTTTAAAGTCCACTCTGACAGTCCATGCCTTTTGATTGGATCGTTGAATCCATTCACACTTAGTGTTGTTAGTGATATGTCTAGAATTCCATCTGCCATTTTGTTTTTTGTTTTCTATATGCCACATGTGCTTTTTGTTTTCCTATCTCTCCTTATTGTATTCTTTTGTATTAGTTACTTTCTGTGTAATATTTTAATCCCATTAGAGATTTTTAAATTACATTTGTTTCAAATATTTTGGTAGTTGTTGTTAGTAGTTGTTGTTTTGTTAGTGTTGTTAGTGGTTGTTCTAGGGTTTACAATTATACATTTTAAGGTATCAGAGTCTACTTTAGATTTATACTGACTTTGTTCAATAAAATCTAAAATCTTTACTCTTTTTTTGGTACATTCCCTCTTTTTTGTGCTATTAATGTTTTATATATTATGTCTATACATATTACAAACCCAACAATGGGGTCCCTTGTTATAATTACTATATTTTAATCCTCTAAAGAAGCTGAGAGAAGAAAAGAGAACTTAGTATTTCTACCAGGTCTACTAGCAGCAAATTACTTGGGATAATTTTTTGTTCTTCCAGGAATATCTTTTTCAGCTTCATTTTTGAAATATAGTTTTGCTGAATATAAGAGTCTTGGTTGACAGTTATTTACTGTCAGCACTTTGAATATGTCATACTACTGCCTTCTGGCCTACACCGTTTCTAATGAGTAGTCTGCTCTTAATTATGGGATTCCCTTTTACATGATGACTTGTTTTTTTCTATTATGTGTATGTCAGTGCATGTAATGGTGTCCCACATTTCTCTGAGGTTCTTTTCATTATTTTTATTCATTATTTTTCCTCTGCTCTTCAGATTGCATGCTTTCTGTTAATCACTCTTCAAGTGTGTAGATTCTTTTCTTTTGCCAGCTATACTCTTGAACCCCTCTTGTAAATATTTCATTTGGGTTATTGTACTTTCCAAGTCCAGAATTTATGTTTGGTTCTTTGTAATAGTATCTATTTCTTTATTGATATTCTTCATTTTATATGTCATTGTCGTCTTCTAATTCTTTAATAGTGGTTTCCTTTAGTTTTTGAACATACTTATAATCTGTTTTGAAGTCTTTCTGTGCATAGTCTACTGTCTAGGCCTCTTGAAAACAGCTCCCCACTCTAATCTCTATCCTTTTTCTGCCCTGCTTTCCTTATTGCTGGCAATGGTCCCTCTTCCTTCTTTCTGTATCACCAGAGGAACATGGTTGCAGTGTGGGGTAGAATTTCAGTGAGAGGTTGGGGGTCAAAGAGGGTAGTTACATCAGTGGGGAATGAGCTGAAATTATATAGTAACTCTTACTCTTTTTCAGTGTTCTTTGGTCACCTGAGGATTTCTTACTGGTTGTTTTTCTCTGTAAGCCTCATTCACAGTGCTAGCTTGCTGCTGCTCCCCATCATTGTCTCTGTCCTTTCTTGATTTCATTTTCCATATTTTCCTCTTTCCATTCCAGGATTCCTTAATCCTGTAACTTCTCCTGCCTACTTTTTTTCCTTCCTGAGTGTTGATCTTTAAAAAAATTGCAGTAAAATGTACATAACATAAATATTACCCCTTTAACCATTTTTAAGTGTATAATTCAGTGGCATAAGTACATTCATGTACAACCATGACCACTATCCATTTCCAGAACCTTTTGATCATCCCAAATAGTAACTCTATCCTCATTAAACAGTAACTTTCCATTTCTGCCTCCAAGTACCTGGTACTAGTACCTATATTATACTTTCTGGATCTGTGAATTTACCTATTCTAAGTATCTCACATAAGTGGAATCATGCAATATTGTTTCTTTTGTTTCTGGCTTATTTCAGTTAGCATAATGTCTTCAAGATTCATCCATATTGTAGTATGGATCAGAATTTCCCTTCTTTTTAAGGCTGAATAATATTCCACTGTATGTGCATACCACATTTTGTCTGTTCATCTGTTGGTGGAAACGTGGGGGTGTTCCCACCTTTTGGCTATCATGAACAGTGCTGCAGTAAACACTGGTGTGGAAGGATCTGTTTGAGTCCCTGCTTTCGTTTATTTGGATATATACCCAGGAGTGGGATTGCTGGATCATAAGGTAATTCTGTGTTTACCTGTTTGAGGAACTTCCAAACTGTTGTCCACAACAGATATACCACTTTACATTCCCACCAGCAATACATAAGAGTTCCGATTTCTTTACATCCTTACCAACACTTATTCTTTCCATTCTTTTGATAATAGCTGTGCTAATGGATATAAAGTGTCCTGTCCACTTTGAATTACTTCACCCTTTATTGCTGCCAGGGGGTGAATAAAGATTCCTTTTATTTTATTATAATAAAGCAAATTCCCTAAGAGAAAAGGAAGAAGCTATCTATTATAAATTTATCTACTTTCTAATTGTGAAATATTTCTAATGTACAGAAATGCAAAAAAATAATAGACTTGTATGTTTTAAAATCAGATTTATCAGATCTTATCATTTTGCCATATTTCATATTTTACCTTTCATAGTTTTCTTTGCCTTGAGGCAGACTTCTTACCTCATCGGTGGTTCTGTGTTTATAAGCTAAATGAGATGATTAGAAATTTATTCTTCACCAAGTCCAGAGCACATTCCCATTGTCAAGATATGCTGTTGGGTTTTTTTGTTTGTTTCTTTTAAATTCCTATTCTATCAGCTTTGCATCCAAAGGCATTTTCCATGTTCAGAATGAAGCTTTTCTTTACATTTAGGCAGACCCGTTTGCAAGTGTGTCTTTCCAAATTTCCTAAGTTGCTTTCTAAAATATCAATATTATCGTCTCCTGTTAGTAGGTAACCCCAGGGGTTCCATTTTTCACGTGAGGAAACTGAGGTTTGGAGAAGGATAGAGGAAACACTTAAATCAGCAGATGGAAGAGATTAGCATTGAAAAGGAGGATGAGACTATGACAGTCATTCTTTCTGGGATGTTATGCTCACTCTTCTTACACTAGCACTTGGATTCCAGGAAATAGTGCCGCCATCATTTTGAGCATTTGAAGGAATCCTGTGAGATTGTGTCTTTTTACATGACTGAAAAAATTCTATGTTGTAAGTACTTGAAACCACAGAGAGTCTGAGTGGCAGTGTGTGAGGAGGCAACAAAAATACAGAGGAGGACTGAAGACGACAGGGTTCATGGATTCTTTGGCAAAGGTGATACGCTAAAATGTTTGAAGGAAATAAAACGTGTGGGCGTAAAGATGATGGCAGAGTTCCAGAATGAATAGAAAGACCTAAGATGACAATGGGGATTGAAGAAATAAAAATCACGGTAAATTTATTTTTTCTCAGCTACGGAAATTAACAATAGTTATATTTACTTAATGCTTTGTAGTTTAAAAATATTTTATATTCACTGCCTCATTTGATGATGATGGTGATGATGATGATGATGATGATGATGATGATTATCCTGAAAAAATAGTTTTTCTGAATCCCAGTGTGAAGATATTTTAAAGGAGGAAAGGCATTACTTTTCAATTTGGTCATTTGCTATGTGCTGGCCACTTGACAAAATGTATCTCATTTAATCATCACAGCAGCTATGAAATAGATATTACTAATGCCATTTACAAATTAGGATATGAGGGTTATTGGTTCTAAGTCACCAGCCTAGGGTTGTACAGAGAAAAGCAGAGCAAGTGTCTCAAATCTAATTCTCTTTCTACCATCAATGTTAACGTATAGAAAGTCTTAATCTGAAACAATAAATCCATGCTGTAAGATAGCCCATTAGTCACATGTGCCTCTTTAAATTTAATTAAAATTCAATAACATTGGGGCTCCTGGGTGATGCAGTCAGTTAAGTGTCCGACTCTTGGTTTTGGCTTGGGTCAGGAGCTCAGGGTTGTGAGATCGAGCCCTGAATTGGGCTCCATGCTGGGCGTGGAGCCTGCCTAAGATTCTCTCTCTCCCTCTCTCTGCCTCTCCCCCCGGCAAATAAATAAACCTTAAAAAAATTAAATAACATTAAAAATTGTTTTCTCAGTCATACTAGTTACATTTCAGGTGCTGACTAACCACATGTGGCTAGTGGCTACCCTGCTGGACAGTGCAGCTATGGAACATGAACATCATTGCAGAAGTTCTGGTGAACAGGGCTGTTAGAAAGACTGTGCCAAATGTCAGATACGTTTGTTACATGTATATATGGTAAAGAATGTAAAAAAGGTGGAGTCCAGAAAATGAGGTAGCAGAACAGAAAGCAGTACCAGTGAACCTCCTACTTGCTTTGTTCCTGTGTGACTAAGGCAGATTCTAATTGAGTGTGTATACAGCAGGCAAAAATTAAAAAGAAAGGATCCCTTTATTTCAGCATATGGAAAGTAGCAGAGGTTGTAGGGAGGATGTATTGGTAAATGTAGTAGTTAGTGAATAAGTATTTGAGTGTCCGTAGGATGCTTAGTTCTTTACTAGGTGCTTGAGGGTACATATTAAAAATAGACATGGTCTAGTGCACAGTTTGTGGATCCTATGATTTTTCAGAACTCCCAGAAAAGCTGACAAAGAATTGGCTGCACAAGAACCATACAGATAAAAACCATTCATACCATCAACACAGTCATACAGAATATTGGCTATTATTTTCTCCCTCAACAAATGTGGGAGATAGATTGCCTCAGGCAAAATAGTATTTTACACATGGTTTCCCAAAAGCCCTGTGCATATTTAGAGCTCTTCTCAAAATGTTTGCATTTGTTCTTCCAAAAAGAAATTTGCATGACATTTTAGAATTGCATTCTGTCTAGAAAGCAAATCCTGGGCTTTTCATATTTAAATTCAAAGCTTTCTGATGTAAAATCTGCCAGGAAAATGTATGTTCCAAATAAGGTAGTTGTTAGAGCACAGCAGACCTTTTTGACCATTAAAATAATTTTGGGGAAAAATTCCTAACATCATGCTGTCCTTCTTTCTTGGTTGAGAAAACCCATGATGGTGAGGCAAGGATCCATCTAGTCTTTGACTTAGAGAAGTAAAGCCTGGATTCCGTTTTGATGGGGCTGCCCAGAGGCAGTCATGTGCTGTTACTGGCTAGCCACTTGATGTCACAGTTGTTCTACATAAAAGTCCTTAATGGAGTATTTGACAGTAGTAGCAAAAGAGAAAAAATTCTTAAAAAAAATGTTTTTCCCATTAAAGTAGTTGACCAATGTAATTAACAAAGATTGGTGAATTATTCAGGTTGTACAAAAGAACTCTTGGTAATCCCTCAAATTCACCTTCCAGACTGGCTTCATTGGACATCATCATCAATGAGCACAATGGCTCACAGCCATGAGCCTTTGAATTTTTCATTTTTGGGCCCATTTTCTCTTGTTCAGTTGTCTGTGAACACTTGCTCATTATCCTTCCTTTTAAAACTCTGCAGCATGTTTAAAAAAGTTCTAGTCCTTCCTAGTTCTTTTTATTTGTTTTATACTATACATTGTAGAATACCTGTCATAACAAATCCTGATGTGACTAGACTCAAGCACAATTTATGGTTTGATGGCAGAGATCAAATCAGTGGGCCAGAGCCAGTGGTATGGTTACTTGGTATGGCAGATTGTTGCAGTGATACTCCTGCCCTCTTGTAGCCATAGCCACATGACCCTGGACTTGGTCATGTGACTTGCTTTGACCAATGGGACAAAAGCAAATGCAGCACAGCAGAAGCTTGAAGAGTGCTTTTGCATCTGGGCTTTCCCCACTCTTGCTGCTCTTTGGAACTCTGAGACCACCATGAGAAGAAACCTGGTGTAAAGGAAGAGAGACCATATGGAGCAGCCCCCAGCAGTCCCAGCTGAGGTCCCATGAGATTAACTAAGATGGCAGCCACCAGACATGTGAGTGAGGCCATTTGGCCTCCTCCAATTCATCAGTTGACTTCAAAGAATGGCCAAGTTGGCCCGTGGTAGCTGTACCACCTGCTTAACCTACAGAATATCCAGGCGACCACATTTTGGGTTGTTAGGTATCTGTTACATGTTTTATATTACCTAATTCTGCTTTGATCTGTATTGTTGCTTTCCATCTACTGTCTTTGGCTCTTTTTTTTTCTTTTTTCCTACCTTCTTGAATTGGATGCTTATCTTAATAATTTTCAGTCTTTTAAAGAGGCTGAGAGAACTTGCTTTAAAGGTAAAATTGAAAGGATTTGGTGGTGAAATGGATGTTGGGCCTGAAGGAGACATAAGTATCAGAAACTCCCAGGTTTTAGAATGCATTTAGATTGACATTTTCTTTGCTCTAAAGATCCCAGATGGGTTGACTTTGTTTGTGTCAGTTCAGGTGTAATAGAAGTCTCTCTCAAATCTCCAGATGGTATGACAAGTGGTACATAACTTTTGTTATCTCTTAGTGAGATGAGCGTCATTGCAATAGTATTGGTGTGATAGGATTGCTGGAGAATTAAATGAGATAATATATGTCAGGCATTTGACATGCATAATAGGTGTTAGCTATTATTATATTATTAATATTAGGTAGATACAGTACAGATTCCAGCATGGTAATTCTTTTACTAAAGACCGTGATTAACCTGGCAGGGCCTCCCCCAAAGTGGGAACCAAAGGCTTAGTGTTAACTGAAATGTATCTCTAACCTATCTTGGGCTTGTAGAACTCATTTGTTCTTGATTCATTATCTTGTTTATGTTTTGTTTTGTTTTTTTTTTTAAGATTTTATTTATGTATTTGACAGAGAGACAGCGAGAGAGGGAACACAAGCAGGGGGAGCGTGAGAGGGAGAAGCAGGCTTCCCGCGGAGCAGGAAGCCCGATGCGGGGCTCGATCCCAGGACCCTGGGACCATGACCTGAGCCGAAGGCAGACGCTTAACGACTGAGCCACCCAGGCGCCCCAAAAGATTTTATTTTTAAGTAATCTCTGCCCCCAACGTGGGCTTGAACTCACAACCCCAAGATCAAGAGTCACATACTTCACTGACTGAGCCAGCTGAGCACCCCTCCCCATTCTCTTACCTGTCAAATGGAGGTCATAATATCCTTATCCTATAGTACAATGAATGTTATTGGATCTGTGTCTTTAAAGATTTTATTTATTTGAGAGAGAGCACAAGCGAGCAAGCAAGAGAGCACGAGCAGGGGGAACCACAGAGGGAGAGGGAGAAGCAGACTCCCCACTGGGCAGGGAGTCTGATGTGGGGCTCGATCCCAGGACCCTGAGATCATGACCTGAGCTGGAGGCAGACGCTTAACGACTGAGCCACCCAGGCGCCCCTCTTGTTTATGTTTTATATTTAAGCCCTGTCTTGGTGATGATGTTCATTAGATTTTGTGACTCGCTATCACTGTGCAGTAGTTCTTCATGATCTCAGTCTTTTCTGAATATGAAGAAATGGATGTACTGAGGGGGCCACAGAAATTAAGAATTTGTATTCTGCGTTATTTTTAAGCTTTTGAATGCTTGATTTCTACTGAAAATTTCCCAAGTTATTTGAAATATGAAATGAATATTTTTAAAAATACCCCTTCATTTTCAGTGGGTGGGGTTTGCCTTATGTCTCTCTGGACAGGCTTTGTCCGTCCTGCATGTCCTCTACAGTTGGAAACTGGGTGCCTCTGGGGCAAGGGCAGGCTGTTGATCCCTGTTCCCTTCTCAGAAGAGCAGGTTTGTGGCACCTGCTCTTTTGTCCCGGCACAGGCATCTTGGCCCTTTGCTCTTGTGTGCCTTTTCCCTCCAGTTCCCTTGAATTGTAACAGAAAGTTACTCTTCTTTCTGCTGTAGGAAACTATTTCCCTTTTCCCTTTTGGGCTCTCTCAATAATTACAATTCTTTATTTTAACACATAGCGTAAGCATGAGGTCTTGCTTCCAACAGGAATGCCCTTCATTCTCTTTGGGGTAGATGGAAGGCATGCCTTGCTTCAGGTCCCGTGGCTACAACAATATTTTGGATGGTGCTGGGTACCCTGTTGGTGCCTAACAAACAAGCTCCAATGCTGATGAGAATGAGCAGGCAAGGGGAGAGCCAACTGTCAATTTCCTGTCATAGAGGATTGAAGCAGAAGGACCGGGTTGCAGAAGGCAAACCTGTGCAATCTGTGTGAAGGTCTGGGTGGTGTGCTGGGCACAGACGGCCTTAGTTAAGGCTGGCTGTGAGTAAAAGACCACTACACCTCACCTTTGATTATTGCATCGGATTATTGCTGTCCAAAATCACGCAGCTCATCTATCCCACTGACATGTTAGAGAATCCTGGCTTGGTTTGTCAGTCCTTTATATAGCACAGAAGAGCTGAGTGGTAGAAGACCTCCAGACTGTAACATAACCTTCCCAGTGACATGCCACTTTTGGTACCTGCCCTTTGTAGATTTTGAAACAGACCTTACGTCAGGTAGGATCTCTCTGTTGGCAGAGCAAAGTTGCAATGCAGAAATATTCAGCGATTTATTTTATCTCTTGTAGTCTATGAATAGCAAAGTCACAACCAGCCTACAAAAGGAGATGTTCAACCTTCCAATCCACATTTCTGTGCCTGAATATGGCCTCCTGCCATTTTGAACTTGCAGAGCACAGAACTGAGTTTCTTTTCCTGGTTTCGCACATTTCTTCACCTTTGCTGCTCCCCTGATAGAGACTATAAATCAAATTAAAGAAGGGGGTTGATTTTATTTCATTTCTAAAAAAAGTTTAGGTTTTGCACTTCACCACTTAAAAGCACCCTCCATGTCACTCTCACAAAGCATTCTGAGTTGAATAGGAACTACTGTGAACTCTGTTTTTTAACAGAGAAGACTGTCTTCTATCCTAACAGTAGCTGCTGCCACTGAAATAATTTTGAGATGCCAGTCAGCTTTCAGTCTCAGGTGCCGTAAATACAAGAACCTTATTCTCCAAGTGCTTTAAGGAAAAACTGTGATTACAGTTTCTTCCATGGCTGCCTCGATTTGGAGCCTGAAATTCTTTAAAAGCACCTTCCAGATTTGAGCGGTGGAGGGAAATTCCATCTGGGCAGTTCTGTGCACGATCTGGGAGTGGTGCTAATGGGGAAGGGGGCTGGGAGCAGAGATTCTTACAGTTGGAAGAAATAACTGCTTAAAGCCAAATGCTAATGATTTAAAATGTTATTCCTTCTGTGCTTTTAGAAAAAAAAATAAAATGAAAGTAATAAAGACTCACAGCCTGTACCTCATCTCTAGTCACTCCACTGAAATTCCCAAGAGGGTCTCAGCTCTCCTCTCCTCTCCTCCCTTTAAAAATGGTGGACCTGGAACCACTTACAGGAGAGTTTTAATAAGAGGCAAATGTGTTTTATATTTTGTATCTTGTTAAGTGAAAAAAGATGGATTCTCGCAAGTAGTCTCTTGGTGCAGATTTGAGTGGTCTGTGCATACAAACGTGGGGATGCTTCGCCAGCTAGCATCTCCGTTCTGGCCCCCCATGGCTACTTAAAATCCCCCCTCCCATTCTACTCCCCCAGCCCCGGAGCCAGCAGAGATGAAATTGCTTCATTTGTAGAATGGATCTGCAGATCCAGGAAACTTGTTTCTATCTGATTTGCTGATAATTTACTCCTCATTTGATTTAGGGGAAAAAGAGAGGGGGAAAAAACCCAGTTTCAGCTCACATAGCCCTTCCTCAAGAAAGAAGGATTGCTGTGCAGGTTAGAGAAAATCATGATTGAAAGCAACTGAAAAAATTAATAAAGATTTACGCAAAGGTTGCACATTTATTAGAGGAAAAGCTGGGAAAACCTTGCACCTGTAGGGGACAAAAAAAAAAAAAATCTTCAAGTAGCTCATTGGAAACTGGGCTAGGGAGAATGATTTTAAAAATACATATTTATCTTAGATATATAATTTTACAATGAGACACATTCCCTTTCTGGCAATTTTTTTTATGACCTTTGGGTGCCAGATAGCGCCATTCCTGCTGTCTGCTTTCACTATTCAGCATTGAGGAAGCCCATTATATCTGTCTTTGATCCAGAGATTGGGATTGCTAAAACTGATGGCCACAATTAAAGACAGTCCTGTTGAAAAGCTGACCTCTGCCTGCTCTCAACTGCATGTAAACTTTTCAATATGGATGTAATTTGGTATTAAATTACCCATGCTTTATTGCTTTTTAGTACAGCCCTGTCTGTTGCCTTTTAAAGATAAAGGTAACATAAAAGAAAAATTGTGGTGTGTCTGCATAATTACGTAATTATAAACTTGTTTTCCTACATTCAGAAAACCCTTTGTGTGTGTGTGCATCTATTGAAAAGTCATAGGCTGGTAGGATTGGAGAAGAAGCCTTTATATTTTTTTCCTCCTGATCTGTTCAACTTAGACATATGCTGTGCAAGATAGGTCACTGGATTTAACTGTTTTAATCTTGGCTTTTCAGAAGGGATTCTTGATTTAGAATTGAGGCAGGTTCGTAAAAGATGTCGCTACCTTTAACCTTTAGAATTGGCCAAACCAGAATGGAGTTTGTGCCATAGCTCTTAGGCAAAGCCTACCTGTTTTACCAAAGATTGGGCCTATCCTAGTGACATGGTAATATCCCAAAAGTCTGGAATGAGCTCTGGGATGATTTAAACCTCACTATGCCTGAAATTAAAAATGATGGCTGGGATTTTCTCTCCTAACATTCTTGTTGGAGGTGAATTCTGCTGAGGGGAACTGAGAACAAGCTGGAGGGACTGGAGCAGATTTCCTTTTTACATTACAGAGCTGCCTGCGCCTCTCAGTTCTACTAGCTACCACTCTGTTATTTCATCTGCAAAGAGCGTAAGCTATCATTAGAGTTTGATATAGGTTTCTAGAATTCCATTTTCTGAATAGAGACAGAATATCTATTTGGAGGGATAGTTGAAATCACAATCCCATCATAAAACTTCGAGGAAGACACACTCTCAGGCCTCTGGAAATAAGCAATAATTCTGGGTGTAAATGGAAATTTTTGAGCTTGCTTCCTCTTCTTGTTAAATGTTCCATGGCAAGATCTTCTGGTAGAATCACATAAAAAGCCAAGCAGATAAAAAGCTGATAGCAAAACAACCCAAGGGAAGCCAAACAGGCTGCTCCAGATACCTTAAAATGTAAGAAAGCAAAGGTTCCAAGTTGAGGGGACAGTGTCTGCAGAATGGGGGCCAGTCCATCTCTTCCTCCTTTCCAGACCTCCATTGAGTTATGTGTCTAGTCCACTACCTCCCTTCCACCCTCCCCCCAGCCTGATCCTCTGGGCACACTGAAGAATTGTGGCCTGACCCATGTTGTAATTTATCTGGTTGCTCTATAAAAATTGCATCCTGTGGAAAACATATGCCATATATACTTTTATTGGCTTTTATGCAAAGAGGTAATACCAGAATATCGAGGACATGTTGAAAATAGATTCCATGCTAGATTTAATCCCCTCCACCCCCACTACCCCTCCCTAGCATAGCTTGCTTTAGGGATTGAGACCAAAGAGAATGCTCAGCTTCAAGTAACCTTTTGTCCAGCTACTGTTTGAATAGGGCTCATCCTTTTTCTTTCATTCCTCCACCTTGGATCTTCATTCCTCTGATGTTGTTAGTAGCAATGATGTGATGGCTGGGGCATTAGACACTGTGTGAGTTAAAGATTGAGCAAGGGGGCTAAGTCAGAGCCAACCAAGATGGTAGCTCCTATGCCATGTGGCTATAGTATTTTAGTTAATTAAAATTATATTAAAATTCAGTTCCTCAGTCATACATCCTACATTTCAAGTGGTCAGTGGCCACATGGGCTAGTGGCTACCATTTTGGACAGTGCAGATATGGAACATTTCTATTCTTATAGAAAATTCTGTTGGACAGTCCTGGGCTAGTTAGACCTGGACTATCTGCTCCATCTGCCTTTGGCTAAGCCGCTGTACCTGAGCCTATTCATCTATAACATGGAAATAATAATAACATCTACTTCTTCAGGTGATTGTTGGGATATTTAAATGAGGCAATATATGTGCTGTCCAATAGAATTTTGTGCAACGGTGGAAATGAAATCTTCTTTATCTGCATTGTCCATTAGGGTAGCTGCTAGGACATGTGGCTGTTGAGCCCTTAAGATGTGGCTAGGGTGACAAAGAAACTGAAGTTTTAATTTTATTAACTTTTAGTTAATGAAAATGTAAATATCCACATGGCGCTTGCGGCTACTGTACTAGACAGTGCGGGTCTAGAGCAGAGCACTTGAAATAAACATTAGCTTTTGTTTCTGTTGGTTCTTCCACCAGTTTAGAAAAGGTGGATAATGATATAGTACAGGTTTGAAGTGTAAATGAGAAAATATTCATGAAGGTGCTAAATAAATATTACTTATTTAACAAATTTTTTTCACCATGAATAAAACTTATTTACAAATAGAAGGCCTATGGAAATAGAAGGCTTATGAATAGGAATCACAAGGCATCATGAAATAATAAAGGACCAAGTAAATACATTTGTCTTCTGTTTAAATGTTCAAATAAGTTTGAATTCCAAGAAAGTTAAAAAGTTTAAGTGCAGAAGACCAGTGAGAGGATCGTTATTTTTCTTTTTGTCCCCTTAATGTCATGTGTTATCACTAACATATAGGCCAAACTGATTTTCTGAAAGGTCATTGGATCAGCTGCATCATTTACTAGTATGAATAATTTAATCTGGCAGTATTTTTGCTCATTTTTGCAGGGAGCCACAGGTTTGGGGGAAAGCAGGATCCTTTCTTTTTAAATGCAGCTGCTTGAAAAGATGTACAATGGAAAAGAGTCTCCTTGGTGCTAAAATTTGGTCTGAGCCAAATCTGCAAAGCGAGCAGAACTGCTTTTGATTTCCTTACTTGCAGAGTTCGTTGGGAGTGGTGTCTACAAATTTCCCTTAGTGTGTGATTGTGTGCTCTCTTGTGTTGTTTTGTGGGAGCTTCTGCCATCCCAACTAAATCATAAGCTTCCTGAAGGCAAAGTCCAGGATTTTCTACTCGATCCACGCCTAGCACAACACTGATAGGTAGGTATTCTGTAAATGCATATTGACTTTTTTTTTTTTTTAAAGATTTTATTTATTTATTTGAGAGAGAGAGAATGAGAGACAGAGAGCATGAGAGGGAGGAGGGTCAGAGGGAGAAGCAGACTTCCCGCCGAGCAGGGAGCCCAACGCGGGACTCGATCCCGGGACTCCAGGATCATGACCTGAGCCGAAGGCAGTCGCTCAACCAACTGAGCCACCCGCGCCCATTGCATATTGACTTATTATTGATTTTTCTCTATTGCTTTTCTTGTTATAACACCAAATTTTATTATGTGGTTGTGACACAGTGAATACACTTAAGACCCTCCATGGCAATGAATAATGATTCTGCATCTATTTACAGTCACAAAATCCCCAGTGTTCTGCAAATGTGTCCCTGGACTCCAACATTTGTGGAGCCCCGGTTTGAGAAAAATCAGATCATTTGGGGGCATCAGCATCGCCCAGAACCTCTTTTTAAAGGTTGTCACTTATCTTACCAGTATAGAAACAACCTGACCTTTTTAATCTTAGGAAAAGTATTCAATTGAATCCTGAAACATTTGGTAAAAATTGCAGTGTCCATTTAAAAAAAAAAAATCATTATCAATTAAAATAGATAGGCTAGAGATGTGCCAGGTGGAAATAATGTTGAAGATACAGTTTTATAAAAGATTGAAGAATAATTGAGCTCCTTCTACCAAAATATTCAACTGAATATCTTGATCCATATCCATTTTAGCATTTCTTTGCATTAAAAAGAAAAAAAAAAAAACCAAACCTCAACATTTTTGGGGAAATTGGCCTGCGAAGCCAGTTGTGAGGGAAATGTGCCTATGCAGATCGTCCTGGGCCTGACTGGTAGAGTTGAAAAGGACCTCGGAGCTCAGATGGTCCAGTACTCTAGAGGTTAATGAACTGACTCACGATGACACAGAGCCAAGATCAGGTTCAGTTCAACTCTGAAGGGGCCCACTTGCCAGTGTAGACACAAGACATGATTCACTTAAATACAAATGCATCAGTGCTAGTTTAACCCCAATTGTTACAACGGTGCTACCTGGGGGCCCTGTGCTACAGTTTTATTAATCCCTAACTCCTCATTGAGATTACTGTATTTAAATGTCATCACCCAGCTCTAAAATATGCTTTCAAAATAACCGTGGTGGCCATGGGATACAAAGTAGTGGGAGAAAAAAAGGAAGCAGTAGAAGCCAACTTCTGTTTGATATGTAGACAGGTTTCAGTCCACTGGGCCCCTGGTGGTGGTACTGAGGCAGGCTTTACAACCAGGCCCGGACATCCCAGCTGTCAGAGGGGGACTGCCATCGCCACTGGCAGGGTTGTGCCTTTGGAGGCATTTGGGTCATTGGTAGAGTAGGATCAGAGAAAAGGTATAAAAAGTGAGATGAAGCAAAGGGGTCTATAAACTAAAGTCTTATGATGCAAGGTGGGGTGGGGGAGGCTCCTGGCATTAGACAGAGAGAAGATCAGAGTCAGTTAATAAGTTTGGGGTGCTGGTGACTGAAACCAGATCACTGGTGGCTGTCAGCTGGAGAGGGGCGTTATCCCAGGTGGATGGCGACCTGGTCAGCTCTGTTTCAGCGTGTGCCTTAGTATTCATTTCTCTCCACTCCTGCTCACTTTTTTCAATCCTTTGTCGAAAGACAGTGGAGGGTTGGCCTTTTCTCCCCCATGCTGATACAGGTAAAGGCAGAGACTGATGGTGCCAGCCTTAATTCCCCAAAGAAAAGGAGATCCAGATTTATGTGAATACCTTTAGTTCTGAAACAAGAAAAGATGAAACAGGTTGCATTCATGTATTCATGAAGCAGGCAGTATGTGTATTGGCGAATTCTGTACAAATTCACTTATTGTTCCATCCCTCTTATTTCTGAAGACCCAAGTGCTCATTTTCCCTCAATAACATAAAAGCATTTTTAGCACAACTGAATTTTTAGATTTAAAATGAGGTATCCACAGTTCAAAAATGCCCTTTGTGTGTGTGTGTGTGTGTGTGTGTGTGTATGCAACAAACTGATTAGAAGATCAGTGTGATTCCACTGGGAATAAAAGTTTGTTGTTGTTGTTTTGTTTGTTTGCTTGCTTTTGGTTTCTGAGATTTTTTTTAAAATCCAAACTAAAACAAAAGGACATCTTCCAGCTAAGAGAATTTTGTGGTCACGGGTCAGAATTTTGACATCTTGATAAAGATGGTGAGCTGCGACAGGCAGCCAGTTTTCCTTTCTTGGGTCTGTATAACTTGTCTTGCTTTTCCATTGATAGATGTTCTATCTTTGATAGCTGGAATGACAATTTTTATGGGGACTAGGAAAAAAACTCAGTTTAGGAACACTGGTCCTCAAATGTTTGCATTTCCATAAGTCACCCAGGGGACTTGTTTAAAAAAAAAAAACCAGACTGTGGTTCAGTATGCCTGGAATGCAGCTCAGGGATCTGTAATGTGTATGAGCAGCCCAAGCGATTCTGATCTGTGGCCACACATTGAGAGGTATTGGCCCAGGACGAGGAGGGCAAACTACAGCTAGTGGGCCACATCTAGCTCATTGCCTGTGTCTGCAAACGGAGTCTTACTGCAATGCAGCCACCCTCATTTGTTTTTGTGTTGTCTGTGGATACCATTGCACGGCCATGGTAGCATGGACTAGTTGTGACCAAGACTAGTTGTGACCAAGACTAGTTGTGACCAAGTTTAAAATATTTACTGTCTGGCCTTAAAGGAAACATTCGCTGACCTCTGATCTAGGAGAAGAGAAAAATTTCAACTTGTTGATGTAGGTCGATGAGCGTGTGAGTGCTTGTGTGCATGCGTGTGCGTGTGTGTGCGTGCGCACATGTGTATTCACCTGCATGTACACACGCGTATATACATCCACATGTACGTATAAATGCCCAGTATTTGTTTACCCATATAAAAGGTACATAAAAGGCTGGATGATTGGGTTAGAGGGCTGGAGGTTGAGGGTGGTGCTGTCAGCAGGAAGACTGTGATGTAGGAGTTAGCAGTGTTGTCTTTGTGGTTGAACAGACAGTGCTTCGAGAGCTGGCTTTGTTACATATTGGACCTTTGATCTTGGACAAGTTACTTTAGCTCTGTAAGCCTCGGTTTCCTAACCTGTGACAAAGGGGTGGTAGTAGTGCCTACCCAAGGTAATGGGAGCGAAGTGTGTGGGATTGTGTCTGTCACGTATCAAGTACGCAGTGAGTGTCAGCTCTTGGAGGCGTCGCTGTGCTCGCCAGTATTGGGCACTGCCACTTAGCTGCAGGGTTTTGAGGTCAGTAGATTTTGCTGCCATGCCTCTTTGGGCCCCCATGGGCTGACCGTGGGGTCCAAAGTTCAGGACTCTGGACAGCCCAGACCCTGTCAGTTCTGAACCAGGCATTTTTTGAGGCATGATCTTCTCTTATTAAATGTCATTTCCAATTTCCCCCTTGAATACACAATTTCAAAGAGGTGCCTGTACCTTTGGAAGTGGTTATTCCCGTCTCCTTTAAAAATATTGCTTAATTGTAGCCATGAAACCCTATTCCCCATCAGAAATTCCATCAAACAACAGCCAATAAATGGTAAATTGAGATAAGAACTGTGAAGAACATGTGTGCTTTGTTATACTTTCTTCAATCTACAGTGAATCACTGATGGTGGATATGATACAAATGAACCCTTTATATGCAGTTGTGAAAAGATCTCCCTATAATCCAGTGGCTATTTTCTTTCTGCTTTGCTTATTAACTATGGGCTAATTGGCTTAAAAAACAAACAAACTGAAAACACAAGACTCAGGTTAAACACTGTCTTTGTCCTATTTAGAAAAGAGGCTGAATTGTTCTGTGAGTGAGGAAAGAACAAATACAATACCATCATCATCATCATCATTATCACAAGTTTTTTTCTGTACCTGCTGAGTGCAGGCCCTGTGTGGGTCTCTGGGCATACCCCTCCAACCTTTACTCTAAGTCATTTATTATCACTGGGGAGGTTTTACCGCCTCACTGCAAACATTTCTGCTTATCATAGCTGGGGGTGGAGCATGCCGCTGAACACCCTACTGAGCATTGGATAGCACTACCCTGTCTCCACTATAGAATTATCTGGTCCAAAATGTCAATAGTGCCGCTGTTGAGAAACCCTAATTTCTGGGGAAGGAAATCCAGATCCCTTACTTCCTGGGCCAATTCCTGGCATAGGTACCAGATGATTAGTAATTTTAGCCCATTTATTACCTTGAGGCCCCCTCTAGAATCTTCTTCCTCCTCTGTAGCCTTTCTGCCATTGACTGCTTTGATATCCCAAGAAAGCATGCTTCTTGATTAAAAGCAGTTAATAAAGTAAAATATATTCAACTGGGGGAAGGTTATAACAGAGAAGGAGTGATTCACTCAGGATATGGTCCATAGATTCTTGGAGGTGAATGAATCCTTACCTTTGTGGTCATCCAGTATTGCATACCACAGTGATTCATGATGATTTCAAGTGGGCTTACACCAAACATTGCCTTTATTTTTAACTATTGCATATTTATTTTAACATGTTATAATATATATCCTAGTTATTTAAATGTGATATTAAAACAAAAATGTGGTTATTAAAAAGAAAATGCCAATAATTAGTAGTATTTAATAAGGGGTGCCTGGGTGGCTTAGTCAATTAAGCGTTTGCCTTTGGCTCAGGTCATGATCTCAGGGTCCTGGGATGGAGTCCAGCGACAGGCTCCCGCTCAGTGGGGAGTCTGGTTGTCCCTCTGCCACTCCCCCTGCTTGTGCATGCTCTCTCTCTTTTTCAAATAAATAAATAAAATCTTTAAAAAATAGTATTTAATAAGAGTAATTAGACAAATACAATTGACATGACAACTTTGTTCTAATGATTAATTTTTAGTAAGCATGCTTAAGTTTTAGAAAGTGAGTTGTTTTAAGAAGAAATACTAGGTAATTGTCCATTGACACAGGATATGGCAAAGCCACCAACATGGCATTAAAATTTCTCAGATCTGGGGAACTTTAATGTAGTTTACCCCCTTGTTTTGCCCATGAGGATAATATTAATAATGATTTAGAAAACACTGTCCCACTTACATACTACTGTGAAATGAAATACCCCAGTGCTTAAGGGCTCATAAGAATGGTAACATTCATTTTGCTCATGAACCTACAATTTGGGCAGGGCTTCACGAGGACAGCTCATTTCTGCTTCTGTCAGTGTTAGTTGGGATGACTGGACAGCTGGGGACTGGAATCCTCTGAATCCTTGCTTATTCACTTGTCTGGTGCTTGATGCTGGTGTCAGGACTTCAGGTCTTTGTATGTGGTATTTGGCTTCTTCACAACATGGTGGCTAAATCCCAAGGGTGAGCATCCAAGACAGAAGACAAGGCAGAAGCTGTTTTGCCTCCTGTCGCACAGCATCACTTCCACTTCAGTCATAGGGAGTGGGGACATAAGTCCACCTCTCACCTCTGTGGAGGAGTGTCAGTGCACATTAATACATCCCTTTGGAATGGGATATACTGCTGCTACCCATCTTTGGTAAAAATAGTTTGCCATAAGCACCATCACATGTATTAGTATATTTAAATTCTTGGAATAATTTTGTGTGAATCCTTTTATCACCTTCCTTCCCTGCTGTTTTCCGGATAACAGAATTGAGGCTCAGAGAGCTTAAGTCACACGTCCTTTAACACATAGCTAGTTTGTGACTGAAACAAAGTTAAAGTAGTTTTGGGGTCCAGACGAGACATTCCTCACCAGGTTGCCAAGTTCACAGGGGTCTGTCTCACATTCTTGCTTATCCCCTCATGAGGGCCATTGCTTTCTCTCCGCCTAGGACCATTCATTGTGCAGCTCTGGAATACCGCTTAGAAACAAAGATCCCTGCCTGTTAGAGCCTCCCCCATTCAGTCCTGAGATGTTTTAGAGGGAGGCTGTTGACTGTTTTTTTGTTCAGTCAAGCAGCTTAATTTCTTTTAAGGCACTAAGACTGGAAGGTCAAAATCTCCCGGTCAGCCTGATGCAGAGATAATTGTGTTGACCACATTTTCCTGAGCCTTCACAATGTTTTCAGGTTTTTAAGTATGGAATATTTCAAATAAAATACAAAAATAATACTCATTCCCCACCACCTAGCTCTAATAGAGCTTTGCCATATTGATTGTTTCACTTTAAAAAATAGGACATTATAGATATCCACATTTCCTCTCTACCTCCCTAGAGGTAACCACTATTCTACTTTTGTTTATATCATTTCATTTTCATTGTTGTTTCAAATATATATACATGTTTTTATTTATGTATAGAAATAATGTATTCTTTAAATATACGTGAATTCCTACATTTTGTTCAACATTATAGTTTTGGATTTATCTGTGTTTAAACTTTTAGAAATAATTTATTCTTTTATCTGTTCTCTAGTGTTCCACTCAATACTGAATTTGATGGGCGTAAGATGACATTTTAGTATTGTTTTAATTTGCATTTTTGTGGATTACTGGTGAGTGTGAACACCTTTTCATAAATTTACTGCTCATTTGGAGTTCTTAACGTTAATAGCCTGTTCATTTTTTCTGCTGATTTTTTTTCCTATCAAGTTTTTTTCCTTATAAATATGTAGGAATTCTTCATATGTTCTGATCAGAATACTATGCTAATTATATATGTGGAAAATATCTCCATCTACTCTGTGACTTTTCACTTTGTTCCTTGTGCATTTTGTGATATAGAAGTTTTAACTTTCAGTACAACCAAAATTAGCAGCCTTTTCCTTTATGGTTTGTACCTTTTGTGTGTTGTTTAATCACTTCTTCCCTACTGAAATGTCAGAAAGATATTCTTCCATGTTTGATATTGAGTTTGGATGATTGTGCCTTTTCATGTTTAAGTATTTAATCTATGTGCAGTTTTTTTCCATTTTGGGAGAAAGTGATCTAATTTTCTTCTTTTCTAAATGGATGGTTGATTGTCCTAGCAGCATTTGTTGAAAAGTCCATAATTTCTTCCCATTGATTTGCAGTGCAGTTTTGTCATATGCCAAGTTCCCATACATCTGTGAGACTGTTCCAAATTTTCCGTGTCTGTCTATATGTTAATATTAGATGGTCGTAATTACTGTAGCTTTGTGATAAGCTTTGTTATCTGGTGAGTGAGGCTCCCCTCCCTTAGTAATTCTTTGTGAAAATTGCCTTGCCTATTCTTGACTTTTTGCTTCCATCTGATTTTTAGGGTCAGCTTGTCAGCTGTGCTAAGAATTTTGTCCTGCTGGGGGTTTTGATTGGCATTGTATTTAATTCTTAGATTGTTTTCAGGTCACTTACCACCTTGAAATAAAGTTTTGCCTTCCATGAACAAACTGTAGCTCTTCACATAGTCGTGTCTTTCGTTGAGTCTTCAGGGTTGTCTCTTTAGGCATTTGCGCATGTGGATAGGTCAGAATGCTTTTCTAGAGGTGCATGCCCGCTCCTCCTGTGCCCGCCGATCTCCGCAGCCCAGCGAAGAGCCTCCCAGTCATTGGTGATGATGGAGCAGCTCTGATAGCCTGTGGACAAGGGCACTGTGGAGATGGGGATCCCTGCCCACCTTTCTAGTCAGTCCCCTTGCTGCTGGAGTCAGTTACGGTGGATGGGGGCAGGGTAGAAGACAAGGAGTTGGGAGGCTGAGACCCAGGCAGCAGGTCTGAGGAAGAGGCCCGCCAACCCCTGTCATTGTGAGCGTACAGTTATTTCCTGGGCCCAATGACTTTCTGTGTTCTAGTGGCAGTTTATCAAGTCTTCGGAACGTAGTTTCCAAACGAAACTGCTTGGGTTCACATCCCACCTCCACCATTTGTTAGCCTGGGAAACATGCTTAATTTATTCATACCTCAGTTTCTTTATTTGTCAAGAAGGGAATCTCATGGGGTTGTTTAGAGAAGTAAAAGTTAAAATCAGCAAAGTTCTGAGAATAGTGTTGTGCCTTTTGGGGCTTACCTGCTGCTCCAACATCACCACTGTATTGTTCGGATATAGTGAGCCATCTCTGATTCAAGTTGGTATTTTCCTGCGTGCGCTTTCTCTTAAAGTGAACTTCCTGGGACATACTCGAACTTACAGGAGGTTTATGGTATCTATTTGCATATTCAAGGTTCTTAAAATATTTGTAGTAGGAAAACTGTTTCATCTTATTTAGGCCAATATTTTCCAAATCCACTTGTTCATTGAACTCTTGTTTTTTCCAGAGAGTACTTACGAACATCACTGTCATTAGTATTCCATAGAAGACCATTTCAGGAATAGTCCTTAGGGCATTACTTATAAAAATTATTTTTATGTTGGCATATGGTACAGAAAGACGTCCCAAGAAAATATATTCTTAGTGAGGGGTTTGAAAACAGAAGTTAGCTAAGGAAGGGAGATTGACATTGGTAGGCAGGCTCTGATCAGTAAAATATCCTTTAAGTATATTAAAAAACTATACCATATGTTAGCCAAAGAGCTCCCACCAATTATAAATATATTCATATAACTTAGGCATTGAATAAAAGGGAGGCATCAGTTTTTTTTTTTTTAAGAAAAAACATTGTAATTTTGGTGGCCATATTGCAACCTGGTGCTGAGATAGAATTAGATTCATTTTGTGGAAGCCCCATTGGAGTTTCTCCTAAAGGCAGGAAGGCTGGTTTATTGGTATTAATCATAGTTCATTTACTGCTTGTTTTTGTTTCTTCAAAGAACTCAGGTTGCAATTGGGAATGGCATTTTGGGAATGCTGGGAATGCTACTGAGATACATATTGAGTCTCCCATCCCTCATATGTGTTTTGTTATGTCCTTTGCCATATTCTCTACCAACAGCCTGTGAAAATGTTTGACTAGTTAATTGCTCTGAATCAGGGATAAAATGCAAGGCAAAGCAGAGAGGAGGCAGCTCGGTGCTGCCACCTTCCCTTTCACCGTCCTGTCACGGCTCTGGTTGCTCTTAGCTGAGGGAGAAGTAGATTATGCTGTGTTTGATCCAAACAATTAGCTCTTTATCAAGTAAAGCAAAGCAAAACCAATTGTAAACATGATTTCCTTCCGTTTCGTGAAAAATCTTTTCTTTGAATAGCTTCCCCCAATCCCTATTTCCAGCCTCCACCCCTCCCCCCCCCACCATGGCACTTTTTAATTGCAGTAAGGTGACATCTCATTGTGGGCCACTGATGCATTTGAAAGCTGCTGGGGGCAGGACCTGGTGGGAAAGGTTTGACCATGAAGAGAACTAGAACTGAGGAGAGAACTTTCTGGCGGGGCCATCCCTCTTCTTAATTATTCATCCATCATTCCTTCTCAGTAATGCAGATTCCTTCCATTAAAGTGGTTTACCAGATAAAGTCAACAATAAAATCCAGATGATTTGCTGATAAACTGTATTACCTCCAGTTCACATATGTTGGAATAAAATGTCTAGTTATAGGTCTAGGTGCTTCTAGAATCTTAAAAACAGCTATTTTATAGCCTTGGTTTCCATGGCTCATGTTTGGTTCTTCCAACATGCTCATGCTAAGTGAGATGTCTTGGGTTAACTTGAAGTAGGTACATTTTGTTGTACAGTTTTATGAATGAAGTTTTATAGCTGTCATCTCATATTTCTTTTCAAACAAACTTACTATAGGCACTTAAGTATCTAGGAATTATTCAGAAATCAAGTTAAACTAGTAACTTTTGGCTTATCTGTCAAAGATAGATCTTTATGGGACTTAATCACTACTTAAGCAGAAACATTAAAATACAAAATGAGGTTTGTTTTTCATTAAAAAAGAAAACTGGTAACACTTGCAAAATGTAAACATTGTTGCCTAGTAAATTATAATCGGATTGCTGTTGGATTACATATTACATTGTGCTAACGCTAAAGGACCCATTCCCAGTGATGTCATTACAGGCTCTGAGTAGACAAGATCTATTACTATTAAAAAAGGCTGTGCTAACAATTTGCAACAGTCCAGGAGTAATTCGGGGTAGAATGGATTAGAATTGTAAAGAGGCATTTCTTTTTATTGAAAAGAAACTTTCACATACTCGATTTTTACTCGGTTGGGGCAATATTCATTAGCCACAGACCATTTTATTGATTTAAAAAGTATCTTCAGTACTGCCAAATTTGTTTCTCTGTGTACAGTTGATTTTACAAGAGGATCAGATGAAGGAGAGGTTGAGGCTTGCAGAACAAAGTTTTTCTCTTTGTGCATGCCTCTCTTGTTATCAGCGCAGATAAAATAAGAAGTGAATGGTCACGTAAATAGTTTTTAAAGCAGATGCTTTTTATTTTATACTCGTTTTATTTGCTCCACAGACAGGATGCATCTGTGATTCTCATATGTCCACTAGTGGGTGCTGCAGTGCTTCCAGCTTTCTGTATGTTGTTATCTGGGCCCAGTCTTAAAAAATCATGTAGTGAATGGCGAATTTCCCTTTAGAGCTACTGTGCTGTCAAGAAAGACACCAAAAATACATTTGGAAGATGGTATCTACTGAAATTATTTACTAAAATTTTTGAATAATGTGCTTGAGATTGCTACTCACTTTTTGCTAGAATTCATTTATATTTGTGAATTGTCACATTTATTCTTGTTTGATCGGCATATATGTTGAAGTCCACATTATGCAGGAAAAGAAAGGTACTTAATGCCATAGTACAAATTAACAATATTTATTAGGAGAAAATCCTGCCTTTTTCTATTACAGACAAACACTTAACATGTTCAGTTTATATGATTTTGAGTATGAGGCAGTGCAGTTGTGGCTGAAGATGTCTATTTGATATTTAGGGAAGAATTTGATGCTTTAATAAGGGAATCCTCTGTCTCCCTCATCCATCATCCGCCATCCTCATCCATCCAAACAACACTGTAAATTTGTCAGAGTCTTTTCCATATTCAGTACTTGTATAAATAATGGCTGCTGTGATTTGAAAAAAGGGAAATGTGCACTTTCCAGCTATGTTATATATCTGATCACAGTCATGGCGACATTTCATAGTTTTTGTTTTGCATTGCTCAGCCTCAGTGCATATAACTTAAACTCCAGAGCCAAAGGACGTTTTTGTATGTTGACCCTTTTTGTGGTTAGTATTTGCCAAAATGAAATTAGTTGGGGAGGGGGTGCTTTTCTACAACAGATGAAACATAGTCTCTGCTCCATTAGTATACCTTTATCATTGCCCATCACCTCTCCGTCTCTCCTTTGCTATTTTAGGGATTATTCAGGTTCTGTGCAATATTCTGAAATTAATCAAAGGAAGCAGAACCCCATGCCTCATTATACGTCACAGGAAGAGGGTGGTTTCCACAATGCAGTAGCTTTGTGATGTTGTCTAGTTGTGTAACTAGAATTTTATTATCTTTAAAAAGAGGTTTTCGTTTTCACACAATAAAACCTTTTCATGTTAAACTTGTACAAGCAGTGGATCACTCCATGTGAGTGTAACAAAGGGTCTGAATTGAACTGATAGGCTGTTTCCCTTATGTAAATAAGGAACTGATCTGTGAACAATGTTCATTTCTTTCTTTGATTTTTAGCTTAGGAGAACAGCTGTATGTCCTTAATGCATTTTGGGTCGTAGAAGCTTTCTATGCAATGAGATAGGAGCAAACTTACAGGATGCTTATCCAGTCTGGACCTTGTATTCTATCTCATCTTTTTTATAATCAAGCTCTACAAATTATTTTTCCCAGTAAATTAGTGGCCATTGTACAGATTGCAGACACTTAGTTTGATTGAAAGTAATAAAAGGAGATTATCCACCAGGTTGGTTGAGTGAAGGTTCTGATTTGACCCACTGCCTGGAGAGAAAAGAATTAATCTTATAAACCCGACTCACTTCTGCCATGCTTTGAAAAACTGCCAGGAATGCATTTGATCCCTTTTGTCTTAAGTCCATTGAGAACTAAAGGTGAAGTGGGACAGATCCGATGTCTGAACCACAGAAACGGTGGCCTCCGTGTTTCACTTTGTGTGGTATCTTGAACTTGAATGAGGGCTTTTCCTTGCTCCCTGAATAAATTCCTACCACCACAATCTTTGAATTTTGTGGAAGGGGAAGAGAAGGAGAATAGTTTTCATTTGTTACCTAAATTCTTTGTGCTGGGTGCTGTTTTAGATTTTACGTTTGGAATGTATGTATTTAGATTATATATGTTTTCATATCTTATCCTCATGAAATAAAATGCTATTACACCAACTTTATGGGTGTGGGTCAGGTTCAAAGAGGTGAAGTGCAAGATCCTACAGCTAGTAGGTGGATGATTTGAAATTCAGACCCAAGCTTTTTTTTCCCTACAAAGCACATGTTTGTGAACATCATGCTCTCCTGCCTATTTTGAGAGCGCAAAGGTGAAAGCGTTAACTCGAGAAGATCAGAGTTGGATCCTGTAGCATGCCCTGAATCAGTCTGGCATAGGGAGGCACTCAGAAGAAATGAATGAATGAAGAAGTTCATCGGTGAAGTTAAGGGGAGGACCTTTTGTCCTTCTTAGCAGATAGTGTGGTAAACTGGAAGGGGCACAGGCTTTGGAGCTTGCCTGACCTGGGTGCATGTACTCTCTTCTTTGTTGTTGTTTTCACTGGGAGTGCACCACTCACCTCTCTGAGCCTCTGTTTCTGTCTCCATAACATTCCTCATGGGTTGTTGCGAGCCTGGGGGAAGATGGCCTGGTGAATGTTGCATGGCTTATAATAGCCCGAAGGTCTGTCCCAAAGATGTGATAAGCTGCCTCAGGTGGGAGGTTGGAGGTTGGGGATGGTCTATGGCACCAAGAAGAAGGCAGAGGGAGCTTCCTGTATGTCATGTTGGAAGAACCTTAAGGACCCAAATCCCAGCCTAGAGGTGACACATAGTAGGACTCACACTTACCTCAAAAACTTTTGAGCCCTGAAAAGATAACTGTTCTGCCAGAGGTATTTTAGGATATACTTTATGTAAAATGATAGGGTCAACTCTGATCTTTATTTTAACTGTAATTCCCAGTGGGCATCTGGAATAGCACTGAGCATTCAATACCAGTCCTGACTCTCATTAATGGAGGCAAGCCTGTTTTACTGGAGTAGGCACTGTATGAGCCTATCTCACATCCACTTCTCTCTTCCTTTGTATTTTGATTTCTGTCCTGTTGTGTGGACAAGAGAGAGAGAGATGGAGAGAAAACAAAGAAACGTTGTGCTGGAAATCGTTTCTTTCCCTCAAATTCTTCAGGTCCTTCTGTTTGAGGGTGTTTTTCTTTTGATCTTTTGTTTTTTTTTGTTGATGATGGTTGCAATCCTTTCCCAGAGTTACTCCTTTTACAGTCTTTTTTTTAAAGATCATTTATTTTAGAGAGTGTGCGAGGACGTGTGAGTGGGGTGAGGGGCAAAGGGAGAGGGAAAGAGAATCCCAAGCGGACTCCCTGCTGAGTGGGGAGCCTGACCTGGGGTTGGGTGGGTAGGAGCTGGAACCCATGACCCTGAGATCACAACCTGAACCAAAATCAAGAGTCTGCGGCTCAACCAACTTAGCCCCCCAGGTGCCCCACCCCTTTTTTCAAATCTTGAGATGTGGTAGTAGAGAATGAAGGAGGCAAAGGAAAGAGTTAAGGGGTATGGAGGTCAAGAGGATAAATGACATGGGACCAGGCTGGGAGGCCACACAGGGGCGGCACTGGCTTTGCAGGTTAGTATGTTAAGGGCTGCTCTGTGGGCTGTTTTCCTTGTTTCCTTCTTGCCTTTGTTTTAGCCAGAGTCCAGCTCCTGGTCTGCAAGTTGTTCCGCAGATGGCTCAGCGGCAGACTCCCAGCTGGGCCGATTTAATCCACGGAGTGTGCTTGTGTTTGTGTTTGACAGTCAAGACAGGGAGCAGGAACACTGTTTTCATTGGGATCGGCTTCAGTTGTTTCTCCAAAAGCAGTTGGTTGAACTGCTCCACTGTTTCTGGAGCCATTATGCCATGAAGTGAAGTTTGGATGAAGGACAGATGTATTATCTAGGAAGGAATCCTGGTTCTTCTTCCAAAGAATGTTCAGCCATTGCCTATGCCAACAAATGAAACTGTTCTCCAGTGTTCTGTTTTATAGACTGTTTCTGGGGGAGGAAAAAAAAAAAAAACAACCCTATGACATTAATCCTCCTTTGCTCAGAAGCAAGTAAGTAGCAAGGATCGGTTAATATCCATTTTATAGGTGAGGAAGCAGAGGCACTGAGAGATGAAATAATAGATAAGTGCTTCTCAGAATTGCATGTATTTATGGAGTGCCTAGGGATCTTGTTATAAATGCAGATTTGGATTCAGCAATCAGGAGAGGAGACCTGAAAACCTGTATTTAAAACCTGTGCCATGGCAGTGGAGATACTGCCGGACTGTGATTCATACTTAGAGTTTCAAAGATGGGTCTCATTTCCATAGGTAGTCAGCAAAATACTAGATAACGCTAGTTGCCTATGCCCCAAGGAACCAAAACAATACAGTCTTCTAATCAAGACTCTATCTGAATTGCTTCAAAATAGTTAAAATATGAAGCATACCATTTACTGACTGTTCTGACCATAGGGCATAAAATAACCAGATTGACAGGTTTGGTTTTCAGCAGATTTAGGTAGTTAGCCTGGTTTCATGCAGCCATAACCATAGCCTGCCTTAGATAACAGATGCATTAGAAATTGTATCCATGCATCAGGAACAAAGTAGTGCTTTAAACAGAAGGCAACTGCTAGCTTGTAGATTCATAGTTCATTCCAGCTAAAGCCTATAAATCGTGTGTATGTATGTGTATGTGTAGGTCCAGTGTTAACTCTGTTTCTAACCGTACTCCTGTAGTCTATTTCCTTATAACATGTTATCAGAGCAGAGCTGGCCTCCATGAAAGACAATCTTTCCCATGTGCTGCTACTCAGAAAGATTCCACAATTTGTTGATGACTTGCACATCTGTGTGGAAGTCTAGGCTACTGCCCTCAGCTGCAGGAGTTTATGCTCTCTCCCCTCTAGAATATGATTACCCAGAAGTACGCAATAGTCACCTAATGGGGAGCAGGTGTAAGAAGAAACAGTAATTTTGAACAAAAGGAATGAATGTGAAATGCAGCATGAAGGATTTAGGTTAGACATCCACGTGTGGGAAAGATTCTCTTCTGCTGGTAAAAGCAGTGAAACATTGGAACGCAGGATCAAAGCAGAGTTGTGGCACATTCTTCGGGCATTTGAAAGAAAAGGGCAGGTGGTTTTATTTCAATGCTTTTTACACAGCTCCTCCCAGAGGGAGGCAAATGAATCCTGCAATTGCTGGAGATCATTTTCAGTTCTGTGATTCATGAGAGATGAATTCTGGGGACATTTGATTAAAAACCATGTCAGAGAGCCACATATTCCAGAGGTCCTTTCTGATCATCCTAATTGATGTGGGGATGTCATTTTTTGGCACGAGTATTTAAGTATTTAAGACCAGTTTCATGTAAGGTTTTTTCATTTGGATGATTCTCACCTATACTTTCTTTTTTTTTTTTAAAGATTTTATTTATTTATTTGAGAGAGAGAGAATGAGAGACAGAGAGCATGAGAGGGAGGAGGGTCAGAGGGAGAAGCAGACTCCCTGCCGAGCAGGGAGCCCGATGCGGGACTCGATCCTGGGACTCCAGGATCATGACCTGAGCCGAAGGCAGTCGCTTAACCAACTGAGCCACCCAGGCGC
>NC_138384.1:14680039-14695567 GCF_054177405.1 Leptonychotes weddellii | reverse complement strand
TTTTTTTTTTTAAAGATTTTATTTATTTATTTGAGAGAGAGAGAATGAGAGACAGAGAGCATGAGAGGGAGGAGGGTCAGAGGGAGAAGCAGACTCCCTGCCGAGCAGGGAGCCCGATGCGGGACTCGATCCTGGGACTCCAGGATCATGACCTGAGCCGAAGGCAGTCGCTTAACCAACTGAGCCACCCAGGCGCCCACCTATACTTTCAATGATAAGAAAAATTCCCTTCCCTAGGGGCTTATAACACCTTGAAGGTAGAGTATCATACGGAATACACAAGGAAACCAAAGGTCATCAGATATTTTTTCTCCTGGTATTATTTGGAATCTTCCAAATGTTAATAGTCTGTACGGTAGTTTAACAGTTTAAATAGTAGTCCTTTGTTTTCCTTTCTAATTGGAACGTCCACTAGGGATACTTACAGGCATTCACCTTCCTCACTTTGAATGATTTGGGGTAGTAGGCAGTGATAAAGGATGTCCATAGATGGGTCCAAAATTGCCATTGTGCTATCATTTTTGGCATTATACCATATTAAAACCCATGCCTTGAGAGAGAGTGACAGTGCCTAAAAATAATGGAGATTAAACTTCCTCATCTTTTCGGAGGATCCTGAAAATAAAATACTATGTGTCTTCTAAGTGACTAATGGCACCTTGTTATAAACAGCATCATAAGATATCACACACACATACACACACACAATCACATAAAGATGAGAAATGGGCATTTGAGTGTCTAGTGAATATTTCCTAGGTCCATTATATATGGATGGGGTCAGCAGCAGTGTACATTCAATAAAATTCACAGCAGGCAAATAGGAATGTGAAGAAATTCTATAGACCTTTTGGAGCTGGATAACTCAAACATCAAGAAGGGGAGCAAACTTGCAGCTTTTGAAACCAAGAATTAGGAAGGTGGGCAAAGAGGGTAGGGGAAACTGATAGTCAGGAGTGACAGGCCTATATTTAAAAAATTGTTCTGTGGGAGACTTATGGCACCTGGAATCCATGCTTTTTTTTTTTTTTTTGTACTGTTGTCTTTATCCCAGTCACACAGTCTACTCCTCAGTGAGCTGACCCATTAACCAGGCAGGGTCTGGACAAGAAAACGGAATTCTTTGGTGGTGGTTTCGGTTATTAAATTCAAGTTACCTAAAGCTACACCAGCACAACAATTCCTTCTCTTCAGCTTGTCAGATTACTAGACTAGTGAGATTAATTAGTATTTTGAAAGAAAAGAGATGGAAACTGTCAACTATACTTCAATTAGAAAAAAAAAAAAAAAGAAGTGGAAACTTTGTCCCTAAAACATTTTTCTTACTCCACAAAATCCCAGAAATTTGGACTTCATGGTTCATTACATTTTACAACTTTGTCAATTAAAATATTTCCAAGAAAGATGTTTCCAAATTAAAAAAACAAAACCCAACAAATAGAAAAAAAACTCTCATTTATTATATCCACCATCTCATAAAAGACATATGAATACTCAAAATGTGGGGAGAATATATTTTTTTAAAGGATTGCCTGTATATTCAATAAATTCAGCTTTATGACAGCCTGGTACAAACCAGTGGAAATTTCGTCATGGACCAACATTGGCCAACTGATTGGGATTTGGGAATCACTTCTGCAAAAAATAGCTGCTTGTTTAGAAGTTGATCTGCTTGACAGGACGGGGTGACTTCTTTAGGCCCACTGGACTTGGGCTGTTGATCTTCACTGATGAGATAGGTATGCCTTAAAAAAATTAGAAACATTGGAATATTTTTACCAAAAAAACCAATTTTCATAAAAGAAAATACATCATTTTGACTCAGGCAGACTTGAAGCATTTCCCAGTACCCAATTTATCTTGTGATTGTTTCACCAGGATTTAGCAATCTCTGGCCCATTAAATATAGAAAGACATGAAACCTGCTTGGAGGAAATCATACTACATCTATTCTAAACTCTTCTGTTTTCCATTTTACAAACCTGCGATGACTTAGCAATTTCACTGCAGAAGTTTAGGCGTCATAATGTTTGAAATGAGAAATCTTCCTGTTATTATTTTATAACTTTTAGCTATAAGTCCTAACTCCCCTTACTATTGTGTAATATGTAAAGCTTTCTGAACCGAGAAGCCTTGGTTGAAAGAAAATGGAATGAACACCAACACTTGAGGTTTGAAAACCAGTTGCTAGTCCAGACATGATATGCTTACCTCCCATTTTGTACCTCACTTAGGTATAATAGTCCATTTTTTTACCCAGATTTTGTGTTGGAATAAAGTTGCAGGGATGAGGTAAGTGTCCAGGACAAGTTCCCTTTCACCGTTTTAACTGTTGGTAGCAATTGTTTGACTTAAGAAGTCTGGGCCTGACTTGGTAGTAATCACATGGACTGGTATAGCAGGAGAGACTAGAAGGATACGTTATTTTATAGACGAAGGCGGGGTGGAGGAGGGCCCAGGAGGGTTTCAAGTTGAAATGCAGATGTCTGCAAAAGGGTATAACAGGACCCAGAAGTGGAAAATTGAGGGAAGTGACAAAGTTGAAAGGTACAAAAGTATTTCAGATAAAACTTTATGGATTCCTTCCAGGAGTACGTGGATTTCATTTGGAGCTAAGTCAATGGTTTTATGTATAATGCGTTCCACAGCCGTCAGGAGATGCCAGATGTGTGTATTATGCTCTTTGGATAGACAGTGCTAACGAGGGCCTGCATATGGTCACTTACCTATTTTTGCAATCGGCTACAGCTTTAAAAGGTCCAGGCCCCACAAGGGCATCATTTAGGTTCATTGCAACAGGGGCTCTCCCATTGTGTGCTATGCTAATTTTGGCAAAAGAAGATGTTGCTTAGAACATTTGCATATTTAAATATTACATGGACATTATACATGGAGTCTCCTCCCATTTTAGCACTCCTTGAAACTCTTTTGTCTTGACTCAGTTCTTGTAATGTGGACTGCTTTGGCTTAAAGGAAAATTAAAAAGGTCAAGCATCACTGCGTTGACCTTAAAGGAATAAACAATCTAAAGATCATAGTGTAGTCCATTTGTTAAGCTCATTTTTGTTTGCTTTTGTTTTTTGTTTTTTTGACCAGCTATACCAAGGCATTCAAGTACTTAGGTCTTCATAAAACTGTTTTCTTTCTCCCACTTGTGTTAATACAGATATTAAGTCTCATAATATCTACTTAGCATAAACAAGAAGATAAAAATGATTTCTATGATTGAAATGTTTGTTATTTAGCATTAAGCATCTTCCTGCTCCCATGCGTTTTGCATTTAATCCACTCGGTGCTTGGTTTGGGGATTGCTAGATTAGTTTTAATCCTCTGTCTAATAGTGGAGTAGTGGTGAGATTTATTACACAGGCAGGGTTTGGTTCTTGGATTTAAGAGGGCTCACGTGCACTCCATGCATATTAAATTTGGGAAACCATCGGTTCAGTATAAAAGGTTGGGGAGACATCCTTTATCTCAGAATGGTTCTCTTTAGGCACACAAAGTGCAGACAGCATTTATTGCATTAATGAAAAGAAAATTGATCACAAGTGTTTCTCTCTTTTGGGGTCAGACTAATGTTCTCAGAATATGGTTCTTCCCCCCCCCCTTTTGAAATGTACTCTACCATCATTTCAAAGCATTCTAGATGTTTTCTTTATTTCTTTGGAGTTTACCTCCAGGGAAAAGATAAATAGCTTATTATATAATGGGTTCTTCCCAAGAAAAATGGAAAAACTTGGGTACTACCCAATCAGGGGAATAAATATTTGCAGAAGTTGCAGAAGTTACAGAAGAATGGGATAGCTCCCTAGTCCTGGAGAATCTAGTAATTGCCAGATTTTCTCCAAATGGATATAAAAACCTGTGCTTTTCAAGATTGGAGGTTTATTATTTTAATACTTGCTATATTTCACATGATTTGAAAGGATTCTGGTTAATAGAAAATGTAAAAAAATCAGTATGGTGTAACTTGCACATTTTTGTGATGAATGAATAAGTCATGCGGGAATGAAACTTGGAGTGGTAGCTTATGTTTTCTCCTGTTGTTCCTCTTAACTAATTTTACCTAAGGAAAAGAATGGAATGTATTATATAGTGAAGAGATGAATAGACAGGTACTGGGAGCAACTCAGGATATTGGGTAGAAAATACAGGTTTTTATGGTGTTAATATACCATCTGTTATTTTGAATGAATCTTACCCAGAGAACTTGAACTTGAATCCAGTGAACTTAACCTGTGACCCAGGATATCTTACTTAGTGTGTCTTTCAGAGCTATTTTTCTCTCCATTAAGGTTTGACCCTCTAAAGGAAGAAGACAGTATGGGAAATGGTCAGTGGTCTCCTAGTAAAATAAAAAGGAGCTCAAATGAGGGCAAAACAGTTCAGCTTACTTAAAAGCCATATTTAAACTTTACAAAACAATGTTTTTTTATGATATGAGAGTTCAGAGGCACCCTTCTTATTCTTCATTTATTCCTTCAAATTTTGACTTTTGATTTTGTTTCCAAATTTATATTTTATGCATTAAATTTGTTTGGTGCTAGCTGTAAATATAGTGGTTTCCTTGAGAGACTAAAATAAGAAACATTTTCTTTTGGAGTGTTACTAATGCTATGTTTTAAAATTCCACTCAGCATGACTTTTAATATATACATTCAATAATATAAATAAACGGACTTCATAGTAATTTTACCAAATATGGACTCCTAGTCCAGCTCTTCAACATCTCTGAGACTCAGGTGAGAATATGCTGTTGGATTTGATAGTCTCTAAGGTACCTTTTGGTTCCGGGATTTTGTGATCGAATGAGCTACTGTCAGAAACCTACAAACCGGGCGCCTGGGTGGCTCAATTGGTTAAGCAACTGCCTTTGGCTCGGGTCATGATTCTGGAGTCCCAGGATCAAGTCCCGCATCGGGCTCCCTGCTCAGCGGGGAGCCTGCTTCTCCCTCTGACCCTCCCCCCTCTCATGTACTCTCTCTCATTCTCGCTCTCTCAAATGAATAAATAAATCTTAAAAAAAAAAAAAAAATTAAAAAAAAAAAAGAAACCTACAAACCTATTAAATTCCTGTTTTGAAAACTCAGCCAATTGAAGTTTTGAAATATCTCTTTCATATTGAATGAATAAAACATTAATATTGTAATTTTTTTTTCATTTCATCGTCATCCAAATATCTGCTCCTTGAGGGCAGGGACACTATCTTGTTTACTGTGGCATTCTCAGAGCTTAGAATAAGGTCTGTGACATGTCACATTTAATAAATGAATAAATTAACGGATGGATAAATGGATGAATCTATGGAGGTGAGGTGTTTGGGCCTCCTCTGAATAAGTTGTCAGACAACTTTTTTTCCAGTTTTATTGAGAAATAATTAGCACATATCACTGTGTAAGTTTAAGTTTAGAGCGTGATGGTTGGTTTACATAGAATGTGAAATGATTATCGCAATAGGTTCAGCTAACATCCATCATCTAATATAGATACAATGTAAAGAAAAGAAAGATGAAAAGAAAAAAAAGAAAAAAAAATTCTCCTCAGGAGATACTCTCTTACCAGCTTTCCCATATGTCATGCAGCAGTGTTAGCTGAGGTCATGATGTGTGTTACATCCCTAGTATGTATTTATCTTATAACTGGACATTTATACCTTTTGACCACTTTCCTCCAATTCTCCCTAGCCCCACCTTCCACCTCTGGTAACCATGGTAACCATGTCTAATTTCTTTTTCTGTGAGTGTAGGTTTAGTTTTTTGTTCATTTTTTTTTTTTTTTTTTTTTTTAGATTGCATGTATAAGTAAGATCATACAGTATTGGCCTTTCACTGTGTGACTTATTTCTCTTAGCATAATCCCTTCAAGGTCCATCTGTGATGTCACGAAGAGTTAGATTTCCTTATCACATACGTGGTATTTTCTTTTTTTTTTTTTTAAAGGAGTGGACACATCTGTGATATATGTACATCACAACTTTTTTAACCATTTATCCATTAATGGATACTTAGGTTGTTTCTGTGTCTGGGTTATTGTAAATACTGCTGTGAATGTGGGGGTGCAGATAGCTTTTCAAGTTAGTGTTTTCATTTCTTTTGGGCATATTCTCAGAAGTTGAAGTGCTATATCACATGGTAGTTCTATTTCTAATTTTTTGAGGATCTTCCATACTGTTTTCCATGGTGGCTGCGCCAATGTATATTCCCACCAGACAGTACACAAGGATTCCCTTTATTTTTCCACATCTACACCAGCATTTGTTATGTCTTATCCTTCTGATAAGACTTGTTGGTCTTCTGTATATACTTGGCAAAATGTTTATTCAGAATATTTTCCCATTTTTAAGTTTAATTGGGATATTTGTTGTTTTGCTTTTGAGTTGCATGAGTTGTTTTAATATTTTGGATATGTTCACCCATTATCAGATTCATGGTTTGCCAATATTTTTTCAAATTCCATAGATTGTCTTTTAACTTTGTTGGTGGTTCTTTTTGCTGTACAGAAGCTTTTTATTTTGATGTAGTCCCACTTGTTTATTTTTGCTTTTGTTGCTTGTGCTTTAGGTGTCATTGCCAAAAATTTATTACCAAGGCCCATGCCAAGGAGCTTTATTTCTATGTTTTTTTTACTAGGAGTTTTATGGTTTCCAGTCTTGTATTTAAGTCTTTAATCCATTTCAAGTTAACTTTTGTGAGTGGTGTAACATAGGAGTGCATTTTCATTCTTTTACATGTGAATTTCCAGTTATCCCAGCACTATTTATCGAAGAGATTGTCTTTTCTTCATTGAGTATTCTTGGCTCCTTTGTCAAGTACTAGTTGACCATACATGCTTGCATTTATTTCTGGGCTCTTATTCTGGTCCACTGGTTTATGTGTCTGTTTTTAGGCCAGTACCGTACTGTTTTTGATCACTGTAGCTTTATAATATAGCTTGAAAGCAGGGAGTATGATACCTCCTGATTTGATTTGGTTTCTCAGAATTTCTTTGGCTATTGGGGATCTTCTCTGGTTCCGTATAAGTCTTGGGAGTGTTTTTTCTACTTCTGTAAAAAATGCTACTGGAATCTTTATAGGGATTGTATTGAATCTAAAGATGGCTCTTGGTAGTATTGATATTTTAACAATATTAATTCTTCCAATCTAAGAACATGAGATATAGCTTTCATTTATGTGTGTCTTCTTTGATTTTTTTCATCAGTATCTTACAGTTTTCAGAGTAGAGATCTTTCACTTCCTTGGATAAATTTATTCCTAAGTATTTTGTTTTTGATTATACTGTAAATGGGATTGATTCCTTTATTTATTTATTTTTTTCAAAAAATTCATTGTTAGTGCATTGAAATGCTACTGGTTTTTGTATGTTAATTGTGTATCCTTTTCTTTACTTAATTCATGGATTAAGTCTAGCAGTTTTTTGGTTGAGTCTTGAGGATTTTCTATATATAAAAATCATGTTATCTGAGAATAGAGTATTTTGCTTCTTCCTTTCCAATTCTGATACATTTTATTTCTTTTTCTTGCCTAATTGCTCTAGCTAAGACTTCCTATACAATGTTGAAGAGTTGTGGTGGGAGTGGGTACCCTTGTCATCTTCCCAGATGGTAGAGGAAAACCTTTCAGCTTTTCACTGTTGAGTATGATGTTAGCTTTGGACTTATCATGTATGGCATTTATTATGTTGATATATATTTCTTATATGCCTATTTTGTTAAGAGTTTTTAATCACAGATGAATGATTTGATTTTTTTTTTTTGCCAGATGCTTTTTCTACATTTATTGAAATGATTCTGTGAGTTTTTTTACTTTTATTCTACTAATAGGATATATCACATTGACTGAATTATGCATGTTGAACTATTGAGCCATCTTTGCATCCCAAGGATGAATCCAACTTGATTATAGTAAATGATCCTTTTAATGTGTGGCTGAATTTGGTTTGCTAGTCTTTCATTGAGAATTTTTGCATCTATATTTATCAGGGATATTGGCCTGTAGTTTTTTTTGTTTTGTTTTATTTTTTATTCTAGCCACATCATTTTCTGGTTTTGGTATTGGGATAATGCTGACCTCATAAAATCATAAAATGAGTTTGGGAGTGTTTTTTTCCTCTTTGATTTTTGTGAACAGTTTCAGAAGGATTGCTGTTGATTCTTTTTTAAATGTTTGATAAAATTCATCAGTGAAGTTTTCTGGTCCTGGGCTTTTTTTTCATTGGGAGATTTTTGATTACTGATTCAATATCTATACTAGTAATTGGTCTATTCAGATTTTCTATTTCATCCTGATTTAGTCTTCATAAGTTGTGTTTCTAAGAATTTTTCCATTTCTTCTAGGTTTGTTGGCATATAGTTGTTCATAGTAGCCTCTTATAATCTTTTATATTTCTTTGGTATTTGTAATGTCTCTTTTTTCATTTATAATGTTGTTGATTTGGGTCTTCCTTCTTTTCCCCTTGGTTAGATTAGCTAAGGGTTTGTTAATTTTGTTGATCTTTTCAAAGAACCAACTATTAGTTTAGTTAATTTTTTCTCTTGTTTATCTGTGCTCTATTTCATTTACTTCTGCTCTCATTTTTATTATTTCCTTTCTTCTGCCAACCTTGAGTTCAGTTCTTTTTCTGGTTATTAAGGCATGGAGTTAGGTTATTTATTTCTGATCTTTCTCGCTTCTTAATATAGGCATTTATTGCTATAAGCTTCCCTCTTAGAACTGCTTTTGCTGTAACCCTAAGTTCTGGTATGTTGTTTTTCCATTTTCATTTGTTTTAAGAGACATTTTTATTTCCCCTTTAATTTCTTCTTTGATCCATTGGTTGTTCAGGAGAGTGTTAATTTCCATATGTTTGTGAATTTTCCAGCTTTTCTCTTGTTAGTGATTTCTAGTTTCATGCTGTTGCAGTCAGAGAAAATACTTTGCCTGATTTCAGTCTTCTTGAATTTGCGACTTATTTTGTGCCTAGAAAATGTTCCATGTGTACTTGAGAAGAATGTGTATTCTGCTGTTGTTGGATGAAATGTTCTGTAAATGTCTCTTAGGTCCATTTGGTCTGTAGTATTGTTCAGATCTGCTGTTTGCTTATTGGTTCTCTGTCTGTGTGATCTTTCCAGTGCTGAAAGTGGGGTGTTGAAGTCTTCAACTATTACTACTTATTTCTCCTTTTAGCTCTGTTTTTACTTTGTATATTTAGGTGCTCCAGTGTTGGCTGCATAAATGCTTATAATTGTATATCTTATTGGTGGATTGATCCCTTATTATGTAATGACCTTCTCTGTGTCTTTTTTACCAGTTTTTAAAGTCTCTTTTGTCTGTTACTGGTATAGCTACCCCTGCTTTTCTGGGGGGTTACCATTTGCTTGAAATGATTTTTTCCATCTCTTCACTCTCTATGTGTCTTTAAGGCTGAGTGAGTTTCTTATAGGCAGCATATCATTGGATCTTGGGTGTTTTTTTAATCCATTTGACTATTCTCTGTCTTTTGATTGGATAATTTAATCTGTTTAAGTTTAAAGTAATTATGATAGATAAGGGCTTGCTATTGCCATTTTGTTAATTGTTTTCTTGTAGTTTTATAGATCCATTGTTCCTTTCCTCTTATCTTGCTGTCTTTTTTTGTGTTATGATGTCTTTTGTATCCACATGCTTTGACTTCTTTGTCCTTTTCTTTTTTGTAATTGCTACCAGCTTTTCCACTGTGGTTAGCATGAGACTTACATAAAATATCTTAAAATTAGAACCTTGTATTTTAAGCTGATAACTTCAATAGATTTTTAGAAATTGACACTTGTACTTCTTGTCACATTTTGTTATATCTGTTACAATTTACATATTTTTAATATTGCGTGATAACAGATAATTGTGGTTATAGTTATTTTTACTATTTTTTTTAGTATTTTAAACTAGAGTTTTAAGTGAATTATGCACCAGTATTACTAAATTATAGAATCTAACTTTGACTATATATTGACTATTACCAGTGAGTTTTATGCTATCTTTTTATGATGTTAATTAGCATCCTTTCACTCTAAGAACTCCCTTTAGCCTTTCTTGTAAGGAAGGCCTAGTGGTAATGAATTCCCCCTCAGCTTTTATTTGTTTGAAAAAGTCTTTATCCCTCTTTTGTTTTTGAAGAACAGCTTCACTGGGTATAGTATTCTTAAATTGATAGTTTTTGTCTTTCAATATTTTGAATATTCTCTCCTGGCCTGAAATGTTTCTACTGAGAAATCCACTGATAGTCTTACAGGGGTTCCCTTATATGTACCTTCTCTTTGCTCTTAATTGCTTTTAAAATCTTAGTTTATTTTTGGGAATTTAATTACAATGTGTCTCCGCATAGTTCTATTTGGGTTCAACCTATTTGGAATCCTTTGGGCCTCATGGAACTGGAATCCCATTTCTTTCCCCAGGTTTGAAATGTTTTCAGCCATTATTCCTTTAAATATACTGCCTGCCCCCTTTTCTTTCTCTTCTTCTACTGGAATTCCCATCATGTGACTATTGTTTCTTTTCATTGTGTCCCGTAAGTCTTTCTTTAGTCGTTTTTATTATTTTTTTTTCTTTTTCCTCCTTTGAGTGGATAATTCTGGATAATTCCTAATGTTCTATACTCCAGGTTGCTGATTCTTTCTTCTGATGGTTTCTATTGCTTCATTGATCTCATTTTGTTCATGCATTGTTTTCTAATTTCATTTAGTTTTTTATGCATTCTTGTAATTCATAAAACTTTAAGAGGATTTTTCTGAATTCTATTTTTGACAGTTTATAGATTTCCATCTTAAAGATCAATTATTAGAGAGTTACTGGTTTTGGTGGTGCCATACTTACTTTGTTTTCCATGGTCCTTGATTCCTCACATTGGTATCTGCTCATTTGAGTACTTAGGTTCCTCTTCCAGACTTTACAAATTTGCTTTGGTAGACACTGATCCTCACCAGTCAGCGCAGTTTGGTTACTGGGTGTGTCTGCTAGTAATGTCTTTGGGCAGGTGGGATCTTTTTATTGGTATGGCAACTGGTGTAGCTCTGAGGTTGATGTTGGTGGGGAGTGGGTTGGGGTGTGCTCTTGGTTGAGAACAGTTGTATAGGATTGCTGGCTTTGTTTTCTTTCCAACTGAGGTTATAGGTTGGGTTTCATGGTTGCCTGGATTCTCTGGTCAGGTTTACTAGATAGTTGGGACTAGGCTATTCAGTTGTAACTGAGGCTATGAATTAGCTTCCCTTCCCTGGCAAGGCAGTAGGGCAGGATGCAGAGCCTATATGCCTCATTGTTTGGGGACCTGAATCAGGAAAGGGTGTGCAATAAATTTCCTGGTCGGGTGAGGCCATCAGTTTTGCTCTCCAGGAGGGGAAAGTCACAAGTTGTGCTTTTTCTTCAAGTGGCCACTGTAAGCATGGCTATTGAATGGGCTGCACAGAGTCCTTTGTGCTCTGGGTAGGTTCTCTGGTTAGGCGGGCTAGAGGCTTTTTCAGTAATGAGCAGGTCTACAAATTAGTTTCTCTGCCTGGATGCAGTGGGAAAGGCAGTTCTAAAGCTGGTGAAGCTCTTTGTTGTCTTAACTTGAGCCAACCCATGCCCTAAGTTCACTGGCTTTGCTCTGCAAACTATCAGCTATCTGCCTGCCCTTCTCTCTGCTTGGATGCCATTTGACCACATGGCTTTCAGGTGTTCTTACTAGTCCTTCTGGTCAGATGGGACCAGGAGCCACAGTAAGATGGGTAGAGCTGTGCCTCAGCTCCCTTGCCTGGGTAGAGAGAAGAGGTGTAGGTGCTGCTCCATGCAACTCTTAATTTCCCCAACGGGATCTCTGTTGAGAAGGAGCCAGGAGTTACTCTCAGCCTTGGCTATGAGTTAATTTCCCTGCCTATTTGTAGTAGAGGAAATTTCCATGGCTGGTATTGGCTTTGATCTGGGGGTGATCAGTTCTGCCCACCTATTTCTTGGCCCAAGCATCCCTGGCCTACACAGCTTCCAGGTATTCCCACCAGCCCTCCCCCACACCTGGTCAGATGTGGCTGGGAGACACTCTCCACAGCTGTGGGGCTGTGACTCAGCTCCTCCCCTGGGCATGAGTCTATCAGCCTCTAAGGTTAACAAAACTCTTTATTTGAGGATTCAAATCAAACATCTGCATCCTGTCAAGTTCCTTGGTCAGTGTTTATCACTGACTTGTTCTGTAGATGAGCAGAATTGCTGGTTGAGATTACTCCTTGGGATTGCAGATGCTGTGTGCTGGTTGTTGCAAGCGTTCCTCCATTCTCTGTCATAGATTTCCATTGGTTGAGCCTTGCAGATTCTTCTGCAATCCCCATGAAGTGAGATCATAGTAGTGACTCTCACAAAGCAACCCACAATGCTGGGGGATGCTGGTTTTCTTCACCCCTCTAGTTCTCTATTCCCACTGGAGGAGCTCGAGGCTTAGGGGAGACATCTGTGTGTAGTGCTGCACTGGCCTATTCGGGCAATGCAGTCAATGTGCAGCTGCTTCTCTTATCTTTCTAATGCAGACTCTCTTGGTCTCGGTGGTGCAATGGGATGCTTCACCCTCACCCCCAGGTTCTAGGATTCTCTCAGTGGTGTTTTGTTCTTGAATAGTTGTTAGTTGTTTCTCTTCTGAAGTCAGAAATGACCAATATCACCATCTTGGTGACATCACTCCCCACAACTTCTTGATATCATGTTCTTTTTAAACATTAGGGAATTCAATCTCTGGTTAGCCAGACCCACAAAGGGGCATGGAAGTGTATTGCAAAGGAGAGATTTGAATCTGGAGGCCAAAATTGAGGTATAGGTTATTTCTATTACATACATAAAAAGTAGAAAAATGGTATTATATAATTTGTATAATAATATGTAAATTATGGAACTTATTAATATATAAAATATAATTATGTATAATAGTAATATATGAAAATTGTGTAACATTCATATATAATATAAAGTAAAAATATATAAGTATATAAAATATACATAATTGAAATGTATCCCACATTTTGTTGCCTGAGAAGTAGTTTCCATCTATTTGTATTTGTAGTTTGTTGAGTGTGTTTATTAGGAAAGGGTGTTCCACTTTGGCATATTTTTTGTCTGCATCATTTGAAGTGGTCATGTGATTTTTTTTTCTGTCATCCTTTAATTCTTCATATATTCTGTCCAGTTCTCTAGTTGTTCATAATGGGATGGGGGCAAGTCTGATAGCAATCGTTCCATCATAGCCAGAAATCTCTGGATATTGAAGTTTTTTTTTTTTTTTCTAAATATTTTTTCATATCCATCAATTATTAACTATTAACATCCTCGATTCAGGTTGTTTTTTTTCTTTTTTTTATTGGTATCTTCAGACATATTTCCGTCATTCTTTCTGTTTTCTATCTGTCTTATTCTTTCCTTGCTTCATTTTCCTTCTTTGCTTATTTTTTCCTGGTTGATCTCACTTTCATTGCTGTTCATTTCTGTAGTTAAATAATATCTTAATCTACTCTCCAACAAGTCATTGTTTGCAGAACTTTTATCTTAATCCTCAAGAATCTTGTACTGTCATTGTTCAGTAGTTTAGTTCTCCCTTTTTTTAAATATCATAAATTATGTCATCATTATCATTGGTATTATTTTATATAAATATTATTTGTTTGGATTTACAGCCATGTTTACCTTTTATTTGCCTACCTTTTATTTTTGTATCTCAAATCTCCTTTTGGGGATTATTTTCCTTTTTTCTGAAGGACATACATATAGTAGTTCTTAGATACAGGCTTTTGCATAGTAAGATTCTCAGTTTCTGTGGATTCATAAATATATTTAACCACTACTCTTAAAAGATAATTTTGTTGAATATGCAATCCTGGATTGAAAATAATTTTCTCATCATTCTGAAGCATTATTCTACTGTTGTCTTGTATCCACTGTGAGTACTGAGATGTCTGTTGTTGTTCCTTTGTAATTGTTCTAGACCTTTCTCACTGATTTTTCTTAAAATATTCTGTTTGTCTTTGGTATTCTGTAATTTCACTATAATGTGTCTAGGAATGGGTCTCTTTTCATTTATCTGGCTTAGGATATGTTGTAGTTCTTTGTTAGAATCATGCTTTTCATCAGTCCTGGAAAATTCACAAACTTTATCTCTTTAAAATTTCCTTTGTTCCATTTTCTTTATTTTTCCTCACTGGTATTCCACTTAAATATATCTTAAACTCAATTATTCACTCCTCTGTACCCTGATTACCTCTTTCATATCCTCCATCTTGTCTTCAAATTCTTGGTAATTTCTTTGTATGCATTTTCCGTGTCCTGAATTCTCCCTTCAGTCAGCATGATTCTGCTTTTTAACCCATCCGTTAAGTATTTTATTTCAACAACCTTATTTTAACATCAAGTTCAATTTATTTTTCTTTCAAATTTATCTGCTCTTCTTACCATGGAAGCGGTACTCTTATTTCCTGAAACATTTTTGGCCATAAATGCTCTGTATTCTGTATCTGAAAATACCAGTGTTTACATACCTTGAAGGTCTAACCCTCACATTTGCTTTTTGGGTTTTTTTGTTTTGTTGTTTGTTGTTTGTTTGTCTTTCATTCATAGTGTCTTCCCTTCAAATGTGCTTAGTGATCTTTTCCTGTGAACCCCACTTTTTGATCTTCATCTGTGGGACTCCTTTAGACCGAATTTGTGGCTATACTTCCTTAAAAGACATTTTTTTCTGTAGCCAAGATCTGTACCCAATCTGTCACCATTCTTGGGGAGTGTTAGTTTTTCTCAGAAGTCCCAGGCTCAACTTCCTTATTTGCTGGCCCAAGTCTCAGTATCTTGATAGGAGTATTTCAACTGGCTTTTCTTTTAGGGTACACTGTACCTATTCACTATCTACTGCTCTGACCTCAGCTAAAGGTTTTTGGTGGACAGTGTGAAATCCTCCTTTGACTTCCTATAACTTGTGAGACCAATGATGCCTTGAGAATGTGCCCCATTCAGCAATATAGTTGTTCTGAATTAATGAGGCTCCCTAAGGGCTTTTCGATAGCTGTAATGCTACAAAGAAAAGTCATGTGGTTGCTTTTTAAATATTAATTTTAAATGCTAATTGTTGTTAGTGTAAAAAATGCCTTAAGTTTATCTTTAATTCAACTATTTTATCTCTAAATTCTTTTAGAATTGCTCTATACACAATCATGTTTCTTACAAATAATGACAGTATTTTTTTCTTTCCAGTCCTTACAGCTTTTAATTCATTTTATTCTGTTACTCTACTGACTAGAACCTTTACTACAGCAATAAATAAAAGAGCTGATAGTGGGTATCCTTTACTTGTTCCTCATCTTTAAGGAAATGCTTTCTGTGTTTCATCACTAAGTATGATCTTTGCTGTAATGCATGTGTACCTGTATGTGGAATAATAAGTTCTTTTTTTTTTATTCTTATGTTAATCCCCATACATTACATCATTAGTTTTAGATGAAGTGTTCCATGATTCATTGTTTGTGCATAACACCCAGTGCTCCATGCAGAATGTGCCCTCCTCAATACCCACCACCAGGCT
>NC_138384.1:14604988-14679539 GCF_054177405.1 Leptonychotes weddellii | reverse complement strand
AGAAACTATCTCAAAATTTTAAAGAGAGAACAACTTATATATATATGACAAAAATAAGGGTAACTACTATGAAGGGATAGAATATGACTCTAAAAATGAAAAATAAATTTTTTTTTTTTTAAAAAAAACTGATAAGATGTTGGTTGAAAAAGGGAAAAAGAAAAATTCAAAAAAAAAATTAACTTTGAAAGACTAAAGAATCATGGGAAAAAAGCCATGGATTCTATGTGCAGTATTCCCCTAGCGCTGGAGTTCTGCCGTTCTCATTGATCAGTAAACTTGGTCTTGGCTGGCTGTTCTCGCTGATCTTCTGGGGGAGGGGCCTGTTGCTGTGGTTCCCAAATGTCTTTGCCAGAGGCGGAATTGCCCCGCCCTTGCCAGTCAGGGTTAAGTAATCTGCTCGGGTTTTTTCTCAGGAGCTTTTGTCCCCTGCAAGCTTTCCGTACAACTTTGGAGGCGGAGAGTGAAAATGGCGGCCTCCCAATCTCCACCCCGGAGAAGCCGAGAACTCGGGGCCCTGCTCCTCAGTGAGCCCCTAGAGAAAAGCAGTCAGTCACTCCCATCTCCCCGGTCTCTGGCTGCACTCCGTGCTTACCTGGCCTGTGACCGAGTGTTTCTATCTCTGGCACCCGACTTGGTATGGAGTCTCCAAACCCAGCAGATCCCTGTGGTGCGCTCCCACACCGCTCCTCCCCAGGAAGGAAGGTGAGTCTCGCCGGATGTGCCACTTGTTGGGTCCCTGCTGGAGGAGCAGTGGCCTGACTGTGCCGTGGATCACAGTTTATGGCAACTCCAAGCTGAGAGCCCGTGCCTCGGCTCCGTCTCTGTAGCCGGCTTCCCTGCTGCAATACCTGGGAGCTCTGCTGCACCTAGGCACCCCTGGTCTTTCTGTGACCCCGAGGGTCCTGAGTCCACACTGTCCCACAAGGGTTCCACACCCCGCTTAGCCACTGGAGCGACGTCCCTCAGCGGAGCAGACTTCTAAAAGTTCTGATTTTGTGCTCAGCTGCTCTATCACTTGCCAGAAGTGGCCGCCGGAGGCCCCCTCCCCCGCCGTCTATCCTCCCGAATATCGCCTCGGATTCACTTCTCTGCATGTCCTACCTTCCAGAAAGTGGTCGCTTTTCTGTTCAGAGAGTTGTTGCTATTCCTTTCTTCGATCTCCTGTTGAGTTTGTAGGTGTTCAGAATGGTTTGATCCCCATCCAGCTGAATTCCTGGAACCAGACGAAATCCAGGTCTCCTACTCCTCTGCCATCTTGCTCCGCCCTCCCCCACAAAGTTTCTTCTTTTGCTCAGTTATCCTTATCAGGAACAGGTACATTCCAGCCCTTAGCAATAAGAACCTCATTAGCTCTTGAATTTAGTGAACCTGAGAGATGTTTTCTAGAAGATATGCATTATTTGCTTAGCCCTCAACACCCTGCGTTCCCTCTGTCCATGTGCTACCATGTAGTTCTTCATGCTACCAATAACTTTCTCCTCACTGTTGATTGGATGAGGGTGGCCGCTGGCCTAAACATATTTTCTTTTCTGAAAATTGGGAACTGGAATCCAGTGAAAGCCATACATTTTCTCTTTATTTTTTATTTATATTTTCAGACATTTCTCTTTAAATGGATGAATTGAAACATACAGATTTAGTAGCACTGACATGGCCATCTGCACCCACTATGGAAATTAGGGATAAGAGAAGATGATTTTGCAGAGAAGGAGAGAAGAATTCAGAGAGAAGTTGAGTTGAGTGATGGAAAGAAAGAACTGCCAGGGTTACTGACAGTGTCCCTTGTTCTTATACCAGTTTCTTTTAGAACCTAGCTGCCCTATAACCTTTGGATTTATGAGACACCTCTATATCCTTATAATGACTTAGTTTTCCTTTTTGCAAAGACCTTATGGTGCCACAGACTTAAGCATCTAATACACCTAGATTTAGTGACCCTGAGCAAGTTACTTCACCCCTATAGACCTCAGTTTCTGTATTTGTAAAATTGGAATAGTGACTTCTACTTTGCAAAGTTCTTAAGAGAATTTGAGCTAATGGAAGCAGAACTGACTCAGAGTAGATTTTTAATAAATAATACTTACTACTTTTAAAATTATTTTCCCAGTCCAGTATGATGTTCGATAGTGCACTTTTTGCATTTTTTTCCCACACATCCTAGTCGGCCTGTGTTACTGCTTCTTGGTTGTTCATCCTGTCTTCCATTGGTTTTCAAGCTTCCTGACTGGATGAATTCTAGCATGTGCTTCTTGATAGCCCATCAGAAACCATCCCAGAGTTTATGGTTAATAATTATTGAATGGGATTAATACTTTTGGGATTTCTTGTCAGAGAAAACCAAAAGATCCAAGAGCAGACCACTTTACCTATTATTTATGATTACCTCCTTTATAAAGCTAGCCAAGCACAAACTCTGATATCTTCTATTCGAAAGAACTGCCCTTAAGTGAATAGTTCTTTTGCCTGGATAGGACCCTGAAGATTCAGTGTTTCAGTCATAGTTTCTCTAATCAAATCCTGTGAGGAGCTTCAATATACAAAACAGATTTAAGCAGAGGCCTTGTGGCTGAGCAGGAAAGAGAAACCCCAAGCCCCATATTCCATTCTCATGGTATGCTGCAAGGCACCTGAGGGCTCCATTGAAAAGATTTTAAAAACTATTATTTTAGAATATCTAGGATAGTCTATGTTACCAATAGCTATCATGGGTTTTTACTGAATTAAAAAAATGTGGAACCCAAAGAGCTAGATGCCATAACCCTTCCCACAATGATTATGAAGGTTTTAAAAAGCTTTAGGGGATTGTTGTCCCACAATTGATGGTGTGGGAACTTTGGGTCACTATTACAAGCAAGAGTGGTTTTGATGATGTAGGATGGAAAATGTTTTGGGCTTGACAGCAAAAGACATGGGTTTGAGTTCTGTTGTTTTTTCTTACTGGCCAGTGATGTGAGGCATCTCTGCAACCTTACCAAGTCTCAAGTGCAAATTGGGAGTTCTTTTTTTTAAAGATTTTATTTATTTATTGGGAGTTCTTATCCCCACCTACTTCATAGGTCTGTGAGCTCAGATGGCAGAGAGGTAAAATAGTTTTGTAACGTGAAAAAGAAAAGTATTATGTAAATATGACACATTTTTAGTAATAGGATTAAGGGACTAAAGAAAGAAAATAAAATATATTCAATTAATGACTTCCTCTAAGCTCTATTTTCATCTTGGTACTTGGTGTAAACATATTTCTTTTTATTTGCACTAAAAGAAAAATCCAAATAACTGTAGTATCAATACAGGCCTTCTTGTTAGACTGGAGGTTTCTTGTTTCTCCAGATCTTTACATTTTGGAAATATCTTTCATATTAACCAGGTATTGAAAGCACATTGTAAACTTCTGCTTCTGAAAAGGTGAAGCAGATATATTTTTAAGTCTCCCACCAAGTACAGCAAAAACCCTCGATGTTATATGTAAAACAAACACTCTGAAGAGTAGAGGGGTTAAGGCAGACTGGCTAGGTAACTTGGGATCCAAGGAAGGATATGGTGTGAGTTTCCTAGGCTTTCTTTTTGCTTCATATATCCCAGACTCAGTACTGGAGAAACTGGCAATCTGGAAATGCCAACAGGCAGAAACAAAAAAAGACCCAAGAGAAGACTGCTCTTTCTAGCCAAAGGACCTAGAAAGAGACAGCCTAACAAGGCAGAAAGGTTTGCTTGTGTTGCTATGACAAAGTATAACAGACTGGGTAGCTTAAACAACTGCGGTGAATTGTTTTACAGTTCTAAAGGTTAGAAGTCCAAAATCAAAATGTTGGCAAAATTGATTTCATCTGAGAGCTGTGAAGGAAGGATCTGTTCCAGCCCTCTCTCCTTGGCCATCTTCTCTGTCTTGTCATATTTTCTTCCCTCTGTGCATGCCTCTTTGTCTAAATTTCCCCTTTTTATAAGGATACCAGTCATATTGGATTAGGGTCTATCTTAATGACCTCATTTTAACATGATCACCTTTGTAAAGACCTTATCTCCAAATAAGATGACATTCTGAGGTACTGTGGGGTTAGGACTTCAACATAAGAATTTGAGTATGATATAATTTAACTCGTAACTGTAACTGCTCTAGTCCAGCCAAACATCACAGAAAAATCTCTGGTCTTATCCCATTTCCCATCAGCAAAGGCCAAGTGAAAAGCTTATACTTCTACCCTTGCCCAGCTGTAATGAAGTGTGCCCCCCCCTTCCCATCAGTGAAGACCACATAGGGAGTGTTAAGATTTTCACCCTTACACACTGATAATGAGGTACCCCTCTTCTCTCCTCAATATGATGGTGTCAGAGAAGGCCTAGTGGAGAGTCAGGATGACTACCCTTGCTCAGCAGTAACAAGGTGTCACCAGAGGCCATGTGGAGAGAAGTAATGATCAGCAGAGGCCTGGTGGGAAGTCTTAATTCTTGCTTATACTCAGTAGTATGAAGAAACTTTCTTGGTGTCAGTGGAGGCCGAGTGGAGAACATGGACTTCAGCTCTCACTTGGCAGTAATGAGGTGGCATCCCCCCTTCCTTGCTGGAGCTGTGTCAGAGAAGCCCTGCTAAAACAGAAGATTTTTTTTTTTTTTAAAAAGATGTATTTATTTATTTGAGAGAGAGAGAGAGTGTGTGTGTGTGTGAGAACACATGTGCAGCAGGAGGGGCAGAGGAAGGGGGGGGGAGAGAGAGAATCTCAAGCAGACTCTCCACTGAGCACAGAGCCCAATGCAGGGCTTGATCCCACGACCCTGAGATCATGACCAGAGCTGAAATCAAGAGTCAGACGCTTAACTCACTGAGCCACCCAAGTGACTCTGAAATAGATTGAAATGTGATCCACTTTTCTAACATGATATCCAAAATGTCCAAGTATCAATCGAAAATCACTCCTCATACAAAGAACCAAGAAGATCTTCACTTCAATGAGAAAAGACAACAAATACTGCTACTGAGATGACACTGATGTTAGAATTACCAAATGAGAGGTTTAAAACAACCATCCTAAAAATGCTTCAGTGAGCCATTAGGAGCATGCTTGAAACAAGTGAAAATACAGGAAGTCTCAGTACAGAAATAAAAGATACAAAGAAGAAGCAAATAAAAATTTGAGAACTAAAAAAAAAATACAATAATGGAAATAAAAAACTCAGTGGATGGGCTCAACAGCAGAATGGAGGGGAGAAAGGAAAGAATAAATTTGAAACTAGAACAGTAGAAATTACCCAATCTGAACAACACAGAGAAAAGAGACTGAACAACGACAGCAACAACAACAAACAAACATATGAGACATATGGGAGTATAACAAAAGATCTAACATTGGGGTCATTGAGGTTTCAGAAGGAAAGGAAAATAAGGATAGGGCTAAAAAAGTACTTAAACAAATGGCTGAACGTTCCCCAAATTTCGCAAAAGACATGAACCTAGAGACCCTAGAAGCTGAGTGAACTTGGGATAGGATAAACCCAAATAAACTCATGTTAAAGCACATTGTACTTGAACTTTTGAAAACTAAAGACAAAGAAAAGAACTTGAAAGCATCCAGAGAGGAGCAATACATTATCTATAGGAAAAATTATTTGAATGACAGAGTATGTCTCATCAGAGACCACAGACCCAGAATGAAGTGGTGCGAGGTTTTCAAGTCCTGAAAGAATAGTGAACTCGAATTCTATTTCCAGTAAAATGTCCTTCAGGAATGAAGGGGAAATCAAGATACTCTCAGGTAAAGAAAAGCTAAGGAAGACAACTAAATTGCCAAAAGATGTATCCTTAAACAGTGACCAAAGGAAGTTTTCTAAACAGAAAGAAAATGAAAAAGGAAGAACTCTTAGAATATCAGAAAGAAAGAAGGAACTGTAGCAGGATCATGAGTATAAATGCAATAGGCTTTTGAATTTTCTAAATTATATATTATGGTTGAAGCCAAAAAAAATAAATAACACTGTTTTTGTGTTTCTCAATCTATGTATGGATAATATTTAAGATAATTACTTTACAAACAGGGAGGCTAAAAGAATGTAAAGTGACATAAGTTTTCTAAAGCATTTGAACTGGTAAAACATCAGTAGATTATGATAAATTACATATGTGTATGTGTATAAAATTTAATACCCTAGAGCCTACACTAAAAAAAACTATACAAAGAGATATACTTCAAAACAAAAAAACCCTAAAAATTAGTCAAAAGTGAATGAAAAAATTGTTCAGGTAGGTAAGGCAAGTAAAATGAAACAGAGAAAGAAAGAAAACAAAAAAGAAAATCATAATAATTACATTAAGTGTAAATAGTCTACATATACCAAATAAAAAAGAGATTGGCAGAGTTTTTAAAAAAATTTACACAACTATATGCTGTCCAAAAGAAACTCATTCAAATATGTTAGGTTGAAAGTAAATGGGAGGAAAAGGATCTATGAATGCATCAGTGGCTGAATTAGTATCACATAAATTGGACTTTAGGGCAAATAAAATTATCAGAGACAGACATTGCATAATGATGAGAAGATCAATCCACCAAGAAGACATAGCAATGCTAAATTGTGTATGTATCAAATAACATGTTTGCAAAATGTAAAAAGCAAAAACTGATAAAACTGAAGGACAAATAGACAAATCGAAAGTTATAATTGGAGACTTCAGCACCACTCTCTCAGCAATTAATGGAACAATTAGAAAATGATCAAGAATATTAACCAACCAACAGGATGTAATTGACATTTATAGAACATTGTCTGAACAGTGGCAGAATACACATTCTGTGCAAGTGCCAGTGGAACATACGCCAAGATAGACCATATTCTGGCCCATAAAACAAACCTCAACAAATTTGAGAAGAATGGAAATCATGCAGAGTGTGTCTCCTTACCACAATGGAATCAAATTAGAAATCAATAACAAAGGTGACAGGAAAATCTCCAAACACTTGGAAACTAAACAACATATTTCTGAATAATCTATGGATAAAGAGGAAGTCTCAAGTTAAAAAAAATACATGGAACTGAATGAAAATAAGTGCAACACATCAAAACTTGTGGGACACAGCTAAGGCAATGCTGAGAGGAAAAGGTATAGCACTAAATACTTATGTTAGGAAAAGGGAAAATATCAAAATCAATAATCTAAGCTCAGACCTCAGTGAAAAAGAAAATCAAAATAAATCCAAAATGAGTGGAAGGAAGGAAATGATAAATATACAAGCAAAAATCATAGACATAAAAAGCGGTAAAATAGTAGAGAAAATCAATAAAACAAAAAGCTGGTTCTTTGGAAAGATGAATAAAATTGACAAACCTCTAGTAAGAATGACGAAGAAAGAGAAGACACAAATTACTAATATCAGGAATGAAAACAGGGGTATCACCACACCCCACAGACATCAAAAGGATAATAAGAAAATAGTATGTTGACTCTATTGTCATAAATTTGACACCAAACAACTAAAACTCAAATAGATGGTTTCAATAGTTCTTTAACTCTTAAGGACACTGAATTTTTTATTTAAAATCTCCTGAAAAAGAAATCTCCAGGCCCTGATGCTTTCACTGGATAATTCTACCAGATGGTTAAAGAAGAATTAACTCCAATTCTACAGTCTCTTAGAGAAAATAGAAGAGGAGGGAACACTCCCCAGCTATGAAGTCAGTATCACCCTGATTTCAAAACCAGACAAACATAGTACAAAGAAAATGAATGAATGAATGAATGAGAGACCAATGAAAAATAATCTCATAAAACTTGGAATAGAGGGGGAACTTCTTCAATTTGATATAGTACATCTACAAGAAACGTCCAGCTAGCCTCATATATAATGGTGAAAGACTGAATGCTTTTCCCCTCAGATCAGGAACAACAACACAAGGATGCCTAGTCTACTGCAGTAGTACTATAGGTTATAGTCAGGGTAATATAGAAAGGAAATAAAAAAGGCATATATTAAGCAGAAAGGAAGAAAAAAAAACCTCTTCCTATTTACAGATGACATGATTGTCTAGAGTATCTCAAGAATCGATTTAAGGAAAACCTCTTAGTACCAGTAAGTGAATTCAGCAAGATCTCTGGATACAAGCAACATACAAAATCAATTTTATTATATACTAGCAATGAACACATGGAAACTGAAATTTAAAATACAATACCATTGAGAGAATGAGAAGACAAGGCACAGACTGGGAGAAAATATTTGCTAAGCACATGTCTGATAAAGGTTTGATATCCAGAATATCTAAAATCTCTTAAATCTCAATACTAAGAAAACAACCCAATTAAATAGTGGGCCAATGATCTGAACAGGCATCTCACAAAGGCGATGTCCAGATGGCAAATAAACATATGAAAAGATGTTCAATGTCATTTTCATTAGGGAATTGCAAATTAGAACAACAACAAAATACCACTAAACACCCGTTAGAATGACTAAAATCTAAAACATTGAGGACACCAAATGCTAGTGAGGATGTGGAGCAATAGGAAGTCTCATTCATGTATGGTGGGAATGCAAGATAGTACAGCCACTTTGGAAGATAGTGTGGTAGTTTCTTTGAAAACTAAACATAGTTTTATCATGTGATCCAGCAATCACACTTCTTTGTATTTACCCCCATGAGTTAAAAACTTAAATACATATAAAAATCTGCACACAAATGTTTATAGTAGCTTTGTTCAGAATTGTTAAAACTTGATGTAGGTGAGTGGATAAACAAACTATGGTACATCCATATGATGGAATATTGATATTCAGTGATAAAGAACTAGAAAACTAAGAAAAGATAAGGGAAGAGCTTCAGTTTATATTGCTGAGTGAAAGAGGCTAGTCTGAAAAGTTTGCTATTGTATGATTCCAACTATATGATGTCCTGGAAAAGGCAAAACTATGAAGACAGTAAAAGGATGAGGTGGAATGGCTAGAAATACTGAGACTAATGGGGTCCCATGTGGTCTTTCATTTTCTAGGAGGCAAATTCTGCATGATGGGTGTCTGTCCTCAATAGCAAAAAAGGGAAGGTACTTTCTGAGCCTCTGAATGCATCATGTTCTTAATATTACACCAACTAAGGCATCCATTGGCTTGGGTGATGTTCAAGGCCAGATTTAAGGGCAGGAGAAATAGTCTTCACCTGGGAATGGAGAAGCTGCAAAGTCATATGGAAAGAGGCATGGGTATGAGAAAGAAGTAATTTGTGGCTTTTTTACAGTTTACCATATGGGATGATGGTGAGAATCTTAGCCCATATGAACCATAGGATTCACCATCCAGACACTAAGCATGGTTCTAAGTTCCTTGGTGTTGGAGGTGGCCTTCATCACTGGAAAGAAAATTCTTATCTTTTGTGGCAGGCATCACCTGCTGTAATTTGCCACTTAAATATTATGCCATTTATTAAACTATTGTCTTTCATCTCCAAACCCAAATTTATATATGCTGCTTTGTGATTCTGGGGGCTAAAGCCCTGCAAATTCCATTTTTTGTCTTGCTAGCAGGTTCCCCATAAGCTCTGCCAGTAGAGACCACCAGAAGAATACTGAAAGGCTGGAGAGGAAGAAATGACACACTCCTTTGGTCTTCTTCTTAGGGACTTCCTCTAAGGTTTTGTTCCAGTGGGCGTCGTTCCAGTACCATTTTGTCACTCTGTTCATGGAGGTTGTTTCCTGTAGTAGCAGCTGAATCCCATTTGCAGTTCTCCTAGCATCTTCAGGGCCAGTTTCATCAGGCCCTGCTCAGAGAAACCACTACCAGCCGCTCATCACTCCCTCTTCAGAGAACTGAGTTTGGCCCTCCTCTCAACCCGTTAGTTTTAATAATTTCAACCTCTTCTCTTCACTCCCTCAGTCTTTGGAGGGGTTGATACTTATTTGATTACTTAGGGTTCTTTTTGGTTTTTTAGTTAGCTGGTTAGAATTTTTTATACTAGTTAACAACTCTTTATATTAAATTTTCTTTGTGACATTAACTGGTGTAGTTTCTGTTTTCTGCCTGAACCTTGACCAGGTAGGAAGAGGAAGATAAGGAAAGCTGGCTTGAAGTGTACAAGGCACCACTAGGTTTCTGCCATTAGTTGCCTAATTACAATTATAAAATGTTTAAGACATTGTTTGTCTTATTTTGTGAGGCTAGCCTAACCTTGATAGTGAAACTTGACAAGAATAGTATGAGAAAAGGAAAGTTATAGCCTATCTCTTTAAGATACAGAGATGCAAAGTCAAGGGCAAAGTATTAGCAAGCCAAATCTAGCACTGTGTATAAAAAATATTATTTTATGGCCTGGGCTTGTTTCTGGAGTGCTATGTTGGTTTAATGTAATAAATCAATTAATATATAATTATATAATTACATATTATATAATTAAAAGTAAAAATGATATGATCATCTTAATAGATACAGAAGAATAATTTGATAAAATTCATTATACCTAATGTGAAAATTTTTAGCATACTTAGAATAGAAAGAAACATTCTTTATCTGACAACTAATGTCTAAAAAACCTCCAACAAACATCCTTATTAATGGATAAACAATACAAATCTTTTGAGATCAGGGAAAAGATAAAAGTACCTATCATCACTTCTATTCACCATGGCACTGGACTTTCTAGCCAGTGCAATAAAGCAGGAAAAGGAAATAAACAGTACAGGATTGTGAAGGAGGAACTAACAATATTTATTGTTATTCTTCATAGCTGATATGATTGTGATATAGAAAACCCAAAAGAATCAATTGACAAATTATTAAAATTAGTAAGAATTTAACAAGGTTGCTGGAAACCAAAATCAATATGGAAAAATGAACTACATTTCTGTATATTAGCAACAAATAGAAAATACTTTTTTTTTAAAGATTTTATTTATTTATTTGACAGAGAGACACAACCAAAGAGGGAACACAGGCAGGGGGAGTGGGAGAGGGAGAAGCAGGCTTCCCGCAGAGCAGGGAACCCAATGCGGGGCTCGATCCCAGGACCCTGGGATCATGACCTGAGCCAAAGGCAGATGCTTAATGACTGAGCCACCCAGGTGCCCCTAGAAAATACATTTTAAAATATATATCATTTCTGGGGTGCCTGGGTGGCTCTGTTGATTAAGCGTCTAACTCTTGATTTTGGTTCAGGTTGTGATCTCAGGGTTGTGAGATTGAGCCCCGCTTCCGGCTCCACGCTGGGTGTGGAGTCTGCTTAAGATTCTCTCTTTGCCCTTCCCCTCCTCTCTCTCTATGTGTGTGTACACGCGTACACACACACACATACACACACCATTTCTAAGGTACCAAAAATGTGAATAACCTAGGAACAAATCTAGCTAAAGTTGCATAAAGCCGCTAACCTTAAAGTTAAAAACTTAATTGAACAGTATGAAAAAGGATTTAAATAGACAAGTATTGCATGTTCATGAAATATAACAGTTCTCTAAAAATTAAAGCTTCAATGCAGTCTCAGTCAGCAACTCAACTTAATCTCAACTTAAAAAAAGAAACTTGGGTGGCTCAGCCGGTTAAGCGACTGCCTTCGGCTCAGGTCATGATCCTGGAGTCCCGGGATCGAGTCCCGCATCGGGCTCCCTGCTCAGCGGGGAGTCTGCTTCTCCCTCTGACCCTCCTCCCTCTCATGCTCTCTGTCTCTCATTCTCTCTCTCTCAAATAAATAAATAAAATCTTAAAAAAAAAAAAGATTTAAAAAAAAAAAAAAGAAACTTAAGGACACCTGGGTGGCTTAGTTGGTTAAGCGTCTGCCTTCAGCTCAGGTCATGATCCCAGGGCCCTGGGATCGAGCCCTGCGTGAGGCTCCCTGCTCAGCAGAGAGACTTCTTCCCCCTCTCCTTCTGCCTGCTTCTCCCTCTTCCTCTGCCGTTCCCCCTGCTTGTGCTCTCTCTCTGTGTGTCAAATAAATAAGTAAAATCCTTAAAACAATAAAAAAAGAAAAACGTAGTTGGGACTTACCAGATGTTAAGGTATGTTATTAGGCCATGCTGATCCAGTGTAGTAATGGTACAGATATAAAGAGGCCAATAGAACAAAATAGAAAACCAAGAAATAGAATAACTCATATGTATATATTAGATACATAACAGAAATGGCTTTATAGATCAGTGAGGAAAGGAGAGACTTTCCCGTAAATGGTTTTGGGAAAATTGGTTATTTATATGAAAAAAATAAATGAAGTTGAACCTCTAGCTCATAATATACAAAATAATTCCAGGTAGAACAAAGACCTAAAGATGTAAAAGGAAAGGTAATAAAGCTTTTAGAAAGATATTTTAGAAGATAATTGTGGGAAAATTTCTTAAACAAGGCACAAAAGCACTAACTGTAAGAATAATAAATAGAACTGCATTAAAATTAACAACTTCTATTTATCATGAGATACCATAAAGAGAATGAGAAGAAAGCACATCTCATTGAAAAGATACTTGTAGGGACGCCTGGGTGGCTCAGTCGTTAAGCATCTGCCTTTGGCTCGGGTCATGATCCCAGGGTCCTGGGATCAAGCCCCACATTGGACTCCTTGCTCAGCGGGGAGCCTGCATCTCCCTCTGCCTACCACTCCCCCTGCTTGTGCACTGTCTCTCTCTCTGACAAATAAATAAAATCTTTTAAAAAAAAAATACTTGTAACACATACTGACAAAAGAGTAATATCCAGAACATATAAAGAATTCTGGCAAATGAATAAGGAAAAGACTAATCCAGTGAGAAAATGGATGAGAAATCTCGACCCGTTAAGCAAAAGAGCAAACCCAGTAAACATATGAAAAAATGCTTAACGCCACTTGTAATGAGGTCATTACAAATTAAAACCCTCAAGCGATATCATTGCACACCGAACACCTTATCAACAATTTAAAACGTTGGCAAAGATGAAGATCATTGGGAACTTTGCTAATGAGAGTGTTAATTGAGACCACCATATTGGAGAAGAGTTGGGTTTACTTGGTTAAGTTGAGCTCACTTGTATACCCAAGACATACCATCCTCACTCCTGGCTACATATACCCTAGAGAAAATCTTGTTCGTGAGTACTAGGAAACATGAACAGGAATGTTCATGCTAGAACTATTGATAATAGCCCCAAACTAGAAATAAATGAATGTCCATCAGCAAAAACTGGTCAATAAAGACTGATATATTCATAAAATGGAATACTACACAACAATGAAAATGACTGGACCATGGCTGCACATGACCGAATTGGTGAATCTTTTAATATTGAGGAACTGAAACAAGCTCTGAAGAATAAGGATTTTATTAGTATAAAAACAGGCAAAATTAAAATCTTGTTAGGATTAATATGCAGATAGAAAAACTATATGATAAAAAGGTCAGGACAGTAGGAACCTCTTATAGGGCATGAGAAGGAAAGGATGATGGTGGAGTTCAGGACCGGGAGGCATAGGGTAGTTTCTAAGGTGTTGGCAAAGTTCTGCTGCTTAACCTGGTTAGAGGTTACGTGGGTGTTTTTATGATTTTTCTTTCAACTGTACATCTGTGTTTACACTGTTCTATATATGCAATATATTTCATGGTTAAAAAATACATTTTTATCTCTTAAGTATTTAATATAGCAATTGCAGAAAAAGAAATGTGAACCTGGAAGCTATAAAGGTTACTTTTAAATATTGCTCCTTTAGGAAAAAAAGTAGTATTTTTGTCCCTTTACTTGTACACAAATGTTGATGTTAAGTATCATTATTAATCAGTGTTAAGTCAGTTCATCATAGATTTGGCATAGTGTTATATTAAAAATTCATGATCCTAAAATCCTAAAACAGCTATTTTCATGGTTCTCAGAGGCTGAGTTTCACTGGCCAACATATATTTTACTGCAGGTTGTCACCATCATGGAAAAGATTGACCAAAATCCTCGAAAAAGGCTTGTACATGGCTGAGAATGCCCCAGAATGCATTGCTAGGAGCACCCCTACATTTATAACCCTGAGTGAAACTCCATTTTGCTATTTTAACATTGAAGCTTTGCTTTGGGGAACAAAATTTCCGCATTAAAAAAAAAGCAACAAAACAGCAATTATGTAAATTGAATGGAAGAAAACCAGTAGTGTCCTGTTTGAGGTAATTTTCCTCATAATGAGTGTTGGGGGAAGAGGAGAATGGGAAGGACTGGAGGTTAAAAATGGGAAATTGTGTATGTGTATGTAATAAGCTTGCACAGAAAGCAGATGCACGGTGTGGAAGTCATGTATAGAGGCAATAATCTGTGACAGAAAGATTTACATAATATTCTTTCAGGGCAAGTTCCCCATTTTAAAAAGTGAAATGCAGATGGCAGGCCTGACTGTAATGAATCTAAATCAGGTAAATAATTTGCACTCTCAGATTGTTCCCCCCCCCCCCCAATCCACACTTGGCTAATGGATCTATTACAGCTTAGAGGGTAAAGAGAACTGAAGTTACCTTGACATGCGCGTGTGACATAAGTGAAAACATTGCATTTCGAAAGGCAAAATGGTACTGATAGACATTCACAATTTTGATCTTGCAGATCATAATTAATAATTGGTGAATTTATAAGTGGAAGATAAATTTCCCTAAATCACCAAAGGAATGTTGTTTTAAACACACACACACCTCTCAAAACTGGCTTAAAGGACTCCAGGTTTAATGGGATGCTGATTCTCCCTGCACTAGGTTCGTGCCATAAGATGAACATTATGTTAAACAGATATCAGTAACCCTTTCTCTCTTCTCTTTAACAGTAAATTTCCATTAGGTACTGGGATGCCTTTTGGCGCTAAAGAAGGAAAACCAAGAACACAAGACGCTGTTCACCTTATGTGATGTCACTCACAATTGGGTAGGAATGAGATCCAACTGCCTTATTTCCTTTAAATGTGATGACAATTCCTATATTTTAAGCTTTCCCTGCTTGTATTTATAAACACCTCTCTTGTCTGAAATGCTATTATAACTCATATAATTCTGAGTGACTTTTCCTTCGCTTACAAATTGCAGCTGGAGGTCTTTTTTTGTGTGTGTGGGTGCATCTGATGCAGAGAGGCTAATAGACTTGACTCCAGCAGTCCCTGATACCAGGCCTGTGGTTTCTAACTTTTTATGGTGCAGTAGTCATAAGCTGTTGCACAGTCTTGACTTGGATACTTAATACCCTGTCTCAATTATACAATTTTCAATTAACCTACAAACCTCTTAGTTAGTGTAATGCTTAACTAGAGCTAGAGTAATTAACTGCCTATAATTACTACACAAAGCAATTTAAAATATTGTTTCACATGTGTGGGAATTAAAAAAAAAGTCTTTAAGACTTGGTTTTTTTCTCCTTTGAATATTGTACGTGAATGATATTGTCCGTTGTAGGTACATGGTATTTCTTTTTTGAGGTAAACACAAAATACTGAAAGGGAAGCAAATCGTAGAATGTACCCCAGATACCAGTGTTGTTGTGTGTTTTCAATCTTTTCACTTTTCTTTTAGGTCATCAATGTGGGTACCAGAATAAGATGGGCAAAGGAGAGAATTCTAATGTGGTTTTAAAAAAGCCACACAGTTTATTTGGTGAGGGAGGGTATCTGATTTGCCAAGGCACGTCCCTGTTTCAGATGCAAGCAATCGTCAATTACTGCTACACATTTATCATCATAAAATGCTTATTGTGACTTTTTGAGGAAAGCAAAAATTTATATATGTATACGCACACACACATGCACATAAAGGGCAGAGCAAGGAGCCGTCTCTCAAGGCTAGGCTATTACTTGCCCCTGCTTGGAAGAAAAGGCTTTCTCAATGGGATTATGTCCTCTCTCATAACCTATCAGTTGTCTGATCAGAAATTCATAACGCAGCCCATCTATCGCTCAGCTTGGCCAGGGCTGCAGGATGGAATTTAAATAGGCAAATGCCAGACTTGGGTTTTGACATTCTCTCTGTCTCTCTCAATCTTCCTCTTTCTCCGATCTTCCTCCCAGTCATACTCTCTTTTCCTTTTTCTTACCTTTGTTTGTTTGTTTGTTTTTAAATTCCCCCACATACCACCATTTTATATTAGGCATGAACTAACGTGATGCAAAGTTATCAGGAAATGGAGAATGGATGTGAGTGGAAAGGCAGACGCAGCGAGGGGGCAGAGGGAGGGAGGATGAACAAGAATGAGATGGGAGGAAATTGTAAATTGTTGCTGTCATACCCTCCCTGGGACAGTAAAACCGGGTTGCTTTTTTTTTTTTTTTCATTTAGAAGGAAGTATTTCAGGATAAATTACCACATATCTTTACTCAACCAGCAAGATGGCTGTGTATGTATGGTTTACATGTGTCTGGATTATACCCCTTCTTTCTGTGTGGCTGGTAGGGAGAAAATGCATTTGAATCTGTACCTTGTCAATCTTGGCTTCCTTTGGTCGCATGGCTACCAAGGGTGTCGGTTCTATAGAGTTGTAACTTGGTGACATTTAACTTTGGTCTGATAAAGTAGTAATTCAGGTTCTCTCTTCCTTCTCATCTTCTCTAACAACAGTAAAAGTGAATCAGATTTTTCTCTAAGTCCAAAAACCACAGTGGAAGGGAAAACTTGTTTAATTGGTAATACATTAAAACTATCCGTAGAACTTAAATGTGGAAAGTTGAGGACTTTGTGTTCAGGCAGATGGGTGAATGTTAATCACACTGGTGGGGCTCTGCTGCACATGATTAAAAAATGAAAATTTCTGTGAGAAAACTGCCTATTGTCCTGCCTCTCTCCTTTAAAGAAGGTGGGAACATTCATTCAACTTTGTGTCAGATTGCTGGCTTTTAAATGTCCTGCTCTCCTTCTTCTCCCTCCCCAGTATCTTCACTGGGCTAGAAAGTGAATCTTGAACTAGGAGTTTCATTGTGTTTGTGCTAAAATCCCTCTCCTTGTGGCTACTTCTAGAAAATTATACCCCTTGATTTTAATGTTTCTGTCAGTAATGCTTAGTTAAAAAGACACATTTATAAGTAGTTATTTTTTTTTTGAATCACCATCAATTTACTGGTATTTAAATTTATTTCGGAGGACACACTCCAAATAAATTTTGTCCACATGGGAAAATGTATGGTATGGAGGATATCGCACAATTTGTAACCAGTACCCTAGCCTTAATAAAAATGACATTCTGCCCTATAACATACTATTTCTGCCTGGAGAAGCACAGTGTTGCATACCAGAAAATGTTGCATATCAGAAAATGTTGCTAAATATTTCTGTATTTAAAATTATCCCTGCAAATACTACAACCTCCTTACTGTCTTAGGATGTTGAAAACTCATTGGCTTTCACTGATGAGAGCTTTGATAGCCAGAAGCAGAAGGATCAGAGGAGCTGGTCCCATTTGTCCAGGGAAGCCACTCACTGACCCACCTGGCACAGAGTTTCCTTTGTTGCCATGTTCGTTTTAAATGTCTTCACTAAGTTATAGGCACTTGACCCCATTTAAGAGCATCATCTGTTTGGCAGACACTCTTTGTCTGTATGATCAGGCAGATTTAGGGGAGAAGAGGTAAAAAGATGTCCCTTGAAGCTGACACCGTGGGTTGCTGTGTCTTCACTCTTCCCAAATTTTTCCTGTTTTCCAATACTATTTCTTTTCTTCCTTAATGCATTTTGGTAAGGGAAAAGACCAGTAGAGTCTACATATTGCTTTCCAAAAACAGCAAATACTCATTCAGTAATTGCTGGGATTTACATGTAAGTCATTTATTTGTTACTATAAAATAGAATTGTACAGTCTAAAATAAATTAGGATGGGTCTAAAAGAAATAAAAAATTGTGAATATGACTTTATATCTTAACTGGTTTGCCTTGCAGTTCACCTCTGCTACAAGCCAGGTGAAGACGGATGAAAGTCGTGGCCGTCCCTTAGGATTCTCTTCAAGTCGGTCGGTAGGTAGATAGATGGATAAACAGATAAGTAAAAGCCACAGACAGAGCCCCAAAGATGCTTTTTAGGAACCAAGTGGCCACTGGTCACCTTTTCTCCCTGCCTATTTACACACACATTTTCTTGTCTTCCTGGTAGCTTCCTGTAGGCTGGCTATGTAAGTGCAAGACAGTTTGTCTTACTCTCGTCAAGCTTGATATGTATCTAAGCCTTCCTTTGTGACCCTGATTGTTCCATTTTTAGACCAGAATCTTCCAGCAGCCACATGCAAGTCTGGTATCTTTTGCAGACCTTCTTTGCCCTGCAGGGCTTGTGCAAATGCAGCTGACCCATTGGGCCATTCTTAAGATTGTTTCCCTTACCCGCCCTCCCATTTCCTACTTCGGGGTGTCTGACATTCTGAGCTTCCTGGGTTGTTCAACTTGTGAACACTATATATGACATTTATAGTTTTGTATTGCATCAGTGAGTTGATTTTAAATCACTGAAATCTTTCTATTTAAATTCTTAAAGTGGAAAAGTAGGGTTTTTCTTTTTTTCCCCTCCAAGAGTAGGAAGCAATTGAAGGCACAGAGAAATAAAAAAAGGAAGGAACTGTTTGAAGTTTCCAGAAGTAAATATGAGAAAGTTGTTTTGGATCCTGCTAATAAATAAAAATGGTGTCTGCTGAAGTCAATATTAAGCATTTCTCAGGCTAGTTATGAAGCTTTATAAATGAATAGGTAAATAAATCCTGGTGATGACAAAAATGAAAGAAAGAAATCCAAACTCATTTGAAATATATTTTGAAACCAGAGTTATTTAAAAAATGAAATTTCAGGGGTGCCTGTGTGGCTCAGTGGACTGGGTGTCCAACTCTTGATTTCAGCTCAGGTCATGATCTCAGGGTTATGAGATTGAACCCCACATCGGGCTCCATGCTGGGTGTGGAACCTGCTTGAGATTCTCTCTCTCTCCCCCCCCCCCACCTTCTCCCTCCCTCTCTCCCCCTCCCTCTGCTCTCCCCATTCCCTCTCTCTAAAAATATTTTTAAAAATTTTAAAAATGAAATTTAGAGGACAATACCCAATATTGCCTGTATAGAGAAGTGATTAATGTCTGAAAATTCACAAAACTTTACAAAAAGATACTGTTTCTTAGCAATTACTAGGTTCCACAAAGCTATTACATGACATAGAAACAATGAATAAAAGTTTAAAAATTACTATCAGAATTAAATGAAAGCAGATCCTGGGCAAAATTTCTGTTCTGATGAAAATAGATTGTTAGACTCTCTCTGCCTTTTGTGTTTTGGTTTGGTCAACCTGTATCCAAAATTTAGCTTGATGGGTTTCTGATCAAGTAAAAATCCAATGTAGAAAATCAGAATCACAACTTTTTGGAGCCTATAATAATATTTTCATGTGCACTTCATTTTGCTGGCCAGAAGCCTGCTGGTTTTCATCTGTATTTCTCCACTGGTAAAGCTTCATTCCTCCTTGTTTGTAAATCTTGGTAGGAATTACTTGTAGGTTAGCAGAGTTTTCATGATGTCATTAGATATTTCCTGATGATAACTCCTGGACATCTCATACCCACTCTATCTCCACATGAATATTTCAAATTGGTGAGACTGGGAAATACAAGGCTTAATCTCTTGTTCAAACATCTTGAAAGGTCTAGACATTTAATATGTGCACACACTTCTGAGAGGGCTCCAGTGGTGTTGAAAACTAGTTTAGTTTGGCATGCAAAACAGCTGAAGGATCTGTACCCCTGACATAAACATTTCCTACTGTTCAGTGGGGTTTTTTTAGATGGTATCCTGTAAGAGAACACAAAGGGAGTTTCTTAAGAGAGCTCCAGTGCTTTTAACAGAATAAAACAAGAGAACGAGATTATTTGAGAGCTCATCCTTAAACTGAAAACTATAGCAAAGTTGGTTTGGTAGAAATGTACTATTTCCTGTATTTACAGGAATACATTTTGAATGAATACATTTTCTCTGTGTATGTAGTTGTGCGTGTGTGTGTGGGTGTGTGTGTGTGTGTAGGTGTTAATTATTGATGATGGATGTTTGTTTAGCTTACAGATTCAATGAGCTAAGTTTTATTTGTGGTTAGGGAAGATACAGAAGCAACAGCAACTACAACACAGATTAAGCAATATCGTATCTGCCATGCCTGGTCCAATATAAATACTTCTAGAGAAAGATGATGGAGTGTCAGTCAATCACAGGAATTTCCTGACTTTAGTGTGAGTGGTGTATACTCATTGTTCATCCCTCATGTTTTTTGGTTAGCTGATAGTGACAGAAATATTGGGATTATTCGACAGCATTATAAAAGACAGAACTCACATCCAGTGTTTTCAGTATTACCCTGCTCACTGAGGATGGCATTCATTCTTTCTTCTCTGCTAGCATCCTTCCTTCTGTAAGTTCGAGGTGGCTTTTTCTTGGCCATACAATGCCCTTCCCCAGCCCTGTGGAGTACATTATTTATCACAATGCACCTGAATGTATCTGTTTGCATGTTGTGTTCCAATGTGGGTAGTTGCGGGGAAGTTTCCATCGTAGTGAATGTGACCATGAGCACCTTCCTCGCAGTTGGTGACCTGTAATTCAAATAAGTCCCGTGACCCATAAGGGAAGCTGCAGGGGAAATCACTCAAGGCAGTCACAGTGTTTTCCCCCACTGTACCAAAGGGAGATGGGTATACAGTGCCTTTAGCCTCCAGGGCAGTGATTCTTAACTTACTTAGGGTCGTGGATTCCTTTGAGAATCTGATGAAAGCTATGTCCATATGCACGTGTACACACATATACTCTTACTCTCACACATCTGCATATCCTGTCTCTGCCTTTCTCTGTCTCTCTCTCTCTCACATGCACACCCCCCTCAAGTTTTATGCAGTATTTCAGAGCATTCTTGTACTCTGTGATGCCCATCAATGATCCTTTTGAGGTTTAAGCATCCAGGTTAAGATGCCCTCAGCTAGAGAACCCAAATACTGAACATTCCGCACACCAAGATAAAAATCCTTTTTTTGATTTGTTATAAAATTGAGTGGCCATAATAAGTGACCATTATACCTTGTGTCTCTGGGGATTTTCCCCCTTCTATATCCTGCCTCTGGGTCTTTTCCATTCATTTTCTGATTTTTGTCCTCCTGTCCCTTGAAGCTGTGCCCCAATCTGGATATTTGACTCCCGTTTCTATCCACATTTCCTTCTTATTCGACTTCTCTTCAAGTGAAATCTCTTTTCCATTCCTACTCCACTGTGCTTTTCTCCATCTGTTTCCCACATGCCTTGGTTCCTTTAGGGGACTTGACAAATTAGATGGTGGTACTTGCAGGAAACGGGCTTTAGAATGGGTTACATAATTTTGGTAGCAGTCACTGTGCAGTGTGACAAAAATGTTACGATCCCAGTTTCATTTTGTCAATATCAAAATGCAAAGAAAGAGAACGGGGGGAAGATGTGGTGGGGACATTTTACAGGCACACAAGTTTTGATGTAAAACAAAGAATATTGATGTTTTATAAAAAAATGTTTAATATTTAATAAGTCACTGTGCTACATGAATTATGATCCTGGAAAATGAGGCACTGACTTTGTTTTCAAGCGTGTTCAATAGGAGCTTTCAGTTTTAGAAGCGAAGGTCTGATTAACTATAGTTGGTCTTTAAGGAATTTAATTCTGTGCCACATTTTAAGTAGGCTCTGTTGAAAGCAATGAAAATGAAAACCAATGAAGTGTCCATTTCAAAATACATCTTAGAATTAAGCAAGTTAAATCAGTGAAAATCAGTAGAATGTTAGGAGAAGCAAGAAAACTACCTAGCAGGACAGCAGTGAAGGGGTGAATTAACTTTTCAGGCCAGAATCAGTGTATTTCCACTATTGTCCTGGGGCTTTGTGGGTTCACTTGGGTGAAGAATCTGCGTGTGATTTCTTGAATTTAACAATTAGAGGCCACTGCTCTTGTAACACTAGTCTGTGATACCATCTACTATAGGGCTGGAGTAGGGCAGAACTTGCTTTTTGAACATAAGCTCAACCAGGCCTGAGATCTGGGTATGTGTGGAACTTGCTGAAATGAGGAGACTAGCTCTTGCTGGCTTTCCTGCGAAATGCTTAGGTAGAGTTTCTCTGTTGAGATTTTGGTCAATGACTGTAGTAGGTGATTATGACTCAGTACGTTGAGTTTTGTACATTGTTTTGATAGCATTTATAGCATCCACTATTTAAACAGTTGTTCAAATATTAGGTTAAGGAAATTCTAGATGCACTAAACAGCTTCTCATCAGATATTTATCTTTTAGAAGCCAGGATCTACCTCAATCTCATGTAATTTAATTGCAGTTCTTGTCCACTAAGAAAAGAAATGACAGGAAATTAAGATGATGTATAACATTAAGGATTTAGGCCAAATATAAGGAGTAGTTCAGTAATAGTTAAAATCACACCAACGTATGAATGGTTGATAGGAACTTCTTTTCCTGGAAGTCTTGAAACCATAACCATGGTTTTTCACTTGCCTGGGATGGTTTAAATGTGGTCCAGCCAAATTCTGGAGAATTTTTAAGTGAACTTTTCTGAGAATAATTTATTTTAAGGAGTTGAAAATTGATCAAGGCGATTTCTAGGTTGCCTGTGTACATTTAAAAAATATTTATATTGTTTATGTTGTGCTTACATGAATTCTTAGCAAGTAATTTTATATTTACAAAAGATATGATATAGTATATTAGGCAAGGAGGTAAGAGAAGGAGGCCCATGCCTGACATGAAAGTATAGTATCATTCATGCTTTTTGCCATCTTTGTAATACTTATAGACATCATATTGTATTTTTCTGCAATTAAAAATCTAACATGTACAACTTTGGTGCAGAGTACAAAACCAAAGACTTGATCAGACCAGGGAGGGAGCTGTGAGAAGCAGGGGCATTCTCCTGCATTGAGAAAGAGTGAAGATATTTAGATTTTTGCAAAGTTCTTAATTAAGATATCAAGTCATCGTCACGCTCTACCTGAGAATTCTAAGTAGAGGATGACTCTCTATTAAGTACCCACTTGTACTATGTTACGTTGGTGGATGAACTAACTGGTGACCTGGAAATGGGTAAATTGAGATCTGGTTCTACACTGCAAGGGATGGTATTTAGATGGAAACTTCTTGGAAATTTTTTTTTTTTTTTTACTGCATATCAACTACTACATTTATCGATAGTTGTCAATACTCAGTTATTTTTGACCTAAACAGTGGCAATTTTGTCTTTCCACCTAATTTTATTTGGTGTGTTTACAAGCTAAAAATGCTGTAGGTTCTTCTTTTAAAGATGGAGGTAATTGGGGCACCTGGGTGACTCAGTTGGTTAAGCATCTGCCTTCATGATTTCAGGGTCCTGGGGATTGAGTCCCACGTTGGGCTCTCTGCTCAGTGGAGAGTCGGCTTCTCCCTCTCACTTTCCCTCTGTGCTCTCCCCCTCTCTCTCTCAAATAAATAAATAAAATCTTAAAAAAGAAAGAGAGCAGGTTTAAAAAATGGAGGTAATAGTTATACTTGCCTTATGAAGTGTTCTCAGGATTAAATGAGATAATACATGCAGCTTGCTTAGGACGATGCTCATGAACTCTTAATAATCACTCTTGTCATTATGATTAAAAAAATAACCTGTTGTATTTTTATGGACAACACTACCACCAAATTTTTTAAAACTTTTTTTTCTCTTCTCTTGGTGGCTTGAAATAACCTAACAGGCACTGGATTATGAATGAAATGTGGCCTGCTTCTGTGTTTTGGTGTAGAGACCGTTAACCTAATTTAGCTCTCTATCCTTAATGCTTTGTAAATGTCTTTTACCTATGTAAGTGCTGGTATATATTGAACTGAATTTCTTTGAGCTGCGTTTTCTCTTAAGTTATAGAGCAGTTTCTAATTGCACCTTATTTTAAAAAAAACCTTATTATAAGTATAAATTAATTAGGCATAGGGAGTATATTTTGAGATATTTGCAAAAGGTAGTCATGGTAAGAAAATCTCATAAAATAGTAACTCTGTTATCATTAGATATGCAGAAACATATAAAATAGGCAAATGGGATTCTTGGGCGCAGAGGGATACAGGGGTGGCTGCTGGTCACACCTGTAGCTGGACAGCTGAGGAATCATGCTACGGATGACTTTTAATTAGTCAGCCTCCAGGAGCTCTTATGGGTTCTCCTTCCGTTCCAGACCTTGTCTGAGAAGAAAAGCCTGCCCGATAGGAAAGGTCTGTGCATGCCCAACTCTTCTCTTAAAGAACCACATCTGGTTCTTGTTAAACTGGTGTATTCTTTTGGACTCCTGGCATTGATGGAAATTATTTTTAGCCATTTTATATAATACATTATTTAAATCTGGACAAACATTAAATTAGGCATTAATTTCCTATGCATATAGCTTTTATACAGCTGTAAGCCTAAACTAATTTACAGATTACTATATAAAGTTCCTATAAAAACCATTAAAGTTTAAATTAACAACATTAATTTAATGTTCTATGTGATGTTTTGTTGAAACTAAAGCACTGATGGTGGATTTAGTCAAAGAAAAAATGTATTTTCGTATATGATACTTTACTTATTAAGTTGATTCTTTGGATTTTGAGCCTGATGGGATTATTGTTTTAATAATTTTCAGTGTCGTGGTTATTTTCCCTTTTACACACTGAGTTCATTTTAAATCACTGATCCATCATTTTGATGACCCATTCAATTTGATAGTGCTACTCAAAATACAATATTGAAGTTTAAAAATGTGCTTCAATGAAAAATTCTTCACTATTATTTTCTACACTCCTTGAACATGAATTTTTGCAAGTTCGTATGTATAAATATGGGGGGTCTCATTTTTAGTTTTAAGTGGAAATATTACAGTGGAACTGTTACGGTAGAGGTTCTTTGGGATTTTAGTATGTGCCATATGTGAGGATTCCAATTTCCCACTGTTTTCCTCCATTTCACTTCCCACAGAACTTTTGCTTCTCCAATGTCCTATGAAGTCTTCGATGAGAACCTATCATTATATATTAAATCGGCCTTTACTTTTTTCTCATTGGATATATTTTTTTAAATTTTATTTTTATTATGTTAGTCACCATACAGTACATCATTTGTTTTTGATGTAGTGTTCCATGATTCATTGTTTGCGTGTAACACCCAGTGCTCCATGCAGAACGTGCCTCTTTAATACCCTCTCATTGGATGCTATTAAAGAAACAAGTTAATCTGTCACACTATCATGACGCCAAATCAAAAGCTCAGTTTACGAGGTAACTTAGGAATCTCTGTCTTACTCTGTGAAAATGGCTCTCAATAATCATTGCAAAAAAGAAAGTTTGTCTTTATAGTGTAAAGAATTCTACATGACTATTATGGTAGACGTGGATGATAATTTTGTATTTTGGACTTTTCAACTTTGTAAAACTTCAGTGTAGCACATGAGTATGTTACTTGAATGAATGCAGTGGGGGACAGGGATAAAGAGAATTGAAATGGAAGGAAGTTTCATTGTGCAGTAGATGTTTCTGCTACCCTGACCATATGCAGAGTTGATTTTTCAAAAGAAAGCCATCAAGTATTTGTTACAAAAAATAGTGATTCCCAAAGCATTTTAGAATTGAGATAACATTGCACATTATTTAGTTCAGCACAAGAAACTTCGATAGCTGAACCCGACTAAATTTGTCAATTGATACTTTATACTTAGCTTATTTTATTGCTTATTTTAGTTATTTTCTAAGCTTCTCATAAACACCCTGATTCTGGTAGTAAATTTTTACTCTATGGCATTAATTTGTCTTGAAAACAAACTGTATGTGGGGGTGGCGTGTGTGTGTGTGTGCATGTATTTTAAACAGTAATTTCATTTGAAGGAGCACTCAGAAGTATCTGAAAACCCAAAGGCCAGTGCCAGCTCTGCCATTTACTGACTCAGAAATCTTTGAGAAATCTGGGTCTCTCAGCCTCAATTTCCTTATCTGTAAAGTGGAACTAATATGAATTGATCTGCTTCATCAGGGGGTTAGTTCTGACAGATTTACTGTACTTTGAAAGGGTGAGTCTTATGCATATATAGGTTGTTATTACTCCAGATAGAGATTCCAAATGCTAATCAAAATGGTTTAAAATCTTATGTATTTGCAATCATTAAGATTCTCTAATTCTTTCTCTTCTATTGGACATCTCCACCCCTTATTCCATCCTTCAATTGCATCACTTAAAAAGGTATTATAGACCACATCTCAGCAAACTGCAGGCTGAGTCTGGCCCACCTACCTTGTTTATAAATAAAGTTTTATTGGAACACAGCCATGCTCACTGGTTTAGTATTGTCTATGGCTGATTTTCTACTACAGTGACAGTTGAATAGTTGTGATGAGACTGTGTGGCTTGCAAAACCTAAAATATTTACTCTCTGGCTCTTGACAGAAAAATATTGGTATACTCTGTTACATAACACTAAAAGCCTAGGACCAACTGTAATCCAGCTCTTTCTGAAACCTAAGTTTTTCACAGATGATGTAATTTTGTTTAAGATCCAAACTCTCTCCTGTAAGTGTCCCTGAGTGTCCCCTCTTTGTCGGCAGCAGCCTCACCTCTCCTCTTCTGATCCACGAGTTGAAAGATTGAGGATGTCTTACGATCTTGTTTCTTTTCTTGCTCCTTTCACTGGCTTTTTTCTTTAAAAGAACATTCTCAGTGACTTGAATGATGTTGCTGAAAATTTCATTTAGAAATCTAGGAACTTTTTTTTTTTTTTTTAAAGATTTTATTTATTTGACAGAGAGAGACACAGCCAGAGAGGGAACACAAGTAGGGGGAGTGGGAGAGGGAGAAGCAGGCTTCCCGCGGAGCAGAGAGCCCGATGTGGGGCTCGATCCCAGAACCCTGGGATCATGACCTGAGCCAAAGGCAGACGCCCAACGACTGAGCCACCCAGGCGCCCCAAAAATCTAGGAACTTTTTAAATCCAGTTCATTGCCAGGGTACACCAGTATATGCAGGCTATTGTCTTACAAGTTTTTAAGATCAAATGGCACACTGAATAAAGTAAATTAGCAACCCAGCAAATAATGTGGAAAGATAAGATACAGTGGATAAGTTCACATTTAAAATGCACTTATGTATTTCTCCTGTTTCCAGATTTTCATTTGTCTAAGTTTTTAGACTTGGTATGTTACATTCATGTGAATTTGGAAGAATCTAGTGGAGTGATGGGGGATTTGGCAGCCTTTGCAAGTTTACTTTCCACTAATTTAGAAAAGTCAGAGGTGTCTCATTTAAAATATAGGATTTTAGAGCTGAAATAGACCTCAGAGATCAGCATTTCCCAACCTCTTTTGACCCATAGACCATTTTCACAGTAATTTATAATCTTGTCAACCCTCTTAGGAATTTTAAAAATCAGTTCATAATTTTTGTGTAGTATATTATGAAGAGATAATTTTAAGTGAAAACTATTTCATCTTAGATTAGTACATTATTAAGGATTATATTATAAATTTTCTTTTAAAACCATCATTAATGATGGTAAATATAAACAAATATTGCCTTTTTTTCACTTAATGAGTGATAAATACTTTTTAACAGAAGAAATTATGAAAGGAAAATGATTTGTCATAAAAAGGGAAAAATGACATTATTTTCATATGTAATTTTGGAAATGAAAAGTATAAAAGAGGTAAAATTTGCTTTCATAATCTGACTATTGAAATTCTTAGATTTTATACTATGTAAGTTAATTTTGTATAATTTTGTATTTGTGCTTTAAATGATGAAATCAGGGAGATTTGGAGTTTCCCATCTCTAAAGAAATCATAGTGACTGAAAAGTCCCAATTAAAAGCCAAATGGGAGGGCGCCTGGGTGGCTCAGTTGGTTAGGCGGCTGCCTTCGGCTCAGGTCGTGATCCTGGAGTCCCTGGATCGAGTCCCGCATCGGGCTCCCTGCTCGGCGGGGAGTCTGCTTCTCCCTCTGACCCTCCCCCCTCTCATGTGCTCTCTCTCATTCTCTCTCTGTCAAATAAAAAAAAAAAAAAAAAAAAAAAAAGCCAAATGGGATATCATTGCTTGTATGTATACATATATTCATATATTTTATTTGAACATTTTTCAAGTACTAGACATATTTGCTATTCTATAGAAGAATTTTTGTCAGGTAAATATATCCTGTGAACTTCTTGAGGCAATTTGGCATAATTAGTACTATTTTAATCACCTCATGAGCTTCATTTCAACATCTCTTCCCTCTTTTTGGCTTTTGGTATTAAGCAAAGGCCTATGATGTTTATGCATTGAACTCCACAGGACTGTGAACAAGATAACTTAAAGCTCTGTGATGTTGGAGGACCCGTGGTAGCTGACTGTGGGTCTGGGTCCGGAGTGTACTCATCACCACTGATCTTATGCTCATTCTACATGAGGCTCTCAAACTCTAACTTAAAAGGAAAGGGAATTTCAATTATTATACATCTTCTGAAGGAATGTAAACAGATCTTATTGACCAGAACCCCATGGGTTGCTCATTTTGTATATGAAGAAAGGGGAACCAAGAGAAGTGAAGTGGTAGTCCCAAGTTCACACAGTAGCCTAATGGCTGTGCCAGGCCTAGAACACAGGACTCCTAACTCTCAGGGCCCCATTCATGTGTTTTGATTGAACCGTTTAGCATCTTGCTACCTGAATGCATGTGAATAAATAATGGTACTGGGTCCTGCACAAAGTACGGGAAGTAGACCTGATTCTGGTTTTTAATTGGTGGCTCACCAATTAATTCACTCCAAAACATGTATTGTGTTCTAAAGCTGTTATGTAGCCAAAGAAGCCTGTCTAATTATTACTTAGACCTCTCTTTTGAAGATGTTGATTCTTAATGGGCCTTCCCTTACGGTATGCCAGTAGTCTGATGGTAATTATTTGTGTATTTGTGTTCAATCACAGCAAATACCTATGCCATGTAAATCACTTTGTAACAAAGGGTATTGAACCTGAACTAATGAACTACTTATGGCGGCAAGTCATTGATTGAGTTTACAAAATGACAAAGAAATTGGGGAGTACTCTAGTGTAGTAGAATTTCAACATAAACAGATTCTCCCTAAAACATTTTGGAATAATTTGTTTAGGTCATTGCCCCAAATTCAGACTGAAGATTAAGAAGGGTCTGTTGTAGCATATGATCTCTATTGGTCAATTCAATAGAATTCCATTCAAGAGATAAGTGTCCATTTGTAGAGTTGCTTTGATCACGATTGTTTTTCCTACAGATTATGATGAAAGCATCCTTGGGTGTCTTCAACTGATTGTCGACTGTTCATTCAGCATATATTTATTGATTAGTAGTCCTTCCTCTCCGTTGTTAAATTTATCAGATTACATTATCACCCAACTCAAGGCCATGCTGTCATCCTGTTGGAGATTATTTTAAACCAGTCTATGACTGCCAAGAGGAGTGGTAGGTTTTCTGTTTGTAAGGTAGTATTTTTAGTGGCTAGTCTTTACTGAAGATGAAATGAGAGGATACAAAAAATCAGAAAGCAGTTAGAAATTTATTCTGGTCAAAGAATGTGTCTTTATGAAATGGGAATATACACTGGTTCTCTGCACTCAGATGTTCATATTTTTTTAAGCAAACTTTTAGGATTATGAGGAAAATAAGGTCTTAACTAAGTAATCAACAACTACTGTGTTGTCCAGTATTTCTTTCTTATCACTGCTGCCTGCATTCAATCTTGATGGAGTCATGCTGCACCTGTGCACATTCCCAAAGAAATACCTCTCAGGTGGATTTGGAGAAACCTTTCCTTCTTTCTTTCTTTTCTTTCTTTCTTTGACAGAGAGAGACAGCGAGAGAGGGAACACAAGCAGGGGGAGTGGGAGAGGGAGAAGCAGGCTTCCCGCTGAGCAGGGAGCCTGATGCGGAGCTCGATCCCAAGATCCTGGGATCATGACCTGAGCCGAAGGCAGATGTGTAATGGCTGAGCCGCCCAGGTGCCCCTTGGAGAAATATTCTGACTACTTTTAAACCTTTATGCAATAAAGACTGTATTTCTTAACACCACAATTTAAAACAACCAAGGTCAAAATTAATAAAATCGTCCTTGTGTCCATTTGCCCATTGTTTAATTCTCTATGATCAATTATTAGGATGCTCATTATTTGGACAAATAAATTTTTTTGCCTTGGCATAGTGATACCTTGGAAGAAAGCCATTTGTGTTATAATATTTTTGCCTAAAATCCTAATTAAACACTTATGCTCTTGGGTTATATCATGAGCCAACCATCTGTGCCATTCATGTGGGGTTTTCTAGACTAGATGGAAGATGGCATCTCCTGACTTCCACATACCTTTAAGTCTTGATAACATCTCGCTTTTCAAGCAAACTAAGTTATTATAGGAACATAAGCACATCCTTAAAACATATTATGTAAAACCCTAAATGTTTACCCCTTTGTCATGATTAAGAGCCATGAAGTTCTAAGTGGGATATTTGGTTACAGACTAAGTCCTATTTATGAAAACTTCATAGCTGATTGCCCGTGGTGGATCACAAGGCCACGCGGAAGATATTACCAAAATTAGGCACCTTTGAATAGCTTTTCCTATTCTATGCACCCCTCCCCCACCACCACAGTTGGAATGGGGAAGGAGGAGAATATAAAAATATAAAACCAGACTTCTTTTCTTGCCACTTCACTATCTCAGTGGGAGTCACCAATGGCAGATTATTCACATGGCTATGTTGTAAAATCGTAGATTTTTAGTATCTGGACTACTGAGTACAAACATAACATTTAAATAAAAATAATGCAGAGTTATTTATCTTCACCAAATCTTCTCTGTCCCATATTGGATGTGAGCTGTCTCTTTAATAATGCAAAGGAGTAGTAAATTTCAAGCTGAGGATGGGCAATAACAAGGAGAGTGATCTCCACGCTGCCCTAATGTCAGTGGAGTGCCTTAGGAGAACACCTTATTAGTTCTAACAGGCTGGTTAGCGCAGGGTCACCTCTCTGCCTCCATCTTCCCCAGCAGGGTCACTCATCTCTGGGCTATATTTGGGAGGAAAGAAGTGAGGGGGAGGGGAAAGCATACATTTAGAGCTTCTCTCATCTTTCCAGCATTGAGAGCTGTTTTTGTTGTTCAGTTGTTATTCACCTTTTTTTCTCTCCTTCTCTCCTCCCATTTTTCTCTTCCTCTAACCCCCCCTCCTTCTTCTCTTCTGGTATATCTGCTTACATTTTCTGGATTGAGGTAAAGCAGAAAGCCCTAGCAAGGTATTTTTTTTTCCTCATTGTTGTTTCATTTTTAGAAATCATCTGAAATAAGTGTGTTTTATAAGTCTATATTTAAATAAGTATTTACTGTGTTGAAGACATTCACTGGAAGAGGGGCCTAATGTAGCTAAGCTTCCAATTAACTTGACTAGCAGAAAAAAAATAGGGAATATAGACACATGTTTATACACCTTTTACTGTCTTAAAAAATTGAGGTCAATATATATTTTAAATTAATCTCATTTTAGAATTGCACTTCACAAAAGAAAAACATTAACTCTCCTCTTTTTAAAAGTGTATTTTTGTGCTCTTTGATTTTTTTTTTTCATCGTGGCTACAAATATCAATCCTTTTTTCTTCCCAGCCCCCATCCCCCATCCCCCATCCCCCATCCAAAAATGAATGCAAAGAAATACTATTAGACTGTCTGGTTATGTATTTTTTATGAGGCCATACAAGACGCAGCCTGACCCCTTGCAGCTCATGTTATAAGCACACTGAAGATGCTTTTCATTTGGGTTTTGCTTTTCAGCCTGGATGACCTCTATTAAATAAAAAAAAAAGGGGGGGTGGGGGTGGGGGGGCAGGCCTAATATGTGACCCCAGGGACTAGTCGCTTCAAGGATTACATTTAATTCATATGATAATATTGAAATATAACGTTGCTTGGTCTAATGTTTTGGTTATTTTCTTTTTCTCTTTATTTTGGGGACTCACTGATGAGTCTGGTCATAGATTTTTTTTAATCAATTTTGGGTAGAGAGCTATAATTTGTGCATTAGGGTCAGATTCTTAAAATTGCATTTTCCCCCTCCTTTTCAAATTCAAGCCATGAATACATAACACTGCTCTTTTCATAGTTTCTCCGAGAGACAGAAATTAATTTCTCTGATGTATGTCTGCCAAGAGTTATGTTTCAAATAAAGAAACAATTTTTATTTTGGCATTTACTTAACCATCCTCAACAACTGGTCCCCAAGTTCTTTATTCGTGTGAACACTAATGTCTTTTAAACTCCTTCCTTCTTTCCCTTGCACCATCAGTTGTACATATAAAATGGTGTACTCTCATATGTAATATGTCGTGATCTAGATAATGACCCACATTTGGGTCCTTGTGTGTTGTACGTAAATGTGCTGTAATTCATATTTTTACATTGCTTTTATAATTACCCTTTTTATAATGCCCCTATTAGTTCCTGGATGCTCACAAGCACAAATTTTAAGGGACTTAAAACTTCACTATGCATCTTCTTTTTTTTCCTTTTACAGGGAAACATTGTTCATACCATTTAAGTTTAGGATTAATGTTCAAAACCAATTTGCAAAAGCATCCCTCTGGCCAGTTAGAATTATATTTCTATTAAAGTTTCTCACCATATCGGATGCCTTTTTGTCTTTGCTAGTTGAAATGAACAGGTTGAGAAATGGAATTGAACTACACACCATTTGTTGTATTTTGAAAATGTTTTTATTCCTTTCACTTAACAGACTAGCACTTAATTTCTTTGAATCAGCTGCTGTTCATCAGCGCTGCAGCGGCTCACTCGTCTTCGAAGGCAGGTTCCTTGGAGGGACAGTAACATTTCACCGGAGCTAATAAAGTCAATTAGGATAATATTATACAGTAGGCCACTAGAAAATCAGCTTCATTTTGCACGAATCATTCTATGTTTTTAATTCATACCAATTTTACACTTCATAAGGAATATTTAAACAGACCTATTATTATTAGTTATATCAGCTTGCATTTATATTTAATTGCAATTTTCCTTCCTTCCTTCCTTCCTTTCCCTTTCTTCCTTTTCCTTTCTTTCTTTCTTTCTTTTCTTTCTTTCTTTCTTTTTCTTTCTTCTCAGTTGTTGAAAGAAAATTTGTGGACATGTTCACACATTTTTATTACCACAAAAGTACTGGTGAAAACTGATCAAAGCTGGGAAATTTATCTCAGCAGCTTGAAACCCCATCTCAAGCCAGTCCCTTATTACCCAGGTATTGCCACAAATGTGATTCAGCAAATAAAGCCCCTAGCTGCCTGGTCCCCTCTGCAATCAGCAGCAAAGTGATTCTGCAATGGGGTTTTCACAATGACTCATAATTTTCCTACATTTGTTTGCATCACAGTCTTAACATTTTTGACATCTGAGTTACTGGTGAAAATGTTCATATGTCTCTATGTATATATATAGTACGTATATTTTTGTCTTGGCTAGTCATTGTATGTGAGAGGGATGTTTTAAAAACAGACTCCAGGTTCTCCTTTGTAAAGCATTAAGCTGTGACCCTCCCCTCCTCTCTTCCCTCCCCCTATAGCCCAGGACTTCATGATGCCTTCTTGACTGCTAGCTGAACATGGACTTGTCTTTTTATTTTTTTTTATAAACCCAGTCACAACACAGAAAGAGGAGGAGGAGGAAGATAGAGAGAGAGGGGGAGAGAGAGAGAGACAGGGAGAGAGGGAGAGAGAGAGTGGGAGAGAGAGAGAAAGAGAGAGAGAAGTAAAAATCCTGAAGGATGGTTCTCAAAAATTCTAAAGGAACCACAGGGAATTCCTTTTAAGAGCAACAGAAAGCAAGCTAGCTGAGGTAAGGCAGATGTGGACAGCCTTTCTTTTCTTTTCTTTCCTTCCCTCTCTCTTTCTCTTTCTCTCCGTTCCCCTTTCTCCTCACATTCTCTCTCTCTCTTTCCCTTTCCATTCATGTATTCTCTCTCTCTCTCCCCCCCCCTCCCCCCCCCCAGAGCTGTTTCTTTATGGCTCGGGGAGGGTAGGTGGGTGGGGGAGCTACCTAACTTCTTTCCTGCATAAGCAATCTGAGAATGGAACTCATGTGAATATGCAAATAGGACTGCCTGGGCCGCGTTGCTGACACGTGTATGTGTTGTATCCTTCTCCCCACCTCCCTGTCTTAGCGTCTGATCTTCAACAGATTGCTGTTGTTTCTTGTGATCACCAGCACAGCGTGCTGGAAAGAGAGATGGGGGGAGAGGTGGGGATTGGAGGGAGTGTTGTGGGGCTGGAAGGCAGGAAATCAGACATGATTGCTGTGACTTTTTTATATTAATGTGTGGCTTTTTTCTAGCTCATTTGCATGTCAAAGTGGCGGAGGTGTGAGGGCAGAGATTAGTATGGAGATGACATAATGATGCAATGAATTAAATGTGATCACTTCTCAGAGCAGGGGGGTGGGGGTGCCAGGGGGTGGGGGGGGTGGGGGAGGTGGGGGAGCAGCAAGACAGAGCGAGAAAGCAAGAGGGGAGCGCCGCTTCTGATCTTCAGCACACGGTTGATTGATGTCACCAGCGAACAGAATGCATCTTTTTATTGTGATGGTGGTGGTGGTGGTGGTGATGCTGATTGCCATGATTACACTTATCGTTAGTGTGAAATTTGAATTTTAAGTGGTCAGTACTGCAGCTCCAGTGCACGTGATTGTTTGGTCCATCAGTGCAGACCTTTCACTGTCAAAATGTAACGCCGCTCTCCGTTCGCTTTTATTCAAAAAGGAGGATAGAACATGCAGGAAAGAGATTACTCATTTGTGATGTTACACAGTGGGCTGGGATACCAAGGTTTTTCCCTGTAGTTTCAGTTGTATTTTGCATGTGGTCCCCCCCTCAACCAGAAAAAGAGGGAGGTCGAGATTAAAAACATTTTTATTATTACAAAAAAAAAAATCTTTCACTGGGATCGGTGGGGTGGCAAGTGTTTCAACCGTTGACGGTAAAGAAAATGCAATTTCATCTCTGGCATTCAGTGTTATCTCCCTTTAATAACAAAACCAAACCAGACTGATTACTGAACAAAGCAAATTCTCAGGCGGCTAGTTGCAGGTCTGAATGCAGGAGTAAAATCTGAACATTTTCTCCCTTTCCTTTTGGCTATTTTGTATGCAACACCTGCAAATGTGCACGGAGTAGTTGTAAAAGGATTTGTGGGGGAAGAAAGGAGAGGCTTAAAAAAACCCCAACTCTCCCATAATTAAAAGTAGAAGAAGAATATAAAATCAAACTACAAAGATTTTTAGACTGCGTTGATTTATTTGTTTTAGAAGTCAAATTCATTCTGTCTGCTAGTAAGTTTTCCTTTGATTAGTCTCAGCTACTCCTTCTTCAGGAGGATGGACTTCTATAGTATAGACAAATCAGTATAGAAATTTAGGACTAATTGTTATGTGTGCAATAACCCTGATGATATAAATGAGCACTTAAGAATCCACAGAACATCACTAACATTAATTTATTGAAAAAGAAAATCCAAAGCAACTCCATTAGTTTTTCCCTGTTATTGTTAAGGACTTTAAATGGATTTCCTAATTGGATAATTTTATTCGCAAGAATAATATACAAATGGAAAACAAGCCCTAACTCTAGGGGTGGGGAGGGGGTGTTGGTCTGCACAAGGAGGAAGAAGAGTCAGTGTGAGAGTGAGCTACTGTCAGCTTCTACAAAACCTGCTCAGATAGAGAGAGGTGAAGAGAAAGGTGAAGCGTTGGGAGAAAAAGCCCCACGTGTGAGGACGAGCTGGCCAACTTAGGTGAGGGCAGAGGGTGCTTTAAGCGTGTTCAAGCAATACAGCTGATAAATCCACTTGCCTTCTTTGTATGATATTTAAAAATGTCGATCATCGTTGCCCCCTCTTTGATCATAGGCACTTCACATTTGTCTGTTCTAAGTTTTTCCTAAGATGGAACATCACATCTTCACCCTCTTTGACTCGCTCTCATCCACACCTCCGGCATTTTCTGTCCACCTGGTTCATCTTCTTAGAGGGGCACTTGGGTTTGCATCGTTTCTCTTCCCCTTTCCCAGATGGAGGTAGCCGTGCTTACTCTAAGCTGGGTCTCACCGAATGCTGTGCACAGCTACTATTAATAGAAAAGTATCTTGTGTCCTATTCTTACACCCTTTGCCTGCCACATACAGAGAATGAATCAAGATGGTCAGAAAAAAGTTCTTGAGTGCTGGTCTGGAGTGGCTTTCCTCCTACACATCAACACCTGTATCCTTGCTCTCCATCTGTCCCCAGGTGGTACTGCTGCCGCCTCTGCATCCTGCTCTCTCCTTGCCTTAGTCTTCTAGGCCAATAAAGAAGAAAGGCAGGGATGAGGATTGTTCCTATTGATCTGCCCAAGGGGATCATTAGGCATCTGTATCAATCTACAAATCAGTGGGCCTGTGTTACTAGCTTGGGCAGTCATTGCCAATTTGTTCCTATTAGATGGAGGAGCCTGGAGGTGTTTGATGAGCAGATTGGGTCTTTATCTCAGCACTAGAGAGTATGCAGGCTTGCTGCCAGACAGCAGAGGTTTACAGGACTTTTTTTTTTTGTAGAGGGGACAGGGATCCTTACGGGTATTGGGGGGTTTTGTTTGTTTTTGTTTTTTTTTGTTTTTTGCCTGAAATCTAGACCTCCAAAGTGGATCTCACCTAGTCCTCACTGAATTGTCTGTAGTTACAGTTAACCCCCATGTTGCTGCCTTCTCTGGCCCTGATACCTCCTCAGAAAGCTGCCACAGAAAGATCTTCTTGAGTATTCTTTTGTGATTCTTTTCAGGACGGGCATCTGAACGATTGAAATGTAAACACTTTTCCTGTCCTTCCTCGGCTGGAGGAGGATTTTTTTTTTTTTAACTGCTGAGCAGGTGACCTTTTTAGCTGTCATTCTCTCTGTAGTTCAATTAGAGAAAGTAAAAGTTAAACTCCAGGTAATTTTGTTGGGGGATCCTGTTTACCTCTTGGAATTGAAATCCGGAAGGAAACGTGTTCCCATTGCCATGCTTTTATTTATTATTTTTTAATCTTTAAAAAAATGATCCTTGTGTTTAGTCCTTGGATCTGAAAGAGCAGCAACTATGGTGAAAGCCATGCTCTCTTGGATGCATGTAGATTTGAAAAATAAAAATGATGTTTCCATGGGGGAAGGGGAGGGGAAAGGATAATGAGTGAATAAGCACAATTTATGCTGTTACTGCTGCTAGCATGACATTTCCTCTTCATTATTTTGTGAAAACCTCCATTTTAAACCTGGTTTTACTCATTCCTGACATGAGCATTATTCAGTATAAATATCTGTCCATTGCCAGACCATGGTGATGCTCTTAGTGACATTTCTGCTTTATAGCTTTCGGTGGGGGGTGAGGGAAGGGAGGCCTGGGAAGGTGGGCTGATGCAGATGGGGAGGGAGGGGACCAGGCAGTATTCACTTCCTGGGAGCTCTGTTTTTATCCTGCCCTTGAATTTGTTACTTGTGAATAATAAACTGTTTTTCTGAGCTGGGGCTCGGGGTGCCGGGTGAAGTAGCCCACCTGAGTTGCTTACATAGCACCTCTGTGTTCTCTTGAAATTTGTCCATCCTTCCAAAGGGGCAAAATGGTTTTTTGTTCATTTGCTTGTTAATAAAACCTTTCCTATTTCGAGTATTGAAAATGAGATGAACTCTTGAGACTGCACCCCAATTTCTAAGTGGTTTTGGCCTGTTTTTAGTTCTCTGACATACTTCAGGTAATTGTTAAGGGGAAACCTGCATTCTACTACGTTAAACATAGTGATTATTACTGTTGGTTTGTATTTACATTTTCTCACCTGTGTATTTGTCGTTGCCCTTCCTTCCCTGCTCCCCGCCAGCCACTGAAAGAAGCATGCATTTCCTTCCATTTGACAAGTGCCTGCCTTTTTTTGGTTGTCGAGTAGCTCACAGAACTTCACAGAAAGACATCTGTGTGGGGTATATGATTGCTGGAAGTTAAACCGTCTTAATTTATCATAAACCAGACATGCAGTCAACTTTTATCTTTACAGTGCATGTGCAGAAATCAATTTGGAGTGGACTCAGAGGAATGTTTTAAGAGTTTGTTTTGCAAATATTTATAAACCTTTTTCTCTGGAGCAGAGTCTATTTTAGAATAGTCATCATACTCTTAAGAACAGAGCTTATTTTGAGGAGAATGCTGCCAAAGTCTGTTGTTTGTTTTATCGTGAGGGTTGGGAGTTCAAATTTGTTTCACCACTGACATACTGTCGAAGCTAGAGATATGGGTGAATAGGCTGATAATTTTATTCATCTTCAGGATGCCCTACTCCATTTTTTGCACCCCATGAGAACTTTAAAATGAGTGAAACAACCTAGGTGCTCACTTGGATTTTCTGCCTGAAGGACAGAAAGTGGATCTTTTTGCATCGTTCTTCAGGACAGAAAAGAAGCCCATCATTTTCTCATTACATACAGGCTTATTATTTAAGGATGTCGACAGTATGTTGCAACTTTACAGAAACTTTTAATCAGTGAGAGTCTGGCTCTTAAGCGGGGGCATTTATAGTTTGCAATTCACCTAGCCCCTGCACTAGGGACGTGGGTTTGATTTCTCTCATAGTGATAGAAAACATTTTCATTCCTTAACACACTGTTTGTTTATCTATCCATATATCTCCCTGATTTTTCTTGTTTTATTTAGTGTGGCTTCAAATGTGCTATTTCTCCATGAAACAATTGATACATTCTCGGCACGCTGTTGTGAATAGAAAAAACTCCTAGATTAATGGTCAGTGTCTCACACACGCACATTTGTGTTGTGATGCTACGGAGGAGCTGCGAATTACTGACAAGATCTAGAATAATTCCTAATGCTGTCGAAGGCTTCATTTTCTCCTCGGCATGATGGATGAGGCATAAGAAGTGCTTTCTGAGATCATTATGTGCATCATTCTGTTAAGTGTTATTAAAGTCCGTCTGTCTTAGGCAGCAGAAACAATATCTTTGCCCTTATTTTGCTCGTGTTTTTAAAAACAGCAACTGCAGATCCCTTTCTTCCTAATGTGAGCTTTGTTTTTTGAGATCATCTGACTACTACTTTGTGCCGTAAAATTATCAGGAATTGTATTTTTTTTCCTACTTAAAATTTGATAATATTAATCCATAAATGAATTCTGGTCCATTTTGAAACCTTTAATTCACAATAAGTGATTTAGAAATGCATTTTACTAAAAAATATAGGAGATGTGGGAAGTAACCAGAATTTGGGGTGTGAGTTTCAGTCTGTGACTTCAAAGAGCTTTATTAGTCTTCTATTTTCTGGGCTCCAGTTATTTTAAATATCTTGACTGTTTGTTACCTCGAATTGATTCTGTAAGAAACAGGATGAATATGAATTTGACAGATATTTCATTGAATTCCTCCCTTACAGGCAGATGTGTTTCGAGCTGACAATGCAAAGCCATGTAAGTAGGGATGAAAACTTTGCTTTAACACTCGGTCAGGGAAAGTTTGTTTTTATAAAACTGTGCATTTGGAGAGCAAATTTCCCTTAGTCAGTTGGGGGTACTTGTTGTTTTTGAATGGGAATGGGCGAATGGGGGTCTGGGAGTGAAAGTAGCGTGCCTGTTTAATAGGGCCGCCCAGGTAAATTACAGATGGTTCATATTATATCTCAAGCAATTTCACCCAAACAGAAGAATTTACTTTAAATGTTTGTAACCTTCCTTTAAGTCGCAGATTTTTCTGCAATAATAAAATTCAATCTGCCTCGCAGAACATTTCCATTATTACCCAGTAGCCCTCCCCCACCACTGTTTTGTTGTTGTTGTTACTGTTTTTGAAGAGTGTGGTAGAGCATTTTTAGACCCCGGCAGGCTTATCAAAAGAAAATGAAACAAACAAAAAGAAGTAGATCATCACACTTCCTTTAAAAACACCGCCTTCCCTGTTCAGAGATCCAGCGAGGTCTAGAAGGGCTCACTTTTACACTTTTAATAAAATCCTATAAGTTTGATGCACAGCTGATGTAAGCTCAGCCATCCACAGCATAGCACAGTTTTGAACATTTAATTTTATATTTGAATAATTCTCCAGATCAGGCTATAATCATGAATGTCATATAAGATTTTTTTTTTTATAAATTACATTACTTCACAGATGTGCAAATACTTCTGAGAAAAAAATTACATTGATCAGTTTTTAATACCCCCCTGTCTCACCCTTCAGTCAAAGGGAAAAATAGCTTTTTTCCCATCTTTGTCTTCAGAAAGGTGCTAGATTGTAAACATCTGAAGGAAATGAAAGGGGGTTGGCCAGTCCACCCCAAACTCTTTCCAGATTTTCAATCCTTTCAGCAGCAGCCTTCAGTTTTCAGAAAAGAGGGAGGGTCTAGGGGAAAAAAAAAAAAAGGAGATGTCTCTGTTTATTATTAAAATTTAAAGTGAGAAGCATTGCTGTAACTGGCTAATTTTGAATCTACTAATTTAGAGGGTTGCACAACAAGAGGCAAAATTTAGACAACGTGTGTACTGTGGTAATTGGGAAAAGATAAGGCATTTGCAGCTAATTAAGATCTAATTCTGGAAAAAGGACAATAAGCAACAGATGGCTATCGTTTTCTTTTATAGTTTCTGAAACAATAGCATGTGGATATTTAATTCAAAAACTATTCAGGCAAACACAGTTATTTTTATTTATGCAGAAAGATGATTATTCTTTGTATAGTGTTTCTAAAGCATTGTGTATTTATTTTAGTTTAAATAAAGGCATTTCAGAATTTGTGTTTTGCAAATATTGGAATATTTCCCCAAGCAACAGCTGAAGTTGTGGACTGTGGGCACTTTGGGAACAGTCACCTGTGGTTGGAAACACCACTGTTACTCAGGGCTGAACGAACAAGTGCTTTTGAATCTGAAACAATTTAATTAAAAGTCTTGACTGTGTTGATTTTTTCATGTTTCTTTTCTTAACGGCTCTGACCGAGTAACATGGCATAGCCTTCGAACCCATATGATATTTGGGTATTTGATATGTCATCTTAAAGATACTCTGAAAGTGGAAAAAATTGCATTAGCATTTGGCCCATGGATAATGACTTGGTTAAGCTAGCTGCAGTTTTTCAGGACTTCTTTATTGACCCAACGTAAGTGTTCCTTTTTTTTTTTTTTTAAGACCCAAAACAGACTAATATACAAAAATAAAACAAGGTGTATTCAGATCAGTAGGTATGAAATCACAATTGCCTCTTTGTCTTTTGGAAACCATACATGCCAGATGCACTATGAGAAAAATAACCTAAAATGTTGGGTTTATTTTCAATATGCAAGTAGTATAAAAATATGCAATCTCTGATCGCAGTGTGCTGGAAACCACTCCACAAAAATGTGTAACGAAAGCTGTTACTATAAGTGCGGTTCATGTATTGGAACAGCTGTGACAGCCTGATACAGTTTAACACTTGTTCAATTATAAGAAAAAGAAATTCAGAAGGGAACTTGATTTAGATAGGAATTTTAAATAATCCTTGAAATTTCCAAAGGAAGTTCTCCTTCCAGTCAAAATCATACCTTTTCTCTAGTTTGCCCTATTCTCTTTTCCAATATTTAGCTTCCCATTCCCTTACAGAGACCTTGGAAGGAACAGCTGTGCTTGACTTGACCACCTTTTCCTTCCAAACTCTGCTCATATTTTATGTTTCTTTGGGTCTGGATTACAGCGATTTGCAAATTATTTCAGATGTCTGCTCTTTTATATTCACTTAGGAAATTGCAAAGAAATCACTTAGTAGCTGGCCACACTTTATACCCATTCCTTTTTTCGTTTTCAAGTGATTTTACTGTGTTTTTATGCAGGTATATTTAAGCGCATGTTAGAAGGCTGACACTGATATTGATACCAAAACTTTAGGTCTGGGAATTTGAACACACACCCCTGTTTTCTTTTTGTTTAGCAAATGCTTGATTGATGTGGGTGCAGTATGTGTGATGGTATGTACATATTGTATATATGTTTTATTTATGTATACATGTCTATATAATGTATACATGTACACAGATATACATATTTCTAAGCTGAGTTCTTTCTGTGGTTTGTTATGTATGTAAGGCTCAATCAGCTAAAACTGTGTATTTTGAAACTGAAATATTAATGGTGTTTGCTTGGTGTTCTCAAAAGTCAGCATTTTGATATTGTTTTGAAATTTCCTTCCTCCAAAAACAAACACACAAACAAACCAACCCACGGGACAAAGAGAGCCTTTAAGCAAACAGAAATTATTTAGTATTTTTAATCTGAAAGACTATTGTTTTCTCAATTTGACAAAAAATAATACTCTCAGGCATTTTCAAAAAAAGCCCAAATCCCTGATAAGTATGAGCAAGGCCTGCTGGTAGGCAACTCAGGGAAGTATGTGTTTGTACCAGGGGGACAGTTCGCCCTCAAACTTCCATGGTTTCTACCAACTTCACATTATTTAAGTTTCTGAAAGTGGACAGGAGAAACAAAATACTGAACTTTTTCAAGTGGTTTTTCGGGATACTTACTGTCCAAGAAGCTTACAAAAGGGTCTGTGCATTAAGATTCTGGCTGGAAAGGGGGAAAATGGTGAAAGCTATCTTTTTTCATTCTGTAGTGGTTGGTATGGGCAATTTAAAGTAGGATCCTGAAATTTCCAGACCCTGACTCTATCTTCTAAGTCATTTCTGTACCTGGAATAAAATGTTGCTGTAGAAATTATTGACATAATAGTCCCCATGAGGACTCATAGCCATCAAAGTGAAATCTCACAATAAATTCAGAGGCCACCTGGAGAACCACCGTTAAAGAGCTTTTTAGAGGAGGAAAAAAAAAAAAAAACTTTAAAAGCTTAATTCTTCTTAAATATAAGTTCACTGATCATGTTTCTGTACCACTTTCCTAGAGTTTAGTTCTTTACTCTTAGCTTTGTTAAATAATCCTTTAAAGCTTTTTTGACAGCAAAAATGCTGTGTTTTGTATAGATGACATCACTAGCCCAACTCCAGCCACGTTGAAAGCCAAGGGGTTACTAAGCAATAAACCTCAGTCAGGATTTCTGCGTGTCTCGGGGCATAAAAGCCTTAAAACGTGAGGTGGGTCTTAGTGATCTGCGGGACAAGCATTTCTACTATAATACCAGAAGGATTATTGATCAGTTTGGGGGGAACATTTTTTTAAAAGCTAATTAGTCTTTGCAGAGTTGAATAACTAATGCTGTTTTACACTTAGCACTTAGGAGGTGCTTTTCATCTTCAAAGTGCTTTGAAAACATTAACTAATTAATCATTAGCTAATTTAGCAACTGACGATAAAAGTTAAGAGTCTAAAAGAGGCTGGATTCCACCAGTGTTTTGTACACAATAGCCCCTTTATGGAATCAAAGAGAAGGCTCTGTCTGGAAGGGAACCATGGGGGCAGGTTGCCAGGTGTGGGGGACTTTCGGGGACATTGCTCAAGTAATATCTATAGAGAACTGAAGCAAAACCCTTTAGATACATACTCCTGAACAATCATGACAGGCAGTGATCAGCTTTTTTTTTTTTTTTTTTAAACTACCACAGTAGCAGGAGTCCTAGCAAATATCCAGAGTACATCGGAATGCTGAAATTTACAAGTATGGCAGTGGTAGGCAGAATGGGAAGTATGTGTGTGAATGAATGATCTTTACCAGTAAACCTTCCTGGGTCCATTGCAATGTAATCCATGAATACTGCCCTGGAAATTTAGCTTAATTTGGGAAACTTAATGCAGAAACAGAAGAGAATTTTCTTGCATGTCGTGACAAACAGAACGCTTTCCAGGGGGCTTGTCTGCTCTGCACTGTAGTCCCATCCATTATGTGAATGAGATGTGAAAATAGTTCCTTGTTTCTCTGAGATATCAGCAGACCGCACAAGCTGAGTTTCTTTAAAAATACAGAGACAGTTCATCTATAGACTTATTCTGAATGAGTGAGTATGTGTGGTCCAGCTCATTTAAAGAAAGAAGCACTTCACAAAGCCACCAGTATTATAGAATGTGGTACCAGTGACTGCAGTTTTGAAGAGTGAATATACTTTGCTTTGCATTCAATTCCTTCTCAATCCCACATACGATTTTCCTGCAACAAGGAAAAGCAAGATTTCAGAGTATTAAAAAATGTCAAATGTTAAAAATCTGTTTTCTTTGCCCTTGCTTATTATCACCAAAAGGTTGGTAAACACAGGAAGCAGAAAACAGGTGTGTTTATTATTATTATTATTTTTTCAGTGTGAATGCTACAGAAAGATGAGTATCTGATTGAAAACTGCCCATCAACCACACTTAGATGGTAAAAAGTGACAGAAACAGACAATGCACATCTAGTACAATTTGTTAGTTACTGCAGAATTATTCAGTGTTCTGTTGGAAAAATTTGAATGGAGACTGCCCGTATGTCCTGGGATAGAACTGAAAAGATGTTATCCCTAGTTGAAAGCATTTTAGGTAAATACAGATCTACACTGTTCTAGGCCTGAACTTGGCTATAACTTTAACCTCATTACTGCTCTTGAATGTAGACCTATGTCTTCCCTGTGTGCCCCCCCTCCGCAATCCACTTTCTCCTCTTAACTTTATCTCAGGCTCATCTTTTCTTACAAATGGACAATTTTAGAAAATCCTTGAAAAGTTTCAAGTTATGCCCCTAATTTGGAAATTTAAACCTTCCCTGTTAAAATTTTCTATTTTGGAGGCAAAGGACTTCATGTTCAAAGATGACCTATTCTTCAGTTCACTTTTTGACTCTGGATGGTGAAGTCGCTTAATGTAAACATTGAATAAAACAACTGCCCATTCCTCTCCCCACCTTCCATCTGAATGCTCTGGTTGGCTGAATGTGTCATCAAGATGACAATTTTTTCCCTTGCTTTGGGGGCATATCCTTTTGACAGCTACCATCCTTGAGCCAACTCTTCCCTTCCTAGAACTCCCTCCCTCGAACTTGCTGGGGAGACCTTTGGAAAGGTCAGGAGCCCTGATTAGTCCCGAAATTAAAGAAATTATTAAGTGGAGATTACTGTTTTTTTTCTTTTTAAAAGATTTTATTTATTTATTTGACAGAGAGACAGTGAGAGAGGGAACATAAGCAGGGGGAGTGGGAGAGGGAGAAGCAGGCTTCCCGCGGAGCAGGGAGCCCGATGCAGGGCTCGATCCCAGGACCCTGGGATCATGACCTGAGCCGAAGCCAGACGCTTAACGACTGAGCCACCCAGGTGCCCCAAGATTGCTGTTTTTCCATTCATATCTTGTATCTTAAAAAATATTATTTCATGCAACATGAATCACGTGAACTCATTTATATAACATTGAAATTAGTATCCTACAACAGTTATCAGCGGGCAGAACAGGATTTTATTCCCGAGGTGACCTCTGGCTGTGTGTGGAGACCTTGTGGATGGTCACAGTTGTGTGTGTGAGGGCCATTGGCACCTCTTGGGTAGAGGCTGGGGATGCTGTTCACCACTCTGCAATGCACAGAACAGCCCCCTGTAAACAAAGAATTGTCTACCCTCCCTAATGTGAATAGTGTGGAGGGTGAGAATGTCTGCTTTTTACTCATGCCTGTACCCATACTTGGAATATACTGGCAGTAGCTCTTAGGTAGGAACATATTTTCTTTTTGATAGTGCTTATGAAATAAATTGTTATTTAGTTGGGGTGATAGTCCGTTCTTGTTTCTTAAATATGGCTTTCTTCAACTTGAATAATTTTGCATAGAGAGTGAGAAATGGTGGCCCTGCATCGTTTCTATTTCTCACTTTTAAAAATCACAGAGCAAGCCAGCCAGAATGAAAGAGAAACGCACAAATGAGCAAAGGACGCATTGGTGGAAATGTGAGAAACCTGGCTGGCAAAACCTGGACAGATTTTTACTTTCTAAAAACTACCTTAGATTCTGCATCTCCTACAGCATAAGAAGATATAAAAAGAGACTTTATGCTTATGGTGTCAGGACTCTCCCTGTGTCTCCTGTCTTCTTTACCCCCTCCTCAGCAGAACCCTTGCCTTTTCCCATTGTGATTTTTAGGGATAAAAATAATCTTGTGCAGAGAAGATTCTAACACAAACTACTTGTAAAAATCACAAGCTAGAGATTGCAGAAAAGAACCCAAAGGTCGCTCACTGCTAGTGATTATTTTTCTGGGTGTTGTTAACTTGTTACTCGAGAGTAGTTGGAAGGAGCTGAGAAAGAGAGGTTTTTAGCTGGAAATTAAGAAGCAAAATGCTGGGAGGAGATCTCAGACGAAGAACAGAATGATCTATAATAAGAACTGATGTTTCAATGACAATATATATATTTTTCTTATCTTTTTTAGCAGTGAAGAATGTAGGACTGGATGTCTCCCCAGTTAAATCTCTCTGCCTTTTAAACTAGCCTTGCTGTTTAAAGTGAAGTTCAACTTCACTTTCCCAGTAGATGGCATTGTAGTCTGTTCAGTGAAAAAGAGCTTCTCCTAACCAATAGGACTTTAATGTTTTTCCCTGAGCTTCCTCCTTGATAATGTACCCTCCTCCCCCTTGCATTAAATACTAGCTTGAGGTTATAAATAAGAATCTTGTTTTCGCTAGTTACCTGTAACTCTCAAAAGATTTGATTTAAAAAAAGAAAGATACAGTAGATAATTTAATATCCCTATATCAAATGAAAAAAAATATAGACTAGATCTGGGATTGTGGCATATGGAAAAAATATGCAAGCATGGAATATTTTCAGACTACACTGTTTCAAAATGAGAGCTGCCTCTGGTCTTCCTAAGTACACTTTACAGTATTAATCCGTTATACTTACAGCATTTTAGTGTCAATGTGAAGAGAAGCCTTGAGAAAGTTATTCCATGTCAAAGATTTTCAGACACAATGTGTTCTTCTCAGCTGAAACCCTGACATAGTTTGAATCTTCCTTATTATCTAATTGTTTAGCATTCCCCCCTCCCCACCCTTTTTTTAAATCATCTTGTCTGGCTTTCATGTATATTATATGTAGGACAAATACTTGCATATTTGGGGGAGGTTAATTATAAAGATTTTTTTTTATGGTATTCTGTTTACTTCTTTTAAACCATTAAACCTAAAAAATAACAGCAGTAATGGATTGAGCTAGGGGAAGTTGTCATTGTTTGGTGTTAGAAAGAGATGCCTAGGTGTGCTTTATTATTGTTATTTTGCTTATTATGAAGGTCCCTGAAGAACAGTCAGAACATTAAACTGGGTTTTAACCAAAGAGAGAAATGATATGAAGAATAGATATATTGCTTTAAAAAATTCATAAAGAGGATTTACCTATGTAAATACCTTTTTAAAATAAAGAGATTGAATGTATTGACAATTACAATCAAAATGGATCTTCTCTTTTTTTTTTTCAGATGAACTGTGAAGACAAAAATATGTTTATGTGTGCCTCTGTGTATGTTTTAACAGAATCTGGATTGACACTTTAGAGTCCTTTTTTTCTGTGGGGTTGCTATGTTCTGTTTTAAAAAATATTTTGCTAAAACTATTTTTTTTTCCTCCCCAAACAAAATCCTCTTTCCACTGACTATAATCTATATTTCGCTGGTAGTCATTTGGTAATAATGTTTGACTTCCATTTATCAATACTGTTTCTTCCCATTATTTTTAATCACAAGATTATAAGCTGTGTATTTAGTTATTATTTAAGCTAAATGGTGTCTTTGGCTGTTAGCTTGAAAAGATAATGTCCCAATATCAGGATTAAGTTTTCATCTGTATCAACTGGCTTAAAAATACCCAACTTGATTCCTTTTGAATTAACTGAGTCTTATTTTATTTTATTTTTTTTTCAATATCACCTATCACCATAGTAACCACTAGCTGTCAGTTCAGCTTCTGACATTTTTCTCATTTGGTAAGATTTCAGAATTGCCATCCTCCCTGCCAACATGTCATGAACAAGAAAAAAAAATTGCATGAAAAATCTAATGGGTGTCTGGTCTGATTGTCCTCATTCGTGGCAGGAAAGACAAAAACTGATGAATTGTGAAATGTATTCAGAGGGATTCAAGGAAGCAAGTGCCTGGGACACCCCCCCCCCCCCGCAACCTCGTTTTCATTTTGTTATGCTTGATGCACCATACATGCTTACCCTGACACTTGGGTTTGTAGAAATTTAAGATGAACAATTTTTACATTCACCCTGCTGATCTCTCTCCCCTACCTTGTTTTTGTTTTTTTTTTTTTTGTAAGAAGTCATCATTAAAAATAAAGTTACCAGGGCTCGTATTTAGCGTGGTTTCTCACTTGGATCATAGATTTTTAGTAAGTCCAAATTGGCTTCCAGTATTTAAGATGTGCTTGCAAAGGTACAGCTCTGTTTTGGAGCCACATATGGACCATGGATACACATGGTGGGTTTTGTGCGTGTGTGTGTGTGTGTTTGTGCGTGCGCGTGGGTGGTTGAGAAAGGATATTAGGCCCATTTGAAAAAAGAAACAAAGCTGATTCTGGACCTTTTCTAGGTCTGGTTTCTTATGGCAAAGAAAAGTAAGAGAAATGCTGTATGTTCTAATTCTTTCCAGCTTTCTGGTTTAACAAATGAATGGGAAAAAAATCTTGCTAATGAATTTCTACCCCAAATACCTGGCTGGGTAGTTGAGGAAAGGAGCTGTTTCTGTACTTATTTCCTTCCTTTTGATTGCCAAACTTGCTAGAGCAAAAAGCAAAGAAGAAAGGTAAGTGATTATGGACTTCAGCTGATGTAAACATGCAAATTATTGAATAAATGTTACTGATAAGACACAAATGTATACCCCATATATGGATCTTATCACTGATGACCTAGGCAAGACATGTAATATGTATGTGGTCTCAATACAAGTAAACATATTAAGTATATTAGCATGTGTTTGTATGCACACAGATATTTGTACTGTTAATATGTCCTTAAGCTATCTAGGTGTATGTGGGTTTGATAAAACTTACGTATCTTTCCAGAGGTTTTGTTTTGAGTTAGATCAATCTTATAGGGTATTTTTTTTCCTGACAGTCTACAAATTCAGGCTCAGCAGCAGGAACTCATTCCAGAAACATAAAGCTGATTTGATAAGCAGCTGCAGATCCAGTGCCTTTTTCCTAAGGGGTGTACAACCCCAGGATCATGCATGTAGACGTCGGGATATTTCCATTTCACATTTCATATGCTGTGGCTTTAGCTCCTTTAAAACAATTCACACACTGGACAGTTTGGGGGCACGTTATGGAATTTATTGCAGATTTTTATTCACAAGTATATTTAAACATTACATATGGCTAAGAGGGAATGGAAAGGCCCAGTGAAAAATATCTCTATTAAGGACCAAAGTCTCTTAATTTAAAAAGCAAAATCACATGTATATTTTTGATACAATTTATATGAGTATTAAAACATTTAATGTTCATTGTAGGTGGATTGATAACATGATTTTGGCATCCATGATTAATGATGTGCTAGAAATATACATGCATAAGTGCATACATATGTATACGGCTATAATGTGTGGTAAAGTAAGCAATTTGGTTCATCATGCTTTTGTTATTTGATTATTTTCAAATTTAAACACTTTGGAGAAACCAAACGAATAATGCTTGAATGTTTGCTGCTATTATTATGAACAAATATAACCCTTGAGAAATAACTAGAAAATTGATATTGAATCTCAGGGTATATTTCAAACACATATTTGGAAGTGGAAAAATAGTATTTTTTTGAGTGCTGGCAAATAAATTTACCTCATAAAAGAAAAAAGCCAGAAAAATATAAATCTTTTAATAAGAAATAATAATATTTTTATAAGCTGTATTTTAAAATGAATGGTATAAACAGAATATACTTTAATGCCTTTATGCTTTATAAGATTTATAACAATAATCAGCAAAACCTTGTAACTGTGTTTGCACCTTATGTGCCTTCAAGCCATTGGACGTTGCAGTTAATTGTATAAATTCCATACACTATGGGAAATCACGAAGTATCATTTATATTCAGCATGTGTCATGTGTATAAATATTAAAATATATTAGCCAAAAATGGCTGATTATTCCTCAAACATTTTGTGATAAATCTTATCTTTTTATGTGTTGGGTGGGGGAAACTAAATATTTTATGTTATTTGGAAATATTCTTTAAACAACCTAGATTTATTATTAACATTTTAAACATTTATAACTGTGTTAAAATATTCGGAGACTTAGCTCACTGAACAGCCATCTACCCGGGTAAAGTTGTTTTTGTGTGCAGCATATGCAAGTGTTTCTGACTTCACTGTTCTTTGCTGGGTGCCTATATGACCGTCCACTGGTGCCAAACTTCTATACCTAAAACACTCATTTGGGGATATGTTCAGAGTTACATGGGATCACTGATACAGATGCAGCTAGGACAACCATATTATCTGTATGTGTAGGGTTGTGTTGAAATCTCCATCCCTATAATTTTCGTCTTTAAAAAATTCTTTTAATCCACCCTTAGACAGGAAGGCAGCATATGGGTGAATTTTTGCATGTGAATCCTCGATTTTATTTTCAGTGTGTATTTGAGGAGATAGTTTGAAAATGGGGGTTCAGTATACTCAAACATAAACACATAAAGTCAGATATACAAATGTCTGATGTAATAGCAAATGTAAAAAATTAGAGTGATACATATTTATTGAGACTGATAGAGATGCCTAATGACTAAACAAACACAGGGTTGAACTGTTTTACAAATGTATTTGGCAACTGCCCGTAGCAGTGAGTGTGTACATTTTGAGGGGAGGAAATGTCAGAACAGAGTCTTGTAAATACATGCAGCTGGAAAGAATAAAATAAAAAATGATGACTAGCGTTGACAGGCAGACTTGGGGTGTATGATATACTTTGTTCATTTGATTCTTAGAACTCAGTCGGGGGTTAAATTGGAATCCAGACATCAAAGAATTCTTCCACCAGACCCAAATTTTGCCCGTATAATTTTTTTCTTACAGTTGTCATAATTTTAGCTAATTTCACAGTGCAATAAATTTTTACCGTTTGAAGTCTTTTTTTTCTTTTAAAATATGCACACAATGTGTATGTAATATATCTCACACAAACTACACACATACTTGATATTAGGTACACAAACACATAAAAATGATCGACGTGCACACATATGTATATCACACACGCGCCTGGACACGCACATTCACACATGGAGAAAGAAGCGGCGTAGGCAGCTGCTGCGTTCATCTGACCTTAATCTTGAAATATTAAAGAGAAGGCTGTTTTTAGTAGCAGTGTATTTGTTTCTTTTTTCTTTTTTACCTGTTGTTCTTGTTGTTCTGTTTTTTTTTCTTCCCCTTCCTCACTGTTGTGTCTGAAAATGTTGGAAGCATGTGGTGCTGCATATTTGGAGGTTTTGCAGATTGCTGTACGATTTTTATCTGAAGGTCAGGGCTGAGGAAATACATCAGGTTGGGGTGTTTGCCGTTTGCCATTTAGCCTTGCTCCTCTTATCAGATCATTTAGTCGCGTGGGCCACAAACAAGGAACTCCTCCGAAGAGAGAGTAAAAATAAGCATTATTTTACTCATTTGCAATTTTCTTCCTTTTTAAAGAGTCACAACACCATTTCTGTATCTACTTAACTTTCAGCACTCCTTAGGTTCATTGGCTTATGATTATAATCCCATTTACCATTTGCATTTCTCAAGTAAAAATGTTAAAGGTAAGTGTGTCATTTCTCGGTAAAAAGTAAAAAACAGTGATAAATCACATCCACAAGGTAATGTGTCATTTCTGAGCCATTGGTATGAGTTCACGATGCCTGGTTTTACCTGAGTAAATGCCACTTATGGAGAAGAAACACATATAAGTTGCTTAAGAGGATTTTCTTTACTTGTACTTTCCATAGACGTAAGAATTTTGTTTTATAGATGGTGAACCTGCCTGTTTTCAAATGGGCTGTGCTGATGCAGGGCTGGATACTTTGGTCACCACCACCACCACCAGAGTAGGTAAACAGGCTGTGGCTCTCATTCCATGAAATTAACATTGTTAATGGAAGCCCCAGGTAGAGAGAGTGTTTCATACTATTGAGTGGTCTAAGTTTATTCAAGGTAACTGTCCAGTCGCCATCACTTCATTCAAAGGGCATGCAGAGCCAAGGAAAATGAACTTCTGGTCTCCTGCTATTAAGAAAGGATCTCCTCCTATTTATACAGAGTGTGATTAGACAGGAGCCATACTGGAGAATGAAAGCCATTACAAATAAGTGTTGGTCATGGCTTTTGGGAACCAGGTGAGAGATGCCTATTGGTTTTTAGGGTTATTGGGTAAGTAATTATGGTTCTAATTCCAATGAGTCCTTCATCTACAATTAAAAATTAGAATATAGGTCTCAAAGTTGGCTATAAAATCTTGTGTTTGGACCTGAGGAAAATTCTAGATGACCCTCATTATGGTGGACCTGCCATTTTTCATCAGTACAATTACTCTTTGAAATAATGTCAAAGGAATAGATCTCATTGGGAATTCCTGGAGGAAGCCAAGTTTCATTTCCCTAAGCATTTATCTAGCTCAGGGAGCTCTGAAGCTGCTTGTTGCTTTTCAGAGTGATTATTTATTTTGTTAGCTCGCCTGACTATGGTCTCACTATTAAACAACTACTGTCAGAGGTATCCATTAAGGACTTGATTTTTTTTTTTAACAGGGACTGGTGAGAGACTACCATAAGCTTTGTTATGCTGTCCTTTGCAAAAGACAAACATTTGCTTTCCGTCTTGATGTCATCTTTTCAGATTATTATTTGGTCACTAATTTATCTCACCATTAGCGAATTATGGTAGATTATTGCTTGGATGCATTAAAAGCACCAAGGAGCTGTGGTCCTGTGGCTATTTCAGGCAAAGTCATAAGCACACTCTTTTTTTTTTTTTTTATTGTCCTCCCAGGGAGCAGAATTTGAACTTAATATTCCATGAAATAAGCCATTGTAATCACGTTGGGTTAATAGAAGAAGTAAAATTGCCTCTCCTCTCACAAGACATTAGAGCAAGGCTGCGTTATTAAAGTTTTCTTGCGGACAGGCGGTTTAAAATATATCCTCAGTGGCTGATGCAAGTCCTTGCAGGGTGGATGACAGCTTTTCAGACCTTAATAGGCTGCTCATTCCTGGCCCATGAGTTTCCAGCAATTCTTCCTTCTGAGCCAGGCTATGACATGATAGCTAAAATGTGACATAACAGAGTACCACGGGCTGTGTAAACCCTTCCTCATTAAGTGGCTTTATGTAAATTTGTACCAGTAAGTAAACAACTAGAACTTGTAAACACTATTGATTTAGACCACTTTTCACCCGTTTGACCCACAAAAAAATCTCTATTGGATGGCCTCCTTGGAATCCACAGCCCACTGCTTATATACAGAACAGTAATGGGAATCTAGCACAGATAAGATTCTTTCTTTGGCCCAAGAATTGTTGAGTCAGTGGGAGATACTATTCAAAGCTTTCATTTTTAAATTTTTAAAATCTTGCCATTAAGTTGCACTTGGTCTTCTAGTGAGTTAAATTTAAGTAAAGGTAATAAGAAGAAAGCAGTGAGGTATTTATGTGGTCCTCCTTTTCCCACCCCTGGTTGCTGCCTGCCACCTGCTGATGTTCATGTGCAGGTCCAGCTAGTACTGGGAGGACAGGTGCTGCCCACCAGCCTTCATAACCAATTCCAACACTTGCCACGGGTCTGAATTGACTTTGAACTTCATTTGAATTGTGGACTCTATCTCAGAATGTATTTTCCTCTTAGTGACTTTATGAGCAGAGGAAAAGAAAAGGAGTTAGTTCACAAATGCTTCATAAATACCCTTTTCCAAGTCATGTCTTGTCCAGGAAATACAGAGATGAATGGGCACTTATCTGGGTATTATTCAGCTCCTTAGGAAAAAAGAAAGAATTGTTTCAAGGGTTGAGGTGGACTAGTTTGAAGCTTGCTTTGGCTTTTTCTTCTTGCCTTCCTTGTTTTGGTTTTCTCTTTCCTCACAGCTTATCTCTACTCTATAGGACTGAACAGCTGACTGACTGGCTACCCTGGTGGTGATGCTTCGGTGTTCTAAGGATTAGCTGGAGGCAATTCTTTGTTATTGGCATTGCCTTCAGCCAGCTAGTTGAGACGGAATACCTAACTTGTGTAGTGTGTCCAATGCCCAGTGGTATGGGAGATTCTCTCAGGGGCCCTGCGTTAATGCAAAATGCAAGCAGCAAACCCCAATTGTATATAAAGCAATTATCAGGGAGATATCTTTATCCCTAAATGTGATGTATAAATAGATACATAGTTGGAGAGATGGAAAAGATGAGATTCTGCCCTAATTCATATTTTGACCTGTGAGATTTTGACATATTTACTGTTTGGAAATAGCTCAGTAAGGAGTCAAATGGTTCATTTTCCAGTGAATCGAGAAGCTTTCTGGAGCTGGCTTTATGCCCACTTGGAGGCCGGACACAGAGAAGATAACAGGAGAATTTAATTTAATTTACTTAAACCACTGTTTGTTGTATATGTGCTGTGTTTCAGGCATTTTCCTAGGCTCCTAAGATCGCAGATGCAAAAGAAGTAGTCCCTGGCTGAAAGAAACTGGCTGATGCCTAAGACCACTCCTTCCCTCTAAACCGGCAGGATGCAGGGTTAGAAATTATGAGATGCCTTGGCTTCTCTTCAAGCCCCTCCCATAATGAATAGGCTACCTCCCCAGACCCCTGCCTCATCCCCGGGGAAGTGGGCTTCAGTAGGTCAGTGCCAGCATTTGTAGATGGAAACACGTTAATAGCTGCCCACTTTGTCTTTATTTTCTTGTTCCAGTGTATGTGTATGTGCCTCTTTCTTTCCCATGATAATCCTTAAGTATAGTCATGCAAATACACAAATAAGTTATGTTATGTATATCCCACAAATTCTAAAGCATTTCTCCCGTTATCTTTTGCATGGGAAAGCCCTTTGTAGTGGAGTGTATTTTATCTGTGGTGCATAAACAGCCCTTTGTCTGTGTAACTTTTACTTGAAGACCGCTCTCTGCAGATGCTTCGCTTTTTTTCTGGTATTGACATAATTCATCTCAGCTGATAAGTTTTAGTCCCTTTTCCTAGTCAAATGGCATCTAAAATTTAACTAAACATTCCCTCTGTGTTTACACTTCGAGTTGATTTGGGTGGTCGGGGCTGTTTGCTTATTCATGAGTTGTATTTAAAATGCTGTCTTTTCTAAAACACCCTGTAGGTTGCTACACTATGAATTTGCATCTCTGCTACCAACTGTGTTTCCAAAGTTGTACAGTTTATGTGTGCCTTGACCATGATAAGGTTTTTTAAAAAGTGTTGTAAACATTACTAGCTACTGGGGAGGTTAATGTGACACCTTCTTAAAGAATACTGACCTGGATGAATCTGTCCTGGGCTTTTAGAGAGCACTGGGCATTTCATCCTAATTTAAATTTAATAGGACAACATTCACCATTTTCAAAGGGTAGAACTTCCAAGGAAGGGAAATGGTATAAAGAAGATTATGAAATCATGGGAAAGAATAAAAGTGTTCTTTAAAAAGCAGATCAATAGCTGGCTTAAAGTCCTTAGATTATAAACTGATAATGCAGAGTATTGAAATAAAAATATGGAGCCTGGGCATGTGATGGAACAAGAGGGGAAAGCCAGCTCATTAAAAAGGGGGAAAAAAAAGGATGTAAAGAAACCCTTCAGAGTGCACTGAATAACGTTTGCACTGGGACATCCTCTGCATTCAAATGAATAAATAGGCTTTAGTTAATATGCTTAGGTTTGTTAGAGTGTATGAGGAGTTCCCTGTACTGCGAGGTAAATTTTGCATGCATGTGATAAAATGCAGAACTACATACAGTTTCAGAGGGGTCAGAGAAAAGCTTCTGCGGATACCAGTGAGAACCTTTGCATATGTATAAACCTTAGTGCTTTCATTGGGTGACATGGATATTCCCTATTCCACTATCAGCTTGTCTGTGCTCTGTATCAGTTATGATTCTTAGTTACAGACATTGAGACCCTGGGAAATTAAGCAAAAGGAGATTGGGAGGAAAAGAAGGGGAGCAGTGAGCATCCACCAAAGACCAGGGTACCAGGTTTAGGGCAGGGCAGGAACAAGGAAGCTTCTCAGAAGGCTGGAGATGTGAAAAAGGACACATGGCATGCCACTCTAGTGACAGTGGTCTGGCTGGAGGGCCATTGTTGCTGCTCTGATTAAGGACTCACCATTTCTGTTGTTGCATCGCTTGTTCAAGATGGAAAGTTCTATGAGAGAATGTCTTTTTGGTCAACCTGAGACCACAGGTCCACCCCTAGAGAGGATCACGGCACCACACATCCTCAAATGAAAAGCAAGTCCCTGGACTTACCTCCTGATCATGCATACATACTGAAGGAGAGGCATTTGTTTATGGAAATCAGGGTGCGCTTGGGAAGGGGCCTGGGTATCACGTGCCCAGAAAATGATAGGTGTCCACTACACCTTCTTATTAAGTAGTACTTATTAAATGGCATAATTGCAAGGTGTTAAGTACCCTGTGAATTTGTTTAGAAAAAGACATGAGGCTTTAAGCACATAAAATTTTATTTTTATTATTTATTTATTTTTTTGAGAGAGAGAGAGCATTCAAGAAGAAGGAAGAAGGAGAGGGAGAGAGAGAATCTTAAGCAGACTCCACGCCCAACGCGGAGCCCAATGTGGGGCTCGATCTCAAAACCCTGAGATCATGACCTGAGCCGAAATCGAGTTGGACGCTCAACTGACTGCCCCATAAGCACAGAAAATTTTAAATGGCTAGACTAACCAAGAAGCAAAAAACTAAAATATGAGGGAGAAACTTACCATGGCCATTTATGAGGTTGTGAATGACTCCAAGGCAGAGGCCTTGTTTGTGCTCATTCTGGTAGTTTCCACAATGGTAAGGAGCATTTGCTTTGCCTGTGGTTTGCAATCTGTCTTATCAAACTGCTTGATGTGCAAGTGCATGAGTGAATGAAGCAGACCCACACTTAGGATCCTCTGCCCCACTTACTCAGGCAAGGGACTCAGTTTCACCATTTGTAAGATGGAGCTCACAAAACCTCATAGCTTTGGTTTGAGCATTGCACGAGATTAATTCATGTGAAGTATCTGACACCAGATTTGGCTCAAAGAACAGTATCTGTAAATGTTAGCATAGTGGATTCTGTCACTTTGTTGCTCCAAATCCCCTTGACCCGCCTCTTTGTTCACCTGTAGTTGAGGTGGACACTTCCAGGCTGCTGATAGCTGGCTTCCTCTCTCCAGGGTCTCTGTCTCTTAGTCTATGGGTTATTCGCAGACCACAGGCATTAGCCCAGCTCAAGCACTGGGCAGCAGGAGATGACAGGAATTTAATGCAAACAAAGAAAGGATACCATGGGAGGTGGAGGATGAGCGCACTGTTCTCCAGCCCTTGAAGGGAAAATTCATAGACTTGTCCTCCATGGTTTCATCAGAGATCCCCCTGCAGGATTCAGCACTAGGTGCCCAGTCAGTGCACCATTACTTATTTATTTATTTTTACCCTGCTCCCTCACTTGTCCTTCCTGGCTTCAGTTACTAAATAACTCCCTGCATCCAAGTCCTCACACTGAAGTTCGCTTTTGAGGGAAACCCAACTGAAACAGCGGTCATTGTCAACTCCAAGGATCAACCCCAAGGATAAATCCATTTTTGACCCCCCTCCAAAAATTTTTTTTTCACCTTGTTTATTTTTTGGTGCTTGGAGTAAATAAGGAGAGAGTAAACAAAGACAAAATTCATTTGAGGCCACAATTCTTTGAAAAGTGGTAGATTTTTGTAGGAGAGGGATTGATAAGTGCTTGTTACCACTTGAAGAAAATTGAGTTCTCAGACTAAGCACAGGATGCTCAAAGCCATCCCTACATCAGTAGTATGTTCTTGGATACAAGTAGATGCTTCTCTGAGTCATGAAGTTCAGATTCCCCCCAAATGTGGACCAGGATACTGTGACAATGGCCTGGAACTAGGAGTGAGTGGGAGGGAGGAAACTGACAGGGTGTAAGTGTGTAATTAATGAACAAAGCAGAGAAACTACCTAGAACATCAGACAGTTGGGAGGTTGGGGGAGGGGGGTATGTCTCAGTCCCAGGAAACAGGATATGAAGAGTTTCCTAAATGAACACATGGCATGCAGGGTTCAGAGAGCTGTCTCATTCCCCTCCCTAAGCTCTAGCCACACCTATATTCCAGTTTCTCAGATGTTCTTATGACTGAGGAGACTTGTCAGGAGATTTCCTCAACCTTGATTGTTCTTACACACTCCAGACCTTTCATTTGTTTAAATCCTTATTTTCAGATCCCAGCTGTATGAGCTAACATTTGCTGCATGAGATACCATCCCAAAGCAGTCACTGTGTAGCTGCTCACAAGGCTGTGGATCAACAGTTTTAGCTGGGTTCACCCAGGATGGTTGGTCTCTGCTTGTTGACCGTGATGACTCATTTGGGCCCTCAGCTGCAGTGCCTGGGCCTGTTTCTCATGGAGATGTTCTAACAGCATGAGAAAAGAAGCAGCAACATCCCTTGAAACCTAGGTTCAGAACTCACATGGTATCACTTCTGTGAGATTCTGTTGGTCAAAGCCAGTTCAGATTCTAGGGCTGAGGCAATAGTCACTACTTCTTCATGAGCTGTGGGACTCCGTGGCCATTCCCAACCTGTGACACGACTCAAATAGCCTTTCTTTAGGGGTGCCTGGCAACTCTGTGGTCGGGTATGTCAGGTGCTCCCCTTTTATTTTCTCACATCACTCTGTACCACTTTGTAGTCCAGATGTGCTCTTCATTGTACAATTATTTCATTAATGTGTGCCCCAATCTAACTTCCATGTTTATCATTATATCCTTGGCATTTAGTATAGTGCCTGGCACAAAGTAGTTAATAACTCTTCCTTGAGCGAATGAGGGACGGTTTTGGGGACAAGTATAAAATGGAGTTTGGTGGTAGAGAAACTATTCAGGAGGAGGTGACAGAAATTTGGCTTGGAAGCTGAAAGAAGACTCTGCGTTCAGTGAGATCGGTTATGAGTAAAGTCATGAAGCCAGAAGCAGCACGTTTTGGCACTGGATTGTAAAACATGCCCATAATCTATTAGAAGCACATATGACACATGCCAAAATAAGAGAAATTCTTTAGGAAAGTTTAGATAAGGCAAAGTACAAAGCAAGAGAACTAAAAAAAAAACAAAAAAACTTGCTTTTTAAACGTGAAGCTGGACTTATTACATACTGCATGATCATTTTTTTCTGTCAGAAAAATTGGGCTACATGTATATTAACCAGAGTTTAGTAACTAATAAGAAATTATGAAACCAAGAAGGCTGTTGGAATATGCATCATTTATGTACTCCTTCACTCACAAAACAGCTCTTGAGCCCCTCCTGAGTACAATGCGCTTGGCTGGATGCTTCGCAACATGTAAAGAATATAAGAAAGGTCCATGTATTATAGGGTATAGTAGAGATTGAAGATACATGCACAAATGCCTAATTTATGATCTAGAAAGTGATGTATATTGGAAAGAATGTGTAAAATGACTTGAGAATTTAGAGGATGCTAAATGGGAACTTGTAGTCACCATAATTATATGTCCTTTTTGCCTCTCTAATTTTTTCTCAGTTTGATAACTAACTGCTCTTGCATGTACTCTGCTCTCTGTGAGGAATACCTACCTCCCTTTGGACCCAAGAGGGTACTTTATAAACCATGGAAACCATCTCACAGTCTTAGGCAAAGACAGTACATTTCTTCCTGACCATTCCCATTCTTCAGCCCCAATCCTTTCTGGGTCTACTCTCTGGGGTCACTGTTCATGAGCCCTCGTTTTCTGCCCACTGCCTACGTACTAAAACTTAACTTTCAATATCGCATTCCTCTAGGGAGTGCTTCTACTAATTAATCTGTCCGAGTTGTGCCAACCGGGGGTCTTTTAAAGTTGTATGACTTGCAGGTATTATGATTGGCTGGCAGGTAGAGGTTTTGGTGTCGATAGCTTTTTTTATACGTTTCTCTTCCTCTCTTGTCTCACTAGTCTAGTGAGGATGGGATTCCAGTACCTCAGGGAGTAACAAGACAGTCAACATGTACAGATTTTTACTATATGTCAAGCACAACACCAAGAACTTTCACATATATTTGATAGGTTCTTAGTTACAATAGAATCCACTCTAGGAAATTAAAGTCACTGGAGATTTCAGGTGATAAAGATAGCTCATAGGAGCCTTGGGTGGCTCATTGGGTGAGGCGGCCGACTCTCGGGTGAGGCGGCCGACTCTTGACTTCAGCTGAGGTCATGATCTCAAGGTCCTGAGATCAAGCCCTTTTTCAGGCTCTGTGCTCAGCAGGGGAGTCAGCTTGAGATTCTCTTTTCCTTCCGCGCGTGCACATGTGCACGCACGTGTGTTTGTGCACACGCTCTCTGAAATAAATCTTTTTGAAAAAGAAAATAGCTCATAAATTCAGTGAGAAGGCCTAAGATCCAGACCCCCAACTGAGCTTCTAGAAAAGACTCCTAGAAACACGCCTCAAGAACAGATTAGCCATGGGAGCTGCAGCCTTTAGTATGATCAGCTACGGGTTCAGAACCACATGGTATGTAGAGATCTGTGCCCACAAATTGTACGTCCAGCACCTGGCCTCTTTCTCCACATAACTCATGTGGGTGCTTCTAATTTAAAGAATCTAAATGACAGGGACACAGAAAATGTAGCTTTTAGGTTCTTCTTTGGGAAGATGAGATGGTACCCTGTAGGGAACTATCAAAATGTGGAAAGGAGCTTCCAGAAATTTTGAGAAGTGATAGCTGCAAATGTTCTTTCCATAAATATGAATCACACATTTTGAATATTTCACTTCCATATGATTGATTTCTTGTGAACTGTCAAGCAGGGATTAGTAGTTCCTCTTTTAAGGTTAGAGGAAAAGGCACAGAGAACCAGATAATGTGTACAAAGTAAGAAATAGAAGGGCGATTAAAACCAAGAGTGGTCTGACTCTCAAATCCTCTGATTTCCCTGACACCATTTGCGGTTGTGTTAAAGAGCATTTTTCTTCCCTGGCCTCTAGGATTGTCTCAAAAAGGAGTGATCATACTCTTGTTAAACAGATGATTTTGATTCTAAAAGGAGAAGTTGTATTGAAATACTCGTGAATGTATCAGCAGCATTATTTGCATTGGAGAGTCTCTAAAAGGGACCAAGAAAATACTACCTCTCCTCCTCCATACAGAACAGAACCTCTGGGAATGTGCAGAGGAGAGGAGGCATGTGGTGGGAGGTAGGGAGTCCGTCCCTGACACTTGCTGTTTGGGCTTTTATGGCGAAGCTGTGCTAATGTCTCTAATCACTTCCAAAGAAATGACAAGCAGAGTTCTGCACCAAAAAGAGCTGAACTTTTATCAAGTGGTAGCGTCTTTAGGAGACAGCATGGGAGAAATAGAAAACAGGCCTAGGGAAGGTGCAGACTCTGCTTTGTTTCACTTTTTTCCCCCCTAGCAAGATATAAGTGAGATCTTTCTGTGAAGACCAAAATGGCTCCATGAGAATTGCCATATTAGACAAGAGGTCTTTTCACTTTTTATGCGATGCATTTGTATTGAAAACACATGTTGGAGGCCAAAGTAATTTTCTTTACAGACAATGAATCTTACAACTGGTTTGAATGGTTTTTTTAAAAACCCAAACTCAAATGTTTTAGCACTCCCTGTGATGGGTAGGACTGGAAAAACTGAAAAGAAAAAAGCCGTGAGGGAGAGAAGGCAGGCAAGAGAGGCAAAACCAGAATGAAACTGTTTGGAAAGTTGCGAGTTACAAGAAATTAAGAAATACATAGAACCTTCAGAAGACAGTGACTCCTTACTTGGGAAATTTTGCCCATGGTTGTCGCTCACAATTTTAGGGAAAATTGTACTTATCATTTTTTTGAATGTTGGACATTTTATAATTCATTTTCTTTTTTTAACTAGAAAAGAAAGCAAGCTCTTAGGGAAAAAAAAAAAAAACACTTGAGGGTGATCTCGCTTCAGGATGGTCTAATCCTCGGTTCCTGTTTGCTATTGTGTTTTTTTGTCTAGCAATGATCAAGGCAGTATCTTTAAACAAAAGTGAAAAGTTGTTGTGACCTTCACTGTCAGACTCAATTTGAACCAGGCCACAGGACTTTGCGTTTTATTTTTTAAATTAGCCGTTCCTGTCTCTTGGTGTTTGTCTACAGACTGCTCCTGCTGCATGAAAAAGACATGTGCTGGGATGCTTTTACTTTCCTTCACATTTCCACACAAACAGCAGTGGCCTACCTTTTAAATATTCTCTGAACCAAAGCAGGACTCACTGATGTTGTGTGAGCTTTATATTAGGCTGTATTAATATGTTAATATGTGAAGCCTTTTGTCTCTGAGTCTTAGTGATCTTGGTCAACTTCTCCCCATGTTTTCTTCTCTCTTTGCTAGAAGAGAGCATGTTTCCCTTGTGTGGCTTTTGTTGTGATGTTTTTGCTTCCTTGTTTTGTCTTTCTCTTGAATTGTTGGGTATCACTTTGTTAATAGCTGTTAGAATTCTAATTTCCAAGTTTAAGAGCAAGACCGGGGTGGGGGGGGGCGGCGCCTGGGTGGCTCAGTCGGTGAAGCGTCTGCCTTCGGCTCAGGTCATGATCCCAGGGTCCTGGGATCGAGCCCCACGTCGGGCTCCCTGCTTGGCGGAGAGCCTGCTTCTCCCTCTCCCTCTGCAGCTCACCCTGCTTGTGCTCGCTCTCTCTCCCTGTCAAATAAATAAATGAAATCTTTAAAAAAAGAAAAAGAGCAAGACTGTGCCTTGAGATATGCTCCTCTAGTCTATCTAAATGTGAAAGAAATTGGGTGTTAGGGAAGTCCAATGACTTGCTCAGGGTCACACATCTGGTTACTGACCTGCAGACTGTCCCTTTGAATCTCTCCTTTGTGCCATATGGCTGATATGTGGAGAGGGATGGTGAGGGGATAGAGGGCTGCTGCTTTCCCTTTGTGGGCATGTCAGAGGTTTAAAATAGTCACACGGGCTTTAGTTCACAAACTCAAATTACTTTTGACTCCCCAACTGTACCCATGTGACAATAATAAGATTTAAATTTAGTGGTGCTCTTTGACCGTTTTGCCTGGCAACGCTTATCATTTTGTGAAGCAAGAGCTAAGGGCCATTCCCAAAACTTATTTTAGACAACAGGGCACTTCAGTCCTTCATTGGGATCTGCAGATGGTTGTCAGGGAAGCATTGAGTGTAATTCCTCACCTCAGGCTGAAATTTGGAAATACTTCCTCATGTCTAGCCATACAACTGCTCTTCTCCGGGGAAAAGAGGGATTTATACTCTTCTTATCTTCCCTTCAGTATTGTTTTGTTTTTCAATAGATGGAGTTTACACAAATAAAGATGGAGTGAGGAACAAAGGGAGGAGTAGATGACTGTGACTGGTGAGTTCGGTTGGGAAGAGCTGGGTCAGAATGAGGTCTGCTTCTCATGTGCCCCGTAATTTACTGGAAGTTGTGGGTCATTATGGAGCTAAGAATCCCATCATCACGATACAGTCCATCTGAAAACCCTGTATTAAAAGCAAACCAAGCTGTGTTTACCTCCCACTTGCTGAAACTCCCTGGACATCTTTTGTGATAGCTTTGTGTTTTTGTATATCGAAAAGTTTAATGTAGGGATTATTCCTCCCAAATCCAAACGCTAGATTAACCCATATGTCATCTGTTTGCAAGACCCCATGATCCTGGTTTTCTTTTACAGTGAATGAGACAGTGTATGGTAGTATTTCATGAGGCCATAATAATGTTACACAGCATTCTAAAATACAGTGTGATGATGCAGTGCAATTCACAAAAACATTCCTTTCCTTTCAAAATGGCAAATGGGGTTTCAGTGCTAAAGAACCCAACTCTGGCCATTGTTATTAATGGAAATCCCTTGTTGTCCCTGGAGTAACTAAGACTCCATCAAGATCAGCAGCCGCTCTGCCCGGAATGGTGCACCTTTTGATACTCAGGCCTTCCCAGGAGTTTTTTGACATGGTCGGAACCTCTTTCTATTTTATCTATCATTCTTGGTCTTGTAACACCACTGTTTACTGGATTTGTACCCACTGAGCTTTTCCTATGCGGGATGCCCAAACTCTGATGTACATGGGGGTGGGGGACAGGCATTGTAGGACAAGTTCCTTTGCTCGGTTTAATCAGGGACATATTTTCAATTTCTTGAAGGTGTCAAAAGTTAGTATCAGGTCTCTACCACAGGACTGGGGATCCTGTTGTTTACAACCCATGGAAAGAGAATCTTTATGGACTCTCCATCTTATTAGAAAGTGCAGAACAAAACTCCTGGTGCAGCATGTTAAAACGTACACAGTATCAGGCAATTCTGTTTAGGGTTCCTTTGTTAGCATCTCTTACTTAGAAATATTTGGCCCAAGTTTCATGGGACTTCATCCGTGAACCCACGAAAAGGGAAATTATTCTGGCACCCATACTCCTTTTAAAAAATTTTGTCAGTGGTTTAGAATACAGAAATCTAAGAGCAATGGGAAAACTTTAGAAAAAAGTGGAACCAGTGGGGTTATTTTATCCCATGTCCCTTCTACCAGAGGACTCGGCATGTTCACAATCACTTTTTCAACTGGTAAATATATTTAGGGAGAAGTGCATTTAGATACCATCTTTACTCATTTATTCTTCAAACTGTAATACAGCACATTTTGGGTTTCAGTATATTGCATTTTAAAACTAATGATGCATTCATTCTAGAGCAAATCTTATTTCTAAGCCCTAATTTAATAGAATTAAACTCTAAGCTGAATTGGTTTTATGAGATAAAACTCTGAAGTTGATAACTGCATTTAGGCATAGTTCAGGTATTGAGTTTCTAATTTGCTTCCTGAGCATGGAAATCCCTCAGATAATCAATATGGACTACCTTTAATTGGTAGGAAAGGCTCTTGCTGAGTTTTCTATCTTCTACTGAAGGAATTGCCTCTACACGTTGGTTGTCTATGCTGCTCTAATTGGTCACAAGCAAAGAGCCCTGGGCTTGAGTTCATATGAAGTTGGATATTTGTCCCTGACCAGTTGACCACAGCTCCATTCAGTTCTGTTCAAACAACAATGGGACATGGAAATCTTCCTTCTATATGCCTTATTAGAGTTTCTGGGTTTATTTTAGTTTCCATTTAAGACTGTAAATTTAGTCTTCATTGCAGACATGACTATTTTTGTTTGGTGGGGCAAGAAGAGCTGGTCAAGATAAGATCAGGAGCTTTCCAAAGGTTGGGGACATTTCTGATTATGGTGTGACACTTTGTAAATCAGTTCTAATACCTCCTGAAACTGAAAATCCTGCTAATTGTTCCATGAAGTATTCACAGATGCTAAGGCATTTGGAAATGGATTTCTCCAAATCCCTTAAAAATCAGATGCTGGCTTAATTTGATAAAGGAAACATACTTTAAATGTGATTTTAAAACACAGGCAAACATGTATTTTTCTTTTGGAGCAGAGGCCACCTATCCATCTCATCCTTGATCGAAATCCTCTAAGAAAGAACTTTATTTTATTTATTTTTTTGTTCTTGCCAATCTGGGAGAAATTTATTTAAAGGAATTAAATGCGAATACTATAAAACTGCTACTGCGCCCAATCTCATTTTTCAGAAATAAGGCAATTTAAAATTTGTACTGTTTCTTTTTGCTTACTATCAAGGTAATGCATATTTAGTGTAAAAATCTTTTTAAAACTGTGGGATAGCACACAAAATAAAATAAAAATAAAACGTAATCCCGCCACCTATGCATAATCATTGCTAACATTGAAGAGTATATATCCTCTTTTTTCCTTCATGCATATATGCTTTTGTACGGTTTATGAAATTAGGCTCAAAATGTGCATACTTCTTTGTAAACTGATTTTTAAATTTAAAGTTATATTGGGAACATTTCCTCTTGCTACTGAATACACTTTTACAACATGATTTTTTACTGGTTCCATACTATGGATACACCATAATGTATTTAACTGATTCCCTGTTATTGGGCATTTATTTTCTTCCACATCTCTTAGTATTATAAATAATGTCATGATAGATAACCTTGAACATAAATCTTGTAAAGCAGTTTTTAACACCATACTATTTTATATGTATGGAAAATCTTGCCCCAAGTACCCCCACTTTGCAATGGTTTTGCTATGTGTTCTCTGACTGATTTTTTTCCTGTCTTCATCCTTTCAGAAATTCTCCATCACGGTGATGAAATGTTTTTACGTTTAGGTTATTTGTGAAGTTTAATTGAGCTCTTTAAGTTCTGTGCTCTAGTAAATACTTTCCGAGCTTGTTGTATTTTCCAGAGATGACTAAATCTGTGTATTTTATTCCCATCTATAAATTTGCATTAATTTCAAAGTATGTGTGGGAAAGGTGAATGGATTGTCAAATCAGAAGAGCTTTGGCATTTGAAGTGGATAACAGTGCTCTTCCCTCTGCTGTGGAAAAATCCCTGTGTTATGGGTGACCTTGCCAGGGGTCTTGTGGCCACGCCCTGGATATTTGCAGGCCACGGAATTCCTTGGCTTGCTCTCTGATAGTTCAGAAAGGCCACTGAATATGAAATCCAGACTGAAATGCTGGGAAAGCAAATCATGGATCTGGCAAGTTTCAGTGCAAGTAAATTACATTTTGTCAGCTTCATTGCCCTGAATTTCATGCACAAATGTGGGACATTGAGCGACTGGCATTTGGCAAAAAAAAAAAAAAAGCTAAAGTCTTATTAATGCAAACAATCTCTGATTCAAATGGCTGCAGGCAAGAAGTCATTACTATTTCATGGGACAGTGCTGTTTTTCCTTCTGTTTATATTAATTTATCAGAAAAATTTAACGAAACTTTTGTTTTCCAATTTGCTCGACCCCAGACTAAAGCACCTTCTTTGGAAGGGTATTGGCTTTTGGAGGCTTGTAGAAACCAGGAGATTTGGGGTCCTCATTCATCGCAGAGTGCCCATGTTTGTGATTTATGTAACAACATGCACATGCTTTTGAGTCCGCATCCAGACTTGCCTCCTTGCACTGCAGATCCTTGTGCTTTCGTCTCTGTGGTTAACTTCTCAGAAGTGCTCTGGTTGAAAAACCCAGGTACTGGATCAACATGGTAGGTGTTTTATGTCCTGTACAAAGAACCAGAGCTCTTAGGTTGCCTTCTAGAAATATAAGGATTGGTTCTCCTTTTTTTTGGTGGAGGAGGAAGGAGGGATAAATTCCTTTATCTCATCAACTCCAGCAAACTTGGTATTTTGTGCTTTCCTTTCTGTTAGATCGGAGAAAATAGCCAACTTCAGAGAAGCCAAAGGCAATTCCTAGCTCAGTTCTGTACGTTCATTCCTATTTTTATCAATCTAAAATAAGAACAAATGTGTGCTTTTTTAAATATTAACTTTCCATACCAGAGAGAATGTGACACTCAAAATTCCAGCAAGTTTATGGATAGGTTTGACCTATTGCTACCTGTTTTTGTGGTTTGTCACTGGTGAGACAGGAAAACATCTGTTTTATTTCTTCAAATATCTGATTTGCCTCTACTCAAAAATGTATATGCAAAACATATACACAAGCAAAAAATATAGTGTTGTGTATGTGTGTTTGTACGTGCTTTCTTTGTGTTCAGCTGAAAGGTCCTGCAAGAGTGTCATCTTCAGAATCAAAAACAATGGCTCTTTTATTGGGGTCTTGACTGAGGTGCAGAATGGAGACAAATGACCAACTCTAACACATGTGACAATAGGAGACCCTCAGAGATATGGGGAAACTTTGTCAATCTTATCCACAAACTTCACAATCTGCAAAGATCTAGTCCCAGCCAACCTGATCACATGGATATGCAACTTTGACCTTGACTTTTGAGTGTCCTGCCAAGTTTTCAGGCATGGGCAAGAAGGCCTGGTCTTTCTAGGAGAAAATCTGACGGAGGAGTCAGGGCTGAAAAACTGGTGCTTTGTATTAAAGCCGTGATGATGACCAATTTCATAAGGTAGAAGCAAAGAGGGCATAATATCAGTTCACAATCCTATTAGACTCAGAACTCTTCTTTCGATAACAAATATTTTACAGCATCCTCTTTACCAGCCTACAAGAAATACATAGACATTATAACCTACCATTCACATAATTTTAAAAAGTCAATAAAATGCCCCGATAGTAATATAAAACAAAATTGAAAGGAAAACAATTTATAATAACACATGCATTTGCATATGAAAATACTCAGGACAGCCATACTAGAAAATACAATGTAGAAGTTAATAGCTACACCTGTATGTAGACTCACCATGGGTCAGTGACAAATGGGGCCATGATAAATGTGTTGTATTGGCAACTTGGTTTCATTAAGGGGCTTTGTCATGACTTTGACATGGGGAGGAATCTTTGTAGAGTTTGGAACAAAACAGCATACAGTTGTCCCTTGATTTATCTGGCAATTATATTCCTGGAGAATTCATTTAAATTCACAGTGAAAGGTAAATAGTTTGTTTATGTGTGAAAGTATTTAGGTTCTAGGCTCAGGTAATGATTAACAAATCTTTACCTTTGTAGATGTCCAGTGGGGTATTGGAAAGTCTTGCAAGAGGTAGGTGGGACAGTTCTTCATCATGAGAGATTGTTTTGGGTCATGTTCAGTGTTTAACATTCCTGGATCTGCCCGCTACATGTGACTAGTGCCCTCCCCATGCTATTGCTGTGACAATCAAAACTGCTCCACTGTGGAGCCACCGTGAAAGCTGGTGTGGTGAGGAGGATCCGGGAGACACAAATGTGTGGATGTTCATGCCTCAATAGTAACAAAGTCTCTATGAATTCAAGCACAGAATATACCCATGTAGGCTGAATACTGATACATTTTGACACACAATGATAAAGGTTCATCATTGTGGAGTTCTTTAGTTTTTAAGCTTCTTAGTCCCCTGTGGAGATACTTTTTGAAGGCATTAAAAATATGCTACATTTGAAAACTTAACATATGCCTAGCGCTGCATTAAGCTGTATTTATACATTATCTTATTGAACCCCCCACCTCTAACCTTTGAAGATGTTAGAGAAAACAGAGGCTCTAAGAGGTGGAACCCCAACAAAACGTACCCAGCTGAGACATGTCAGAGTAAGATTGGAGCTCAAATTTGTCGAAAGAAGTAATTGTATAGCTGCCTCAGTGGAGATAACCCTAGGAGAGTACAGTAGTCGGATTTTCTCCTCCTTCTATAAACTGCCCTGACACCTGCCTTAAGAGTGTCCAAAATGTGGCCAGACCTCTCTAGAACATTTGGGCTCTGATTACTTTACATGCTGTGCCCGGTTGAAGGCTTTGTTAGGCACCATGTTCTAGTGGCTAATTTTCTCCTCTTTGCATTGAGTTCTATATTTTAATCTATGTTTGAGCTCTTGTAGAAAAAAGATAGTTTGTAACCATGTTTTGACAGCAAGAAGACAGACTGTAACTCGGAAGTAGAGATGTTGTGGTCTTTTGTAATTGTGCTTAATCACAGTATATTTCAACAAAAGGAGGGTTTAGAAGGAGAATAAAAAGTAAGAGGATAAAATCATAGAGGGGCATAGGGCCCTGCATATTTTGCCCCCAGAGGTCACCCTGGTTGGTGGGTCCCAGATTTTGATAGAGTGATTGGCCATGTCTCCATGGTAGATGCCTGTGGTAATGTGCCACCCAAATCCTCTGGGCTCCCTTTTACTAGTTGGGTGCCTACACCTCTACCTCGACCCCTAGCCTCTGGTGGGGAGCTGCTGAATACATCTGCAACCTTCTCCTGAAGCTTGGCCTTGGCTGCATAGAACTGCTTTGCCAGAAAGTTCTGGGAGTTCTCTCTCTCAACCTGAAAGTAAGACTTCACCTGAAACCACATTCTTGTTCCTTCCTTCCCTGGCCCTATCCTGTCATCCTCACTTTCCTACTCCTGAAAGCTCTCATTGAATAACTCATGTGAAGGATAACTCATGTGCCTACCTGAAGACTGTTTCTGTGGAACCAGACCTGAGACAGACCCAGTTTTCAGAAGGTAACCATGTTGATTGCCAACCAAATTCCTGCAAGACTCATTTAAAAAAAATCATGCCCATCTTATTGAATGTTTTCTCTGTCTGCTGCACTCCACAGAACACTTTATATATATTATCTCTTTTATCCACTCTAACAATTTTTTATAGTTGAGGAAACTGGGCTTAGAAATGTTAACTTGCCCGGCAGCATGCAGGTTAGTAATTGATGGAGATGGGCTCTGACTTCAGAACCTCTGGTCTTAGCCATGTTATTCTGCCTCCCTGGTTACTAATCACTGAAACGGTGAGCCCTCAGCAAAGTCAGCCATGATTTCCAAGATTCATCATTGTGCACTGAAAATTAGTCTTGCCAAATGAATCTTATTTCTTTTCTACAATGAATGCAATGTCACTGGATTAAGGGAACATCCTGGATTTTAGCAAGCCTCTTGTTAAAGTCTCTTACAAAATGGAGAAATGTGGACTGATGGGACTGATAGTTGAATAACCACACTCAGGAAGTTTTCTTAACCAGAGAGAATTACCCTTCTTTTACAACCACTCCCAACCTGGAGGTCTTGTTATTTTTTTTTAATTTTATTTTATTTTAGATTTATTTATTTGACAGAGCTAGAGAGCACAAGAGGAGGAGCAGTAGAAGGAGAGGGAGAAGCAGGCTCTGCGCCGAGCAGGGAGCCTGATGCGGGACTCGATGACCTGAGCCGAAGGCAGACGCTTTACCATCTGAGCCACCCAGGTGCCCCTAAATTTTAAATTAGTAACTTAGATGATGATGCAGAACCTATACTTTACCAGTATGCACACTGACAGAAAACTAAATAGACTGGCTATCAAAGCCAGTGTTCTGTGGAATGTGTTCTGGGAAGCACTGTTCTAAAGGATTTGCCAGTTCTTGTTCTTATTTGTTAGAGATCAGGTATCAGGCATCACTGCTGTAGTCTCATAATAGCTTTTTGCTGGGGCTCAGGCTTGAGCATAGACCAGGTATAAAAAATAAGACTGGAAATGTGAAGCTACTGAGTGACCCTGACAGAGTCCATGTTCTGCCGGCCATCTTTGGTCCTGCATTACATGTGATACTCCACTGCTGAGATTAGGACCTCTTCCAGGGGACACCTGGGTGGCTCAGTCGGTTAAGCATCTGCCTTCAGCTCAGGTCATGATCCCAGGGTGCTGGGATCGAGCTGTGCATTGGGCTCCCTGCTCAGCAGGGAGTCTGCTTCCCTCTGCTCCTCCCCCCAATAATGCTCTCTCTCTAAAAAAACAAAGGACCTGTTCCAGCTGGTATGTAGGGAAATAATCCCGCATCCAGACTGGATTGGGCGTAGACTGCATAAAACAAAATTTACTGTTCCTATGGGCCTTACTAATGCTACTAATGGAAAACATTATTTATTAAATACTATATGCTAGATGCAGAACTAGTTCTTCCATATATATTATCTAATTTAATCTTCACTACAGCCCTGCAAGGTAGCTTTTATTAATCTCATGAGACAGATGAGTAAACTGAGGACTCAGGAGGCTAACTGACTTGCTGAAGGTCACTCAGTTACCAGAGGATGGATCCAGGATTTCACTCTATCTGACTGTAGTCACACTCTGGACAGACTCAGCTCACCACACTGGATGACTTCATCAAGGTCAAGGTGAGTCTGCAGCTGCAGTCCGAGGGAATCTTTTCCCAGCCTGGTTCTGACAAGAATACTTTTCGCCAGGATCAACCAAATCCCCCTTCGGCACTGGTATTATAGTGTGATGGTAACATCCCTAGATTGGGACTAGTACCATCCTAAAGGGCTTTTAAAACCCTAGAATCTTTGAAAATCCAAGAGATGGGTGTGGCCCACAATGGAAAAATGGAGAGAGAGAGAGAGGAAAAAAAACTGTTTAAAAATAGTTCAAAATAAAAAAACACCTGGCTGGAAAATTTCTACCAAGAAGTCCATTTACTATTTGTTGGGATCCAAAAACTCGTGGTGGCTTCTCCTTCATGGCTGAATTTGTCTTTTATTTTTGTTAGAAGTGTGTCTTTTGCAGCATCCTATCCTGGAAGGTTAGTTTTCTGTCCATGTCGGAAGGGTCACCTCTGTGGATGAGCAGCCCCAGCTTCTGTAGGAATGTCACATTTTCTCATGCGCAAGTAGGTAGCAAGAGGGCGCCCAGACATTTGGCTTGCTGCTGAGGAATCTGTGCTTATTCATGCATATTTACAAGGTAATTAGTTGTCCATTCATTCATTAGCGTGTTTATAGGGCCACTCGCAAAGCCTCTCAATGCCACTTGGAGAAGAGAGACAGCCAAGGCAGGCCTCCAGGGAACACTTGGGTTAAACAGAGTCACAGCTGGATTTAGTGGAACCCACCAGCCCCAAAACGAAAACTAGTTTAGTAATCAAATGTAGCTTGTCAGTCACCCTGGAATGAGGTATTGAATTGGCTCATTCACATTTCCCTTCCAAAAGTCAGGCAGACACTCAGGAAGTTTCTGTTTTTAAAGACTTTCACATCCAGGCAGACATTTATATATTATATATATGTATATATTTTAAAGTAACTCTTATTCAAATTGAGATATAATTTGCTTATACTTGAATTCACTTTTTAGTAGACGGGTTCAGGAATGTTGACAAGCACGTACAGCCCAGTACCTAACCACAATCAAGGTACAGAACCATTTCCATGTGTCTGAAAAGTAAAGAAATATGTTGCATTTTGTATTTTTTCAAAATCATTTGAATCGATGGGAAGTGGACATGCCTTACTGCATGGAGCAGGAAAAGATGCTATTTTCTTCTTTTTATTCTTAAAGATTTTATTTATCTGAGAGAGAAAGAGAGCACGAGCAGGGGGAGGGGCAGAGGGAGAAGCAGATTCGCTGCCGAGCAGGGAGCCTGATGCAGGACTGGATCCCAGGACCTGGGATCATGACCTGAGCTGAAGGCAGACACTTCACTGATTGAGCCCCCCATACGTCCCTAAAAGATGCTATTTTCAGAAAGCAGGGTCTGTTATGGGAAGGTTTGGATCCCTGACAGCACAGGTGGTTGCAGGAGCCATTTTGGGGAAATGTCAGTGAAGCCAGCATGTCTCCATGGAGTGATCCATCCATCAGCAAAAGGGAGTAAATAGTTTTGCTGACTCAGAATTGATTTAGGACTAGTTATCTGGTTTTCCAAAGCTCACTCTTTCTTTCTTTCTTTTCTTTCTTTCTTTCTTTCTTTCTTTCTTTCTTTCTTTCTTTCTTTCTTTCTTTCTCTCTTTCTCTCTTTCTCTCTTTCTCTCTTTCTCTCTTTCTCTCTTTCTCTCTCTCTTTCTCTCTTTCTCTCTCTCTTTCTCTCTTTCTCTCTTTCTCTTTCTCTCTTTCTCTCTTTCTTTCTCTTTCCCCTTCCTTCCCTCCCTCCCTCTTTCTTCCCTTCCCTTCCCTTTCCTCCTTCCCTTCCCTCCTTCCTTCCTTGTCTAAAAATGAGGATAGTGTTTTCTGCCATTGTGGTTCGGTGTGAATTAATAACATTCCTGGGACCCCCTGAATAGCTGGGCATGGGCCTCTGTATATCTAAAGTAAGCTCCTTAGCGACTTGAGGCTGGATCCTCCATGGAGGAAGATGCTTCTTGCACAGAAATCCTTTGCATTACTGATGAGCCCCTCCTGGATAGCAAAGGGAGGCACTCTGTAGACCCTGTGTTTTTGAAAATCTCTCCCCACGTTAGAGCTGAGAGAAAACACATCTAGCTCTTCACATTATCTTCTCACTTTCAAATCCCCGCTCAATCTTTGTTTTTCCCATGTCCATGAATGTACTTCCTGTGGGCACATGCTTGTTTCAGTATTGAGTTCCTTTAGTCATTTCACAATGGCTTCAAACTCACCTCCTTCAGGAAATTTCCATCCATACTCACCTTGTGAAGAGCGGAGTGTGTCAGTGCATGGCTGCTTATAATAAAGAGTTCGTCCTGCCTCCACTTCTTCAGTTTCTGTTGTGTGTTCCAGCAGCCCTTTACTTACTGCCCCATTGCCTGGCAGAGGCAGCGTGGTGTGGGGTCAAGTGCTCCATTCTTAGAATTGGGCTGCTATCTTTCTGTATCTGTCCATCCATCCATCCATCCATCCATCCATCCATCATCTCATTAATTTGTACCATTCTGTTTATCATCTCTATTATCTATCATCTGTCAACCATTTCTGTATCATCTCTAGCACTTTTCTGCCATCTGTCTATTCTTCTGTCAGTCATCTAGCTAGCTCTCTATTTATCCATCCACGCCTTGGGCATATTATTTATCCTCTCAATGTCTCAGTTTCCTTATCTGTAAAACGAGATTAACAATAATGCCTCATACGGCTCTTATGAGGATTAAATGATATAATACATATGGCATTTAGAATAATTCCTTTCATATAGGAAGGCCCTATAGTATTAGCCTTCAGTGCCTTAATTATTTTCATGACTTCCTTTTCTCTTTCCT
>NC_138384.1:14555695-14604888 GCF_054177405.1 Leptonychotes weddellii | reverse complement strand
CTCCCCTCAGTGGTGAAGGCTTTGTTTCTTTGTGAACTGTGCTAGCTCTTCTTGAATTTCTTTTATTGATGTTCAACACCGGGCCTTTTGTGCCAAATATCTTCACACGTTTTAATACAGTGCAACGCCAGGCTTTTCAGCTGTACACACGGAAGGAACATATGCATTGTCTTTCTATTGGGGTGATTGACTTGTTCTTTCAATAAAACCACAGCCTTTGTTCTCGGTTCCCTACTCACTGCCATATTCAAATTGTTTGTTCTTGTCTAAAATCACTTGTTTGTGCCAGTTACTCTGCAGTCTTGCAATTAAGTGCAATGTTTACAATGTAAATTGACACCTATTCTGGAAAAATTCTGCAAAAACAAAGAAAGAAATCCAAATAACAAAATGGGGAAGAAAGAAATCAGGCAGTCCTTTATTTTGTACATAATGTGTTCCTGAAAACTTGTCCCAGAGTGGAGCAGTTGACTCCTGCGCCATAAAGTGGGGATTCTGTTGGCAGAGAATTTAAAAAAAAGTCACAGAAGGCCTAATTCTGATCTGGGCAGACTGTGCCTGCCTTGGCTCATCAGAGCTGGGGTGTGAGCGGTGGCAGTGGGTGAGGGAGGTGACAGCACATGCTGGATTTTAGGGAAATTGAGTCAGGCATCTGCCCAGACTGTGGTTGATTGTTAGGGAGGCCCCTCACCTGGAGCCTCTACATATGGATGCATTCGGTCCCTGAAGTACAGATATGGGGAAAGGTGGAGTTTTTTTCCTTAATTCTCCCACTATATATAGTGGGAGAATTAATATATATATATTATATATATATTAAGATTTATTTATTTTATTTGAGAGAGAGAGAGAAAAAGTATATGAGCATGTGAGCAGGGTGGGGGGAAGGACAGAGGGAGAGAAGAGAGAGAATCTCTAGCAGACTCCCCACTGAGTGCAGAGCCTGACATGGGGCTCCATCCCACCACCCTGAGATCCTGACCTGAGCCAAAATCAAGCATTGGACGCTTAACCGACTGAGCCACCCAGGTGCCCCAGCTCTCCTACCATACTACTAGTAGCCTGGATTCTTGTCTAGCCCCCTTCTGTACAACACACACACACACACACACACACACACACACACACACACATAACTGTCACCAGACTGCTTCCAAAGGGAGAACCATGGTGAAGTAGGAGGGGTCAGATGTTAAGACAGGATGGGACACTGGCTGGAGACTGCACCCTAGCAAAGGAAGCTGACTCCAGGTGTCTAGCTCCTGGCCATGCGTTGTCTACCTGCTGAGCCAGCCAATTGCAGCAGCAGCTCTTGGAGCCTAAGGTTGGAGGGATGCTTCCTCTCTGTCAAGGTCCCATGCAGGCTGTGGTAGCTTTCCAAGGACCTGCCCTCTCAGCCACCTTTTCCCTTGGTGGCAGCAAGCATCAGGCAGTGCCATTATGGGGTGGCTTGCAATCATTGTTCTTCATATAAATTACAAAAGTTCATAGAACTGGATTGCAAAGCTATACTCTATATACTGATGTGCAGAGAAGATGTAATTTTCTAATGTTTTGTAACAGATCTACTCTTACCTGGTTAGCCCCTTAAACTGCTTGGTATCAAGGAAAAATAAAATTTGGTTTGATTTGACAAGTTTAACAGCTTCTTGGCTAAAGGTCTCTTTTGGGTAAATATTAGCCTTTTGTAGTTCTTCCTGTGCTTCTATTGTTCTCCAAGAGAGCCCTTGGGTGAGTGGTAGAGGAATCCCCAGTCACGGTAGGCCTGTGGCTCATGCATGCAGGTCCCTGTACTATCCACTGGATCCTCTTGTGGCCACGGCCATGTCCTCAGTCTGTGTGGTTGTGAGATGCTGGCACTGGTGTTGAAGCTCTGAAATCTTGGTGCCTTCTCTGTCAGCTTGGTGGTACCAGGAATCTTCCCAGCCAGCTCAGCCCCTCCTTAGCCACGACTTTAAGTGTCTCTCATCATTCCTGATATGGGACATCTCGTCTGTAGTCCGTGGCTCTCAGGATTCCTCTGTCCCTGCTGTAAGCATCCGCTCCCTTATAAGCCTATCACGGATCTTCACTTCATTACATACTTAGCACAAGACTCCACGTCAGCAGTCAGCAAACATTTCTCTTATAAGCCTATCACGGATCTTCATTTCACGGGTCCTTCCACGTGGCACCCAGCAACTCATCGATGCCTGCGGTGTAAGGGGATGCTGGCAAGCTAAACGCAGGCTTTCCCTCTGCCAATCTTGCCATGCCCCCAGTTTGACTCTGCTAGGGACACCCCAGGTTGGTAGGTGGTAGGGGGAGTCAACTTCTGATGTAGCTGTTGCTGACTCTGAGCACCTGGTGTGAGGGACCCTTTTCTCGGTTTGTTTTTTCCCTTTAATGTATTTCACATGCCTTTCCCCCTCCAGGATTCTAGCTGAGAGAATGGAGGACCTGCAGTTTTTAACCACCTGCTTTCATGTTGCTTGTCCTGGTATCCTCTCAGTTCCCCTGGGGTAGAAGGGATAAGCATTCTCTTTCTTCCTCCCCTTTGATGGGAATATTTTTCTTCATCCAGCCTCCCACTTCCCAAACTGTTACTCCCTTCCCCCATCCCATCCCTACCCCCTAAAACTGGAAGAGTAAAATGGCTGCCAGGGGACATGATTTATGGGGAGAAAGAATGGAAATCACATTGGTTTACTCTTTTCAAAATATTGTTAGTTTTAAACCTCAATTTATGATATGAAAGGCAGGTTAGAGGTACATTATATACTGGGATCCAGCTCAGGGTATACGGGAATTGGCCTGAATTGGGTGAAAACCACACTGTCCTGTACCCTGTGTAGGCTCATTAGATGCCGAGGACACAAAATTCTTCTGTCCTTGAATGAGATGTAGGGCCCAACACAGTCTGGAACACAGGGAACATTAGATCCGTTCTTGTCAGATGATGTTACTAGAAGGTTCCTATATCAAGGGAAATTGTTATTGTTAAGAAAAAGCCAGCCAACTCCTGGATATCAGGCCAGGGAAAATTATATGTCCAAGTGAAATTAGGTGGGAATGAACACCCAGGTGAAAGAGAGTCACATTATTTTCAGCTGAGGAGTATCAGTGGTCTATTTGAGGGACAGCCCCACTGCCTTTCTTTCATCTGGTGGTGGGGGAAGAGTGTCTCTTAGCAACTAGAGGACATGAGTGGACTCTTGTTTCCTTCTCTGTTTTCCCCTCTTCACTGGTTCCCTTCTCCCTGTCTTCCTGCCATTTCTATCCCGTACAGCCTTACTAGGAGCCTTACTGTAGTGTTCGTGGTATGCAGTCCTTCCTTCATTCAGCATGCACTGAGTGCCTGCCGTGTGCCCAATACTGGGCGAGGTGGTGGAGAGACAACGAGTAAGTCCCTTTTCCACTCAGATGCTTGGACAAGAGAACTATTTGTGTGAAATGGGATTTGAGGAAGTTGTTGACCGTGGGAGAAAGATGTCTTAGAGAATGGAGAGGAGATGGGAAATGGGGAAGAGAAGGGACAGGGAAAATGTGAGCAAGATTAGCAGGAAGTGCCTGGTAACACCAAGTGTCTCCCTCAGAGGTTAGTTTGGACCACAGTTTAGGATGATGGTTAGGGTTAGGGTGATGGAGATGGCTGCAGTTACGAACCTACTTAGCATATTACAGAGTGGGTGGGGCTTCTCCTTGGGACTAGCCCGCCGTGAGAGGGGGTAAGATTCTTGGGTGCCCATGGGCCATTTCCATGCTACGGGTGCACGCTTCCTCTTTTCCTTGACTCAGAGAAGTGAGGAGAGCTTTAATCCTGTAACTTTATTGTGATGGACTCAAGAGAGCGTCACAAGGATGGACATTAAAAATGCCCTTGAACATTTCATTCCATTTAACTATATATATGTATTCTGTTTGGCTGAAATTTTAGCAAGGTTATTTGGTGTTTTCATTCATAGTGATTTCTTAGGTAGGTTCAGGCAAGGATTACCTTTTAACCTGTCAGTTTCTCATATACTCCTGTGCCTCGTGAAAGGTTCTGAAAATGTACTAGAAATACTCTAGAGCATATTTTCAATTCATTGTCCATGCAGACCTAAATTTTTCTCTGCTTTCATAAAGCAAAGCCAATACACCCTACACCAGCCAGCTCAGCCCAGGAAGCTACTGGCATCTACCAACATTAGTGGCAGTTGTCTGTGAGTAGTGACGTCTCCCATGTCTTTTCCCGACAGAATTTTGTTCTGGTACCTTTCTCACCTGTTTCTGAGGTCCTGATCCTTCCTTGGTCTTCTAGCTTTGTGATTTGAGCTTTAGGTTTTCCCTATGAACTTGAACCTGAACTGCTCTTTCAAGTCAGTGGAACATTGTAAGAAGCTTCTTATTAAACCTCTGGCTTCAGAGAACTCCAGTCCATTCCTGACCTGCCAGTGCACACCATACACATGAACACACATGCACACACACACACGCATGTGCACACATACACACACACATGCACACATGGGCACACACCACACACACACACATTTGTACACACATAGTGATAAAAGTTGACCTGCAGGACTTTACTAAAACACACACTCTGTTCTTGTCTCCCTTCTGTACAGCTGGATGTTTGGAAACATCTTCAGTGAGACTAGAAAAGACCACTTGTAGGGGACACCTGACATTCAAATAGGAAACTCCCCACTTCAGTAGCACTTCACACTTGCTAAAACTCTTTCAGACTCATTATGTCTCCTAGTTATCTAGAAGCTATATTAGGATCCACTGGAGTTGTCTGAGCTGTGGACCTTCAATAAGTCTTATGTATCTGATTTTTACATGCTGAAAAATTAAATTGGCAACATGCATTTTTTTTATTTTGAGCTGGCAAGGGTGGGGAACATTTTCTCTATTTGCCCATGTACCTAATTTTATTAGAGTCCATTAAAAATGACAGAAGATATGCTCCTATCAAAAATCTTTTATTTGCCTTTTTTTCCCCGAGAGAACAGAGAAAACTGGACAACAGAGCTGTGGCATATATTGGCTACAGCTCTGGACAGATCAACCCCAAAACAGGAAAAGCCTGGTATAAGTCCTAATGGAAGAAAGGCTTTCTGGGCCAATTTGGAGTAGTGCAGATACATCAGTACTTTGCCAAATTCAGTCAAAATCTGACAACACTCACACATTTTTAGTGGAACAAACACCCACTGTCAGGTGGTCAAGTTGAAATGAAGACCTGGAAATGCTAAATAGCTGAGCATGTCATGTTCATTGACATGAGCATGTGACATTGACACTGGGGCTTTATGGACAGTTTTTTTTTTATCCCTACACCATTGTTGAAAGAGAAATAATTTTTTTTTGAAATAGGCTGAGCATAATTCAGCCAATGTGTGCATGTTTCCAAGAATTCTTGTACCCATAGCGACTCTAGAGCATGAGCATGAATTGCTGCTTGAAGAAAGTTGAAGAGATTTGAAAAGCAAAACACTATTAAAGTATTCCAAATGGTTTGTGTCTTTATCCCAACACTTTTATTTTCCAGCATTCCAGAATTTTTTTACCTAAATAATTGAATGGGTCTTGGGCATGGAATGGAACATGATAACATGTTGGCCAAAAAGTAATCATCATCAGGGGGTGCCTGGATGGCTCAGGTGGTAGAGCATGCAACTCTTGATCTTGGGGTTGTGAGTTCAAGCCCCATGTTGGGGATAGAGCTTATTTAAAAAAAGAAAGGCAATCATCATGTTGTTTTGATGAAGCTCAAAGAACTGAACTTGAGTAGAAGAAATTCAGGTATGGGGGTATTGTACCAGGCAGGTTGGGCTAGATCAAACCACCAATCCATAGATACCAGCACAAGTTTAGTTCTAACTCATGCTTACTCATTGTCTTCGTCAGTTCAACAGAAATATCATGTACTGGATAGCTTAAACAACAGGAATTTATTTTCTCATGGTTCTGAAGTTTGGAAGTCCATGATCAAAGTGCTAGTATGGTCAGGTTCTGATGACAGCCCTCTTCCTGGTTTGTAGACAAATAATTGTCTTCTTGCTGTATTGTCATACAGCATAAGGAGAAATCATCTCTCTGTGTCTCTTCTTATAATGACACTAGACCCCATTCATAAGGGCTCCACTCTCATGACCCATTTACCCCCTGAAGGCCCCATCTCCAAATAGTATCAAGTTGAGCATTAGGGTTTCAATATATGAAACTGGGGGTGAGCACAAACATTCAGTCCGTAGCACTCCTACAGTCCACTACATGTGGGCAATGAGCTTCTGTACATTGTCATTCCTAGACCTGATCTGTTAGAAGCTCCATTTTGATGTGAGCTTCAACAATCTTAGCAACAGGGAAGAGAGAGACTGTGGTAAGCCATGAATGCTTAAAATTACCCTTTGATGTGACCAGTCAATGCCGGTCATACCTCATTGGTTAAAGCAAGTTGTGCCGCCACACGAGAGTTCAAGTAGACGGAGAAATGTGATCCTGCCACACCGCCTAGAATGTGTGCTGGATGTGGGTCAATAGTGTCAATGACTACCACAGTTACAATTAAGGATCATTTGTTTTTTATTCTCCTGTGCCTTAAGAAATGATTCTTATTTTCTTGAATCCCGAATCCATCCCATTTAAAGTATACTTTCTCCCTACAAAACATGTGAAATAACCTATTTCTGTATGTAAGAACCTCACTTCGAATTGATTCAGCCTACTAATGTTCAGTTTTTTCTGTTGTGGGCATTATATTAAATGCTATCCTCAAGTTCCTTACTGTCTAATTAATTGGGTGACAGACAAATGCTAGCAATATAATGACTAGTCCTCTGCAGATGGGTTTAGTATAAAATGGAAGTAGTGGAGAAGATGATTTTAAGTCTGCCTGGGGATGCTCAAGACTGTCTACTTATATTGAAAGAAAGTTTCTTGTGCTCTCTTCTCTTGTTCTGGCCTGAACATTATTATGATGTTTGAGTGAAAGCTTTCGTGTCCTTGAAATTAATACTATTCTACTTTCCTCCATCTTTTCTATGCAAAGTGAGCATGATTCTTTTTATTTCCATGGGTTGAATTTCTTTTCCTTTGTGGCTCTTTGGAATCCTAACTTGCTCCCAACCCAGATGTGGAAAAGTGATGAGAGCACAAGAAGTAATGCACATTTGGTCAAAGACTAAGCTGATTGGAAAAAACCCCTTGACTACTCCAAGGGAAGATGGGAAATTAAGCATAGTTTTGACTACCTGGAGGGAATGAGCTCTCTCACATATTAGAGCTGAAGCTACCCCAAAGCTAGAGAGGGTCCTCTTTTTATTCTTACAGTTTCCTTCTAGATCCCTCAAGCAAACCAGACAAAGGAAACTCTAGCCCATTTCACATCCCCATCTCACTGGAATCCTCTCTGGGGAGTCCTTAGTCTTCTGGCTTCTCTAGTAATGCAGAAGCTGCTTCAGATACTGTTTTTGTTTGTTTTGTTTTTGATAGCAGGGGAATCATAATATAGAGTTGCACCATTTGCTACTAGAATACCTTTTTCAGTCATTTCTGAGGGCAATCTTCCTCTACTGTTCTATGTCTTCAAGTCTTTCCCTGTCTACAAGTAGTCTGCAAAATTTAGCATAGGTTATGTTTGTTCATTGTTAAGTGTAATATCTGTGGCCAGCCTTAATGCGGAGAATGCTTCTTGCTTGCTGCTGATGTTTCCTTCCATGAGAAAAGGTGGTGTTTGCTAGTATAACTCCTGACTTTACTCTGATCCAGTAGACATAGATTTGACTGAGTGGTAAATTTGGGAAGAAAGAACAAGGCATTTGCTCAACTTCTTCCTACCTTCCCTTCAAGAGCACTTGATATCTGACTCTTTAGGAAACAGTCCACCTAATTGTGGAGTTCATTTATCAGACTCGGCTCTGTGTCCTCCAGTTTGGTCTATTTCATAGTAAAGGTGATATCTGCATGTAGTGATCCAAAGGGACACCTGCACCCCAATGTTTATAGCATCAGTGTCCACAATAGCCAAACTGTGGAAAGAGCCCAGATGTCCATCAACAGATGAATGGATAAAGAAGATGTGGTATATATATGCAATGGAATATTACTCAGCCATCAAAAAATGAAATCTTGCCATTAGCTATGATGTGGTTGGAACTAGAGGGTACTATGCTAAACAAAATAACTCAATCAGAGAAAGATAATTATCATATGATTTCATTCATGTGGAATTTAAGAAAGAAGACAGAGGAGCATAGGGGAAGGGAGGGAAAAATAAAACAAGATGAAATCAAAGAGGGTAACAAACCATAAGAGACTTTTAAAAAAATTTTAATTCAATTAATTAATATACAGTGTATTACTAATTTCAGAGGTAGAGTTCATCAGTCTTATATAACACCCAGTGCTTGTTACATCACATGCCCCCTTAATGTCCATCACCCAGTTACCCCATCCCCCTACTCCCCTTCCCTTCTAGCAACCCTCAGTTTGTTTCCTATACCATAAGAGACTCTTAACCATAGGATAGAAACTGAGGGTTGCTGGAGAGGAGGGAGGTGGGGGGATGGGGAAACTGGGTCATGGACATTAAGGAGGGCACATGATGTAATGAGCACCGGGTGTTATATACAACTGATGCATCACTGAACTCTATCTCTGAAACTAATAATATACTTATGTTAATTAATTGAATTTAAATTAAATTAAATTAAAAAAAAAATAGGGGCTCCTGGGTGGCTCAGTCGTTAAGCGTCTGCCTTTGGATCAGGTCATGATCCCAGGGTCCTGGGATCGAGCCCCGCATCGGGCTCCCTGCTCGGCGGGAAGCCTGCTTCTCCCTCTCCCACTGCCCCTGCTTGTGTTCCCTCTCTCGCTGTGTTTCTCTCTGTCAAATAAATAAATAAAATCTTTAAAAAAAAATAATGAATAAAAAATAAAAAAAATAAAGGTGATATCCAGACTTTAGTGTATTGCTTTTATTTTTCCATTGATTCAGAAGCTGAGTGAGGAAGGGTGTTATTTATCGAACCCAATGACACCAGGAAATTTGAAAATGCAATTCATGGCAAAAGACCAGATAGTTAGTACCCTGGGCGGTGAGTGGAGTAATCCAGGCAATCCAGAATCAACCTCATTCCTGGAATCCTCTAGAGGTTCTCCTTGGCCAGTTCTTCCAGAAAAACTTCTCCAGTGACTCAGACTCACCACTGATCTCTCCTTCCTCCTCTTTTCTAGAGCATCATTAGACTATATAGCACATTATAATTTGCTTAATTTCCCTGAGTCTCAGTTTCTTCATTTTATTTATTTATTTTTAAAGATTTTATTTATTTGACAGAGACAGCGAGAGAGGGAACACAAGCAGGGGGAGGGGCAGAGGGAGAAGCGGGCTTCCCGCTGAGCAGGGAGCCCGATGCGGGGCTCAATCCCAGGACCCTGGGATCATGACCTGAGCTGGAGGCAGACACTTAACGACTGAGCCACCCAGGCACCCGCTTTTCTTCATTTTAAATCATAATACTTTCTCACTGTTTATTTTTGGGGGTGATTGAAATAATATAGGCCCACACATTCACACACATACAGCTTACTTACTATTCTTATAATCTTTGTATTTTTGCATAAGTTTATGTGTTTTGATTAAGATCCTGAGCTGCTGTTGCCTTTTTTTTTTAGAGAGAGAATGCAAGTGCTCTCCATGTGGGGTGGGGGGAGGGGCAGAGAGAGAGAATTTCAAGCAGTCTCCATGCTCAGCACGGAGCCTGACTCGGGGCCCGATCTCATGACCCTGAGATCATGACCTAAGCCGAAGTCAAGAGTCAGATGCTTAACCAACTGAGCCACCTGGACACCCCAAGATCCTGAGCTTCTTAAGGACAGGACCTATGCTTTATATTTCTTTTCCCATCTTTCAAGGAATTGGTAACCAATTCTGAATAAAGTATTGAAAGACTTTCTAGAAGCCTACATAAAACTGATCTAAACTTATTTTTGAGAACTTCTGAAAGCCTAGTTTGGGCAGGAAGTATCTCTGTTCCATTATATTTTCGTTGTGTAAGCCTGCATTAGATATTCACTTAGGTAATAAAATACTAAGTTTTGTTGTCAAACAGCCTGCTTTCTTACTTCAAAACTCTCCCCAAATCTCTAACACTTAATATCAGACACTGTCCTGGAGAGAATTTGTGAGAAAAAATATTTAGCAGTATTCCCCAAAGAAATGACAGATGTGTATATGAATTTTTAACATGTAATGCCAGTGTGAACAAATAGTAAAGAAAAAAACCCAGCACTGGCTAAAAGCTTAAAAAAGGACCTTGCTTAAAATAATTCCCTTTATTAGAAGTTTGGTCTCAAAATATGCTTCCTGACTTTATTGTATGTCGTATGCTCATTTCAATCTTCTTTACTCCATAGTCTTAAGGAATGCGCAACTGTGGGCTCTTTATGCCATTTCTTAAACTCTTAGATTAGCATTTCTTATAAAGTAAGCGTAGGTGCTTATGTCCAAACAGCCACAAGTAAACTGGAAGTCTCCGAGAACTGTGGGTAATCTCAGCATTTATCAGAGACCCAGCAGGTTGGTACCATCTGGAATGAAAACGAATGGCTTCAAGAATGCTACAAAAGCATATGACACTGTAGTCATGGAGGGTCAGTCCTGGCCAGATGGAGAAAATGGATGTCCAACTGCTTGTCCCTGTCCCCGAAGGAAGGTCTCCAATAAGCAAACTTCCTCCCTCCCTCCCACTTCCCAGCCGATTTCCCCTTGGCCTCCTCCTCTTTCTACCTTCCCCCTCTCCCATGGGTGCAAGGAGCAATGAGTTGAAAACAATCCTTCTTGGTGGGAGAGTTTTACAAGAGAAAGTTGTGGGATTGCCAATTATTTTATAATTAGATGTTAGATTAACTGTCTTTGTGAAGGAGAGAAAGCCAAGGAGTGAATTTTCAAGAAGCTGTAAAGTGTGTATCACGGTGCTGGGAAAGCAGTTTGCGTTACTGTTAATAGGCGTCATGTAGATGAATCTCCAAGTGCTGCACACACTCATCTGCTGAAACCTCACTCTTCCAGCTGTCATTTTGCCCATTCCCATCTGTTTCTTATGCTCTAATAAACGATTGCACTAATTTATTTAGCACCTCTCATCAGAGCCCCCAGGGCTGCTCCAACCCTGCAGGGATTCTCTGCCAATGTGTGATGACCTCGGAGTGGACACATGGCCTGCTGCTTCCGGACGTCAGTACCAGACTCTGAAATAGGACTTTGCCTTCAGGGATGCTCACCATCAATGGTGTGATTTTTCCATTGCCCTTTTCAAATCACTTTAGCCTTGCGAATGGAAAATTTGGCCCATTTCTCTGGGGCTGTGACTACCCTGGGAAGTGCTTGCCTACAGAGAGTCTAGAATGTTTGTATACATTTATGGTTGCTTTTGAAAATGTTTATTAGACTTCTGTTGGGTCTTCTAGAGGTAATGGAAAGAAAAGAGAAATACATAACATTTGCCTTCTTGAAGAGAATGTCAGTCTTTGGGCTAGTTACTGGTTTGTCAGATGCCCAGATCCCTTTCTTCAGCGCATAGAGATGGTGGGCCTGAGAGCAGTGAGTGCGAGTTGGCTGTCTTATCCGTGGCTGATTTCTTTTAGACTTTGAGTCTTGCAGGCTACAGTTCATTTGCATATTAAATGATTGGGTGGGAAGTTACCTTTTGCAGTATTTAACAGAAATTCGGCATACAAGATGTGGGATGCAGTGAGCCCGTCAATTTAAGAAGTTAAAAACATTTATTTCTCATCAACTGATGCTTTGAATTTAGAATTATTGAGCCAAGTGCAATTTGTTGATATTGACAGTTTGTGGAAGATAGAAAAAGAGAGGCAAATAAATGCCTGAAAGCTCTAAAAACTAAGTCAGGTGGGGCGCCTGCATGGCTCAGTGGGTTGGGTGTCTGCCTTCAGTTCAGGGCATGATCTTGCGGTCCTGGGATTGAGCCCCATGTTGGGCTCCTTGCTCAATGCGGAGTCTGCTTCTTCCTGTCCCTTTGCCCCTTCCCTCCATTTGTGCTCTCTCTCTCCTTCAAATAAATAAATAAAATCTTAAAAAAAAAAGCAAAAACAAAGTCAGGGAATCCCAGACATTGGATTTTTTTTTTTTTTAAACAGTAAATGGAAACAAAATCTAAGGGTTTGTGTGGGAGGAATTGGAAAGGTTGAAAGGGATGGAGATTTACTTCTTGTGTATCTACAGGTTTCTAGCTTGCCACAGCTAACCCTTTCCTCTTCTGACAGTTCTGAAGATATTTTGAAAGGAAATAGCTTTCTGATATTATTTTGGAGAAAATTAAGAAAAGGAGATTTGCTTTATGAAGTTCAGTACAGTGTTCCTCAAAGTATGCCTCAAGCAACTCTGGCCTGACAAGGTGTTGGAAAAGGAGTGTGCGATCGAATAAATTTGAAACATACAGCATGTATTTTTCTATCTCCTGGAGATTTACAAAGCACATAGTATATTTAAAGGCTCTGATAAGTCTTGCAGTAAATAAGCTAGTCTGCCTTTGTTTATCCAGTGTTTTCAAGCTTATTATCTTTGCTTGTTTATTTTCTGGATCAAATTTATGTGTGATTCTTTTCAGGGAACAAACTTTGGGAGATGCCAGTGTATAATTAATGTTCCTGGAATATAACTATGCTGTGAAACAAAATATGCCTAAATGCATGAACCTTGTCTAGTGTAATGTTGTAATCTCTATGATGTGCCATTTCCCTTTTGTGATTCTATCAGTCAATCAGAGCATCTACTGAAAAATAAGCTCAAGCATCCTTCTTCCAGGTACCAGAGGCAGTAGGTACTGGTATACTTTTCTTCTTGTCTCATGATTTCAAATTCTGCTCATCCTTTTAGACCAGGACTCATCAAACGTTTTGTGCAAGGGCCAGATAGTGAATATTTTCAGTTTGCAGCCTAATGGTCTTTGTAGCAACTACCTAATTCTGCCATTGCTGTGCGAAAGCAGCCACAGACACTGTAAATGAATGGGCATGACTGTGTCCCAGTATAACTTTATTTTCATCAACAGGTAGTGGCAAAATTTAGCCAACCACTGTTCCAAACTCTTCAGAGGTGACCCCCTTCTTGAAGACTTTGTTGAAGTTCCTGGCACTATTCCCACATTAGCTTGGACTTTTGCTTAGCACTTCCTTTATTCTTTCTGGTTGTGGTATCTGTCATCTGTCATTTATGTTTTTCTGAGGGACCAAGGGACCCAGGGGTGGCCTTGTGTCCACCTCTCATCTCTCATAGGAGGCTTTTCTTTCTTCCTTGCACTTTGGTTCCTCAAACATGCTGTGCTCACTGTCTTTGAGCATGCTGTTCCCCCTGCCTGCAACACTCTTCCCCCTATTTCTCCCTCCTAATTAGCTCCTACTTTGGTATAAGGTCTTAGACTACTCACAGTTTTCCTGAACTCATGGATTTCTTCAAACTCCCCCATTACAAGAACTCAAAGCTTCATGCATATCATAGACCTTCGCTCAAATGAAATTTCATGTTTACTTTTAAAATGAGATGATTCATAGCTGTCTTTTTCACTAGGCTCTATGCTCCATAAGTACAGGAATCAGGCATTGTTTTGCTCACTCTTCTATCCCTAGCACATGGCCTGGTGCTGACATACAGTAAGTGCTCAATAAAAATCTTATGGAGAGAATGCATGAACTAATGCTTACATGATTGGACTCATTCAGTCATTCACTTACCCCTGGCTCATTGTTTTGTCTAAGAACTTGCACAGGTATGCTTAAAAAAGATTTTAAGGAATAAAAATTAATGACTATTGTTATTCTCAATATATAAAAGTGACATGGACTTCCAGTTGAGAATCCCTCTGGCATCAGTTAGAAATTTGTAAGTTATGCCTCATGCCAAATTATGACACTTTCATCCAAATATTTGATTTCTTTTCAAATTGAACTCAGCAACAACTGCCAGACACAAACTTTACAATAAATGACAGAGAACGATTCTTTTCTGCTTAGGGAACCATTAGTATCTATGCTGAGCAGAACTCAACTGGACATGAGCATATAAGAATAAAGCGTTATAATGTCCTTTAGTATTTTTTTTTTTAATGAGAAAAAAACAGATAGCATATTGTGCCTTTTCAGTGACAGCTGACCTGAGAAAAGCCAGCAAGTGGAAAATTCTGAGTTAAGATGCAATTGTGTTATTAATTGTGTTTTAAGGTCATTTGCAAAAGTCATAACATGGTGAATTTGGGATGAATAGTTGCTTTTCCTTTGAAACTCAGGCTTCTTAGCTGGCGGAAACTTAATGTGGCTGAACTATAGTGCATTTCCTGGAGAAGAAAGCCTCCAGCCTGGGGTGGAACTGTGAATGGAGATCAGAGCCCCAGTTCTGGGTTCTCATTCCCAGCCCCTCCCCAGATGTGAGCAAGCTTCAAAGAGAAAGAAAACAGATGCTTGAGAGGCACTGACAAGAAAGGGAAATCTCACCTGGGCTGGCCCTGGATCCTGTTAGAAAATTTTGGTTGCACTTTGTTGTGCTGGTCAATGATGATGCCAGCAGAAGTGTCTTCCTACCTGACTAAAGATTGCATGAAGGTCCAGGTGTGGAGTTCCCTTAGAAGGCAGCATATCAGCTGTGCTCGAAGGTAAATGTAGAGGGTAGATCCCTTTGGAATGGGCCTCCAAGCATCAGGAGTTCCCAGGCATGGGGTCTTTGGGCTGCACCTACTCTAACATGCACAACATTGGATACATGGGTATCTCAGAAGTGTGTGAGCAGTGTGTTTGCCAAGGTCAGTGCATGTACGTGCATTTTAGACTAGAGTGTCTTTGACTTCCCACTGAGCCCAGCACCTGGCAACTATTGTCTCTGTTACATGTCTGCCATGGGCAGCCCAATATTGTTCTAAATTCCCAGGCATTAGTTTAGACAGAGGCTGAGCGTTAACACTGTCATCTGGCCTCATCCCTCAGACTACATAGGCCAGACAGATGTCCTAGGTAGGCCACTGCTTTTGAGTATCTCTCGTGTGTCAGCAGTATGCTGGGCACTTTCATACATTTCCTCAAGTTATGATAGCAACTCTGATGGATAGGTAATTCCCATTTTATAGCCGAGGCCTCTGAGGCTCAGAGGATTTGTGAAATGCATATGGCCACCCAATAGGTATAGAGATAAATAATGAAGGTAGTGGAAGGGAGAAGGATTAATTCCTTAAAAGATTGTGTGGGGTTTTCTGGTCCCATTGCCCATTCACAAATGCTCCCAAGGATAGCACCTGATCCCTGTACTTGCCTAGTGGGTCACATTTCTCAGAGAAGGAGAGACATTTGTGCCAGTCCATGGGGAAGAATGACGGCTGAGTATATTATTCTGGGAATCTGATCACAGGATGGAGTTCTCTGATAGGATTCCTTGAGTGACATTTGACAGAGACTTTCTGCCCCCATCTAACCTCAGCTATTGTTGCCTTTGGGAGAACATTTTCCCAGGTCACGGTACTAAGAGGGAATCCTAGTCATTGCTATGCCATTGGTATTTCACTGCATAACAACAGTTGGCTCCATTGTATACTTTTGGTCCTGTTGCTGGATGTAAGGAGTACCTATCAGCATGGGAGACCTGAAGAGTTGCTTGGGCATGGAGATCAACTTGATTGCATAGATTCCCAAAACAAGTATACCAGTTAATGCTTATTTCAGAGTCCATCCCTGCAAAGGTTGTATGCATTAGTCACTGTGTCATGTCAGGCTTTCTTAGTCATCATGTGTGTTGTCATTGTTTGTCTCAATGAAACTCTGAAGCTTCCTGAACTTCTGGGAATCATCACTCTCTAGCTCTTGACTGCCCAAATCGTGAACAATTAAAGTTGAAGAACAAATCCAGAGTGCTATATGAGAATGTGCTACAGAACCATGACCATTCTCCCATGTGCATTTTCATCTCCCTTTTCTTGAATGGATTTGGTGTTAATCGTCCTTCACTGCCCCAGCAGGGACCCAAAAGGATCTCTTTAGAACCTGTAGGTGAATTGAGTGTGGATGTCTGTTTCTTTAATGCTCTGATATAAAGTTGAGCAGAGTTGCCAGACGTCTGAAACCCCTACTGAACCTTTCTCAAAAGAGCAGGGGGTCTGAGCTTCATAAGAGCTTTGGCTGGTATCATATAATGATGCTGTGTTGGTGAGAGGACTTCTTAAACATGTCATTTGTTCATAAAATCGCTTAGCATGAAATCCATCCACCTCTGTGGTATTGGGGTGGGAGCTGAGTTAATGTCACCTAACCTGATGAAAATCACCTTGCCATGAACTCCTTTATAAGCTGAAAATCCATTGACATTTTCCCTTTTCTCCCTTGTAGCAAGAGGTGTTAATTGGCTACATTGCCCCTAAATAAGTATTTGCTTCCCACCCCCAGCATTCAGTAGGATCTCTGTTTTTCTGTAAACAGTTGCAAATTATAAAATAAATCAATATTTGTTAATGTTATGATGCAGCAGCATCCCCCAGATCTGCAAAGAATGATTTATAGACTACAGCGTTTCAAGCCTGACCCGTTCGGGTCTCAGAAAGCACTTAAAAAATAAATTTACCCTGGCCTCTCTCACCCCATTTCAAAAAGGGTGACAAAGATGAAGTAATTTATAAGTCACACTTTTATTAATGCTTTTAACTTTCATACACTTGGCTTTGTTGGCCTTCGAGTGGCTTTAGTGCAGGCCCTGGTTGAATGGTAACCTTCGGCACTTTGGGGGGGTTCGGTACAAATGATCAACTCATAAATAGGTGCTGGGCTCCACATTATCCTGCCATAAATTCACCAGACCTTTCAAGTACATCAAGTAAGAGCGAGTTGAACTAGGCGTTTTGCTCTGAGTTTACAGACTAATGCAGTACTAATGAGTATCTGGGCAAAGGGTTCCCAGAACGATGTCCAGCACTTTGCAATGAGAGACGCTGCTTGTCACGAGGGAGACAAGAGCCTTGTAACATAGGAGTCATGGGGAGCAGGCCTGTCTGTTTTCAAGAGAACCAAATGGATGTTCCTGAGCTGTTGGAACTCCTCCTTTGCAGCCAGAGCAGGAATATGAGCAATTGACTTGAACTTCACAATCTGCCTGTCAAAACTGTGATTTTAAGACTTACTGTTAGGGTGTCTGTAACATGGAAAGGAGAATAGCCAGAGAAACTCCCCGAAAGATGATAATAGCCACCTATTTGCTTGAAGTCTTTAAAAAGGAGTCTGTTGTGGTTTGCAGGATTAGTGATGACAGGGTATTGACCTGTCAGGGTAACTTTGAGAAGCAGCAAACTGCTGCTGTTCTCCTTCCTTGGAATGAAGCGAATGAGTCAATGTATTACATTGATTAGCAGGGGTGGGGAGAGAAAAAAAGATCACTGAAATCATTGACCCTGTACTTGAGAATCGCTTTGGACTTGACTCGTAGCATGAAACTTTCAGGCACACCTCTAGCTGTCAGCTTAAGAAATCGCACAGGCCAGTTCCTGTGGCTGCATGCGAAGTGGTCAGCTCTGAGGTCGGCTGGGGTGGAACTCCGCTCCACCTCTTCCTCCTCCCCAAACCCAGCGGTTACTCAGGCATGATGTTCAGCCTTTCCTGCTGTCTTCCTTACGCGTCACATTAGGCTGGGCCCCGCAGCTTGTGGGCTGCTCCAGACCTCCACGTCCTGTGCCATGAATCTCACCCCATCCACAAAACCACTGCCTGGGTGGGTCTCTCTAAATCTTCACTTTTATTTTGTCAACGCTCTGCTCTGAAACCCTCACTCATGGCCAGCTCTCTGCAGGATCAAGTCCAGCGTTTTTGGTCTCGATGTCTGTGGCTCTCTGGCTTGTGCAGGGCTACCCCATGTCATCTTTCATACTGCCTTTGGCTGAGCCACTGCTTGGGTCCTGTAGTGCCCAGTTCCATCTCCACTCAAGTATTCAGTGCCTATTCCTTGCTGGGGATGCCCTCTGCCTGTTCAGTCCCCACCCATTTTTCTCTTTGTTTTAAACTCCCTTTGCGAAGCCTGTTTGTGCATCAGGGGGTCAGCAAATGTTTTCAGTACGGGGCCAGATAGTAAATATTTTCAGCTTTATGGGCTATACAGTAGTCTCTCTTGCAGCTTCTCAACTCTGCTGTTGTGCAGTGGAAGCAACCACAGACCATGCACAAATGAGGGTCTGTGTTCCGAGAAAACTTGACGAAAATAGGTTATGGGCTGCACTTGGTTGGTGGGGCTGGAGCGTGATCTTTGACCTCTGACTTAGATTCATGGTCACCTTCCAAGAACTCATATGAAAAATTTAACCTTTCTGATATACTTTCCTTGATAGCTTATCCATGAAGATTATGTTAGGTTATTTAATGTTTCATGACTATATTATCTCCATAATTAGATTTTAACTGTCTCCTGCACAAATACCAGCCAGATAGTTGAAGGTAGAATAGCAGAGCTAAAGATCCAGTCCTACCCCTTTTTATCTACAACTGTACCTATAATACATGTATATCGTCTATATTTATGTATATCTATTTATCTTTATCTGTATCTCTCCATAAATATATATAGTTCTTTGTTTCTTTGATTTTTTGGGGCTAACTGGTCTTCTAGATCCAGATTCTGGGTCTCTCCTGCCCAATCCATTTCTACCATTTTATTTTCATAGATGAAGACATAGATACTGAGTCCATGAAAGGCTAGGCTACTACTTGAAAAGTAGAAGCTTCCCCTGGGTCTCCTAACACCCATCAGCCTCATCACAGTGCCTTAGAAGAAATGCCACAGTCTTTATGAGCTTGGCTTCATTTGGGGGTTGGAAGATGAAAAAATAGTAGATGAGATTTGGGTCCTCATGGGTCCTTCCAGATAAATGCCACAAAATGGACCTCATGTGGGATGTTCTGGTTAGAGAGAATGAGGCAAAAGATTTCCTATGTAACTTGGGTGTTTGAGGGCCACTTTTAAAGGTTTCCTGGGGAGTACTTCCCACATGGGGTTTCTGTAGCTAAGTTCAAGTTTACACTAAAGGTGGGTTTGACTGTAGAAGCCACCACCTGTGGTGTAAGGCATTCTGGTATACTTCAGTCAGAAGGATCAGCTACTGTACTTGGAACTGTGAGCTTCAGAAAGGTACGTCCTGACGGCATGTTTTACCTCAGAGATAAGGAAGTCGAACTGGGTGGGATATTGTAGGTAGTAATAATAGATTCCATTATAGTTAGTATTTTCTAATATTTGCTGAGTACTTATTATAGGTCAGGCATCAGGCTCCGTGCTTTTCATGTGTTGTTATCCACATGTTATGTACTATCCGGCATTCTCTCATTATGCAGGCATAGCTCGGAGATATTGCAGGTTCGGTTCCAGACCACTGCAATAAAGTGTATATTGTAATAAAGTGAGTCAAATGAATTTTTTGGTTTCCCAGTGCATATAAAAGTTATGTTTACATTACACTGTAGTCTATTAAGTGTGTAATAGCAGTATGCCTTAAAAAACATACATAATTTAATTTAAAAGTACTTTATTGCTAAAACATGCTAACCGTCATCTAAGCTTTCAGCAAGTTCTAATCTTTTTGCTGGTAAAGGGCCTTGCCTTGATGTTCATGGCTGCTGACTGATCAAGGTGGTGGTTACTGAAGGTTGGGGTGGCTGTGGCAATTTTTAAAAATAAGACAACAGTGAAATTTGCTGCATCTATTGACTCTTCCTTTTGTGAATGATTTCTCTGTAGCGTGCTACAGTTTGGTAGCATTTTACCCACCATAGAACTTCTTTGGAAATTGGAGTCAATCCTCTCACACCCTGCCGCTGCTTTATCAACCAAGTTTACATAATACTCTAAATCCTTTGTTGTCATTTCAACAGTTTTCCCAGCATCTTCCCTGGGAGTAGATTCCATCTCAAGAAACCACTGTCTTTGCTCATCCATAAGAAGCCACTCCTCATCCACTAAAGGTTTATTGAGATTTCATCAATTCAGTCCCATCTTCAGACTCTACTTTTAATTCTAGTTCTTTTGCTGCAATTACTCCCTCCACAGAAGTCATCCATGAGGGTTAGAAGCAACTTCTTCTAAAGTCCTGTTTATGTTGGTATTTTGACCTCTTTCCATGAATCACGAATGTTCTTGATGGCATTTGGAATGGTGAATCCTTTCCAGAAGGTTTTCAATTGACTTTGCCCAGATCTATCAGAGGAATCACTATCAGTGGCAGCTCTAGCCTTGTGAAATGTATTCCTTAAATAATAAGACCTGAAAGTCAGAATTGCTCCTTGATCTGTGGGCTGCAGAATGGATGTTGTGTTAGCAGGCATGAACACAACGTTAATCTTGTTGTCCATCTCCATCAGAGCTCTTGGGTGACCAGGTGCATTGTCAGCGAGCAGTCAGATTTTGAAAGGAATCTTTTTTTTTTTTTTTCCTCACTAGTAGGTCTTTTATGTAATGATGAGCTGAAAATATTCAGTAAACCATGTTGTAAACAGGTGTGCTCTCATCCAGGCTTTGTTGTTCCATTTACAGAGCATAGGTAGAGCAGATACAGCATAATTTTTGAGCGCTCAAGGATTTTCATAATGGTAAATGAGCCTTGAATTCAACTCAAGGTCATTAGGCCCCTAACTGGCATTAGCCCCTAACAAGAGAGTTGGCCTCTTTTAAAAACCTTTGAAGCTAGGTATTGACTTCTCATCTCTAGCTATGAAAGTCCTAGATGGCATCTTCTTCCGGTAGAAGGCTGTTTCATCTACACTGAAAATCTGTTGTTTGGTGTAGTCACCTTCATGAATGATCTGAGCTAGATCTTCTGGAGAACTTGCTGCAGCGTCGAAATCAGCACTTGTTGCTTCGCCTCACACTTATATGTTATGGAAATGGCTTCTTTCTTTAAACCTCATGAACCAACCTCTGCTGGCTTCAGACTTTTCTTGTGTGGCTTCTTCTCCTCTCTCAGCCCTCACAGGATTGAAGAGAGTTAAGGCCTTGCTCTGGATTAGGTTTTGGCTCAAGGGAATACTGTGACTGGTTTGATCTTCTATCCAGACCACAAAAATGTTCTCCAATATCAACAATAAGACTGTTCTGCTTTCTTATTCCTGTGTTTAGTGCAGTAGCACCTTTAATTTCCTTCAAGACTTTTCCTTTGCATTCAGAACTTGGCAAACTGGTACAAGGGACTTAATGCCTTTTGACATGCCTTCCTCACTAAGCTAAATCATTTCTAGCTTTTGATTTAAAATGAGAGATGTGCTCTTCTTTCACTTGGATACTTAGAGGCCATTGTGGGGTTATTAATTGGCCTGCTTTCCATATTGTTGTGTCTCAGGGAATATGGAGGCCTGAGAAGAGGGAGAGACAGGAGAACGGCCAGTGAGTGAAGCAGTCAGAACACACACAGTGTTTCTCGACTGAGTTTGCCATCTTACGTGGGCATGGTTCATGGTGCCCCCAAACGATTCCAGTCATAATATTAAATACCACTGGTCATAGATCACCATAACAAATAGAATGAAGATGAAAAAGATTGAAATATTGCAAGCAGTACCAGAAGGTGACGCAGAGACGCTAAGGGAGCAAATGGTACTGACAGACACGCTCAATATAGGGTGAATATAGGGTTGCCACAGACCTCCCATTTGTGGAAACACAGTGTCTGTGAAGCCCCGTAAAGCAAAGCACAATCAAACCAGGTGTGCCAGTATTAGAGAAATGCTCCCTAAAACTGGTGACTCTCAGCCCACTTTTCGAGACGGTGACTTTTAAACAATTTCTTCAGAGATTTTGGAATAAGCCTAATTGATTGCAAGATGATAAATACTGGTGTTTCAGTGTATGTAGGCTGTGATCTGTACTTTTAAGAAGGTGTGAACTGTGTTTGGTCAGAAGATCTTCTGATAAAGAAGTGTTAAGCTTCCTTTGAAAAACACACCTGTTATAAATTTTAAAATTTGTATGGAAAGGCATCTTTACAAAAAGTCTACCTGCTGAACATTTCTTTTTATTAAATCATGGAGATCCCAAGATTACTTCTTCATCCAAATCCATAATAATCACAGCCATCCAAATGATCTAGCCAAGCTTTAGGTGGTATTTTTTTGTTTTAATTTTTGAAGATAATTACCATATGTTTGGTTTTGGTTCTGTAGGTTTATAGGAATATAGAGGATCTGTGTGGCTGTTGTTTGTCCATCTGCCAGTTGGCAGGGGTGGTGGGGGAGAAGTAACTTATCATAACAGTTTGCCGGGTTTTATTTAAAACAAGGAAGCTAATGAAAAAATTTGAGGATACAGATCCCACTCAGCTTTCCCATCACCCTGTCCTCCCTATAATTATATACATAAAATTGCAGATATTACTTGCAAGGAGGAATCACTGGGCCAACAGACTCCAACGTGATGATTAGAGAAGGCAAAATCACTTACAACTTAAGAGTGATACCCAATAATAGAAGATTGAAAGAAATGAATTGGTACAATGAGTTAAATTAAATTCAGCACAACTAATAGTAGATTAAGCAAACATTACAAATTAAAACCAAAGCTCCAGACAAACAAGGGAACAAATCTTGCCTGGAGCTGAGCTGCCGAGAGACCCATCTGATAGTCAGGATGTGTGCCTTCAGTCAGGGAAGGGGTCCTTGAATCCTTATTGGGGATGGGGTGCAGGAAAAGGAAGGGAGCTGTGCTAAAAAGCATGGGCACAGCTAACAAAGCAGGCTTCTGGTTCAGTGCAGAGAGCCATGGCTGTGTAATGACCGCCACGGGAGGGCTTGCAGGGAGAGGCTGCTTCAAAGAGCTTGAGGTTGGTCAGAGTCCTCAGATGAGTGGGAAGAAGGCTCCAGATTTTAGCAAGGAGAGGGAGGTGTATGCCCACTGTTTTTCTTGGACTGCATGATTGGTCTTTTTTCCTTTTTAAAAAAAATTGTATTGAAATACATATACAGAGAAGTGCCCCGTTGGTAAGCGTACATTTAATCTGTGTTTACCTGTGCAGCCAACTTCCAGATCGAAAAAGGGAACATTACCAGAGTCTGGGGCATCCCCACTACTCCTGGTCACTGTCCATCAAGGGTAACTATCTTACTGAGAATCTTGGCTTCCTTAGCAGTGCATCACACCTCCCACCCAAACATGAACTTATCATGAGAGAAATAGAGGTGGGGAGGGAGAGGGGGAGAGGAAGAGAGAGAATGGCAACAGAGAGAGTACAGAGAGGTTCGTTTGCTCTGGGAGAGGTGCTCCAGATTCCTGGCGTGGAAGCTGGATGTTTGCAGAGCCAGAAAGGAAGGCTGGGTAAATCTTGGTGTTTAGTTTGCCAGCTCTGTTTAAAGGGGATCTGTTGGAGGCCCAAAGCTGAGCATTCACAGTAGGACTAATATCTACCACTTAGTACAGATAATGCCTTACAGACATTAACTAATTATTTCATGTGGCACCCTAGCGAGAAGTAGGTAAGTATTAGCATATCTGCTTTATAAATTCAGTTAACAGGCATAAAGAGATTAAGGCAGCTCCCCATTTTATGGGTTTGCCCAATGAATTGCTGCTTTATCTGCCACCCTTGTGCTCAGTCGATCCTTTGGCTGCCTTGCGTTCTTCATGTGTTCCTCTGTTTATTTTGCTTATTCGTTCATCAAACATCTACGGAGCTGTTTCTCTGGTACTGCGTGAGGCTGCATGGAGGATACTAAAATGAATAAAATGTAGTCCATACTCAAAAAGGGATAATTTTATAGGGGTTAAATCATAAATCCCATCAGAGGGTAGGCAGGTAATAAAGATGGAGGTGCTTGCCCCATTGATTTCTTATATAACACAATAGCTGTCCCAAACACACATGTTTATGATGAGGATTCAGTCTGCAAGACTTTTTGGAGGAGGAAGAACACAATTTGCTCCAGTGCGGTGTGGTGAACGCTGTAATAGAAGTGTAAGCAGTATGATGGAAAGTCAGGAGAGCTATTTGTCAGGACAAAAGGACAGAGGAAGGGTGTTAGCTGTGGACACAGGAGCATCCTGGGAGGAGGTGAGAGGGCTTTAAAGACAGATTTAGGACCATGAGATGCTAGAGTGTGAAGCCAAGTTGAGGCCCATTCTATACTTGGATGCCTCCAGTGATGGGGAATTCAGTACCTAGAGAACTCACCCCTTTGGAGTTCTCTCCACTGCCTGGTTAGTGGATGCATGGGCAGCAGTTTGGTGGTGAAGACCACCATAGGCTTGGAATCAGCCTATCTGGGTTTGAATCCCAGACTCTACCACTTATTAGCCGTATAACCCTGGGGGAAGTTATCTAACCTTTCTGTGCCTCAGTTTACTCATCTGTAGATGGTGGTGGTAATAGAATTTGTTGCAAGGACAGAATGCAGGTAAAAATTCAGCACAGCATCTTACATGAAGGAACACTCTGCTAGAGTTGTCCCTATGCACCTGAGGCCAAGCGAAGCTTGAGAACTGGACAGGGCTCTCCAAATGGTAATAAACCCTGAGCCCCCAAAAAGACCAACATCCAGAGGGAACTAAGTTGTTACAAAATATGTAGTCTCCTTTGTCTTAGCAAGGGAAAGGATTGAAGATCATCTTTGATGCTTTCATGGGTACGCTCTATGCTCTATGGTCTTGATGCGTCCTGGAAAACTTAGGTTGTACTGTCATTTACAGATGTCATAGAAAAGACAAGTGAGAGCCTGGCACAGGGTAGACTCAGGTCTCTCAAATTGAGGGCTCCAATTCAGGAGAAAGGCAAGAGCTAAAAACACATTCTGGATTGGTTTTCATCATACTGAGAGGACAAAGCTATTAATTAAATGTCATTGGAGGGTGAGATTCTGATAATTTTATACCATAATGGGGATAGTAGGTGCCTGTGCCCTGAGCTTTCTTTCCTAAAATGCGTGTGTGTGTTTTTAATTTGGTATATTTGTATTTGCAAAGTTCCTGAGTGTGCCACAGTGATGTTTTTAATCTCAGTTCTTCTGAGTGGTTGATAATATTCACTTACTTTTGGATAGAGGCACTATGCCCAGAGATTTAGGGTGGTAGAATGTTAGGACTTTCAAACTATGATAACATCTATCTAGTTTACTCATTTTACAGATTGAGACCATGAAGCTCAGAATAGCAAGTGATTTACTTAAGACCATGCAACCGTTTAGTCTGAAGAATCTGGACTTGAATCAGTCCTAAAACTTTCCTGATGGTTTATGTTCAGGTTCTTCCACTTTTTTAGTTGACTGACCTTGGCTAAATCTTTTAATGTTCTTGAACCCCATTTCTTTTTTTTGTAAACGGGGGTTGTAATAATAAATAGCATAATCCATAGGGTTGCATGAAGAGTCAAATAGGATAATGAATGGGAAAGCATTTTGTAAACACTATAAAATGCTATCCAAACTTTAGGTATAATTATTATTGTCTGAAGTAATTCAGCAAAATAGTAGGAAGTCAACATTTAACTCGAAGTCCCTGGATTTTTAGAATTGGAAAGGATCCTTGGAGTCTACCTAGGTTAATAACTAAGTAATCAAAGATTTTGTTACATGTCTTACTGTTAAATCAGAGAATCTCTTAAAATGTGCATTTGTTTTTCATGTTTTTTTTTAGAGTGTGCGCATGTGCGTGGGGTGGTGGGTGGGTGGTGAGGGCAGGAGGGGCAGAGGGAGAGGAAGAGAGAGAATCTTAAGCAGACTTTATGCCCCGCATGGAGCCAGCATGGGGCTTGTTCTCATGACCCTGAGATCATGACCTGACCCGAAATCAGGAGTCAATGCTTAGCTGACTGAGCCACCCAGGCGCCCCTTAAAATGTGCATTTGTAAATTGACTTTCTTTGCAAATAGAAAATTTTGATTATCTCTGAATAAGCACTTACCATCAGGGCCCGGATACTCCCAAGGACCGGTCCACAATCTAATTTATTAAGAATGGCAATAGACAGTTTGATTGCTGTCCAGCTTCATTTTTGCAGGGCTGGGTGTGAGTCATACAGTTCCACTTTTCAGGGTCAGTGGGGTTAAACAGGGGAGAGGCTGTGGCAGGACTGAGGACAGGAAAAGACTTAGCCTCAGATCTAGCATCCAACAGCCAGGACATGCAAAGGCCAAAGTGTACATAACCAAGTTCTCCCTTTCTAGATTTGCTCTTCACTTTGTCACAAGAGGTGAGGAGGCAGATACTGCAATCGGTGGGTTGCAAGAAGATGCCTTTATTCCCTTGCACTGCTACTAAGCAAGGCACACAAAGTCACGATAGGTAGGAGGGAGACCTGGTGGCAGCAGGGATATCTGGGCAGGGCTGACTTTTTCTCCAGATTAAGCAGGGTTTTGATGGTCTGGTGATTTCTGAAAACTATTAGCAAGGTCATGTTAGGTCATGGAAATATATATATTTTTTAATCACCAGAGCAGGAAGAGAAACTCACTTTAAAATCCCCTCCATGGCTCCTGTGCATGTTCAGCAGCACAGATCAGAGCTGCGGAGGGGCGGGGGGTAGGTGCACGTGAAAGAGGTGAAACTGCTTTCCCATGCTGCCCGCCCCCTTAAGATCCTGTATTCCACCAACTCCCCCAGGAAGTGCGCTTCCACTGTGAATAATTCAAATGATGAAGTAGGCTCAGTGAGAGGCAGCACCATGAAACACACAGAGCTGTGTGGACCGGAGTTTATAAATCCGTGACAGCTCATGGGTTTCAGAGCGTGCGAGAGGATGACGGGCCTGCTGCGGCCCAGGTGAGGGGACGCAGGCCCCCTCGAATGAAGCTGTGGGCCAGCCACCTCTGCCCCACCAAGGCAAGCACGTCCCCAGGTCAGGCGCATTTTCATTGCCTTTTTGGGGAGACGGCTGCAGCCGCTGCCCTGGGCCGCTGACCTGCATTACGGCTTTGATGATGCTTGTCACTGAAGAGAGGTTTCAGCCTCAGGAATAGCCTTAAAGGGGCCTTTTAATTCCTCCTGGGAACTCCATCTGCACCTTGGGATTGCAGCAGGGTCACCTCTGTTCTGACAGCTGAGGAGAGCAGGAAGCTGCCATTTGGCTCCTCCTCCCATCTTCTCATCCTAACCCCTTGCTCTTTAGGAAACACTACACCATTGCTTCATACAGAAGCATTGTAAAAACATCACAAACAGCAGAACAGGAAAGCAAACCCAAGTTAGAAAATTAGGATAGAACAGAATCTCTCCAGCGCTTTGTCATCAACCAAGTGCTATAAATTCTGCTTCTCTAAGTAGTTGGTTTTAATTCTTTAACTTGTGAATGGGTGTCCTTAGGCCTGGCTCCTTTTCCAGCAAATCATCTTATACCTTCACCCATTTTGCCCACGCCTTTCCCCATCCCCTCCCTCTGGAAACTACTGTTTTTTTTTTCTTTATCTATGAGGGGTTTTGTGGTGGTGGTTTTGTTTGTTTAGGTTCTACATATACGTGATATCAAACAGTATTTGTCTTTCTCTGTATGGTTTATTTCACTTAGCTTAATGCCCTCAGGATCCATCCATGTTGTTGCATATGGCAGGATTTCCTTTTTTGTGGCTCAGTAGTATTCCTATGTGTGTGTGTGCATGCATGTGTTTGTTTCTTCATACGTTCAACAATTAGGTTGCTTCCGTGTTTCGAGTATCGAATATTGTAAATAATGCTGCAGTGAACTTGGGATGCACATATATTTTTGAGATAGTAATGGTACGCCCATAAGATAAATACCCAATAGTGGAACCAGTGGATTATATGGTATCTATTTTTAATTTTTTGAGGAACCTCCATACTGTTTTCCACAGTGGCTGCACCATTACGTTCCCCCCAATAGTGCTCCAGGGCTCCCTTTTCTGCATATCCTTGCTAATACCTGTTATTTCTTATCCTTTTTATAGTAGCCATTCTAAGAGGTAGAAGTTGATATCTCATTGTGGTTTTGATTTTCATTTCTCTGGTGATTAGTGATGCTGAGCACCTTTGCATGTACCTGTTGGCCATTTGTATGTCTTCTTTGGAAACCCTTTTCTAGCAGGTTCTTCTCTAAGGCTTCTTAGAATGCTGGGTTATTGCCCTTGTGGATTTATAGTCTGAACACTATATACTGCTTTCTGTCTCTTGATTCTTCTTTCTCTTCTAAGCTGTTTCTATGTCTTTCTGGAACTAGTGCGTTCCTTTCCTCCCCCCAAACTAATATGTTCAAATGGTTGCATGCCATGTAACCAAAGGCATGTGCTTCAAGCTCTTCTTAAATCTCTTACCCGTGTCCCTGCCATCCAGGTACAGTAATTTTAGGTTGATTCAGTTCAGTCAAATTCAACTGACATTTTATTCGATGAACACCAGTTGTAAAGCCCTAGACTAGACGCTGGGGTGGGGTGTGTGTGTGTGTCTGTCTTTTTCTCATTTTCTAGCTATTCATCCATCTTCTATTTACCTGAGGCAAAAGATATAAGGAGTTCTAGCTTATAAGGTTTCTTAACATGCCCAACTTTTCTTCTTTTTGGTATTTAAAACTGTTCAACAATAACAACAGTAATACAACAAGAATCTTAACCATCCACCATTACTTTCTCTGCCAAAATGGGATGAATGAAATTCAACAGTTTCCCTATAATATTCATTTCTTGATTCTTCTCCCAAAGGAGAATTTATTTCATTCTTATAATGAAAACATACTCATAATCTGAGATATGGATCTAACCATTTCCGCCTCTTCTTTTCCCAAAGTCGCCATCATGGAGTGTTCTCAAGAAGGAAGTTGGACTGTTTTCAGTGTGCACATCCCTTCCTGCCACTGCCCTATCCCTAACAGAGAGGTTAATATTGAGAGGTAGGGTGACTGAGTCAGCTCCCAACCATAGGCATTAAACCCTGGATCTTCCATTACTTAGGTATGTGATTTGGAGCAAGTTATAGTCCTTGAATGTAAAATGGTGGTATAATAATAGTACCAAGTTCATAAGGATTGTTAGGGCAATTAAATTGAATGAAGTAATACATGTGCTCTAGCACAGTCCCTGACACAATGCCCACTTGAAAGGTATGTTGGAAAGAAGGTAAGGTATCTTAATTTTAAAAGCAGATAATTTTTAGCAGCACTTAACGGATTATATTGATGCAGTTAATTTGGTGGTTACAGATATTTCCAAAACATGTATTTGGATTTTTCCTGAATTTGGATATCAGTGGATCTGAGGGCTCTTGGACTGAGAAAAGAAAGGAAGGGATGAAAGAAAGGTAGAGGGAGGGAGAAATCAGTTCAAGGGTGTTGGTCAGCAGATGGATTTGTATCACATAGGACGGGACAGGTTTGCATAATGGAAGATCACATATGGTCATGACTCACCATTTGAGGCAGCTGCTGTGATAACATAGGTACCCACATCTTGAATGCCCGTCCCGTGGTCCCTGACGCCTCACCTGGAGGTGCCCAGTGGATGTGACCACTTTTCTTTCTCAGTTCATGGTGCTTATTTGTATCCATTAAACATTTTTTGTCACATCCTGCTCTGTTTTACAGTTACTTTCTATTTTGTGGAAGCTCGTGCCTCTTTGCCCTGTCACGAAGTGGATAGACTTGGACAGAATGCTGCCATTCACTCAGGCAAGGCTCAAATCTGCTGACAGGATGATGGATTCCTTCCACTCCAGAGCCCGTAAAACCCTAATAAGGGTTAGGGCAGTGCCCAAGCTGGAGGGGTTTTGCAGAGCGGGATCAGGAGCAGTTGCTCCCCTTGGTCTCATTTTCCCACAGTGGCATCTTTCACCAATTCTTAAAAGGTGCACCATTCTACAGGGACCTCGTCAAGATGGTGATGGAAAAGGGAAGCAAAGAGAAAGCAAAAGTCAATGTGGGTAGAGTCAGGGTGAAGCCTTGAGACCTTACAACAGGATGTCACAGTGTGACCCCTTTTATGTACTCTTCTTCCCTCGTACCCCCACACCAACCAGTGTTGGAGGCTGAACTACCCCACCTCTCACCCCCAAGGCTTCCCATCTTAGGAAAACCTAGCTGTGCATCCGCATGCGGGCCGACTCACTTCTCCCTGTATTGTCCCTGAAGCCCCCGCTGTCCCTAGCTGAAGGAAAGCCATGGCCTCCAGACCCTTGGGGATCTAGCTGTGCCTCCAGCTCTGATCCTTTTCCTCTCACTGTGCCGTGGGCACATGGACTTCCTTGTTGTTCCTCAAATGTGAGGGTCACATTCCTGTCTCAGGGCCTTTGCACTTTTGTTCCCCCTACTGGGAATGTTCTTTTCTAGATGTTTCCATGGATGATTTCATTCAAGTCTATTATCAGATGTCACCTTCTCAGAGAGGCCTTCTCTGACCCCCCAAGCTAAAGAGCTTCCCCTGTCACTGTCTTTCTTCTTCTTATACTGTAATTTTCTTCCCGTACCACTGGGCATTATATTGTACATGCAGCAGATTATTTTCTGACCCCCACTAGAATGTAAGTTCCATGAGGCCAGGGACCTGGAGTGTTTTGTCCATCACTGTATCCCATGGCTAGACCAGGACCCTGTACATCATAGGTGCTCAATAAATTTGTTGCACACATGAATGAATAGTGAGTGATTTTTCACTCACCCATCTAATCATACATCCATTCACTGCACAGTGACTGAGTGTCAACAATGTGTAAAGATGAAGACATCATAGTCCTTGCTTCTAGGAGGTGGCAGTTGTGATGGGGAGATAGAAACGTAAACAGATACAGATACATGAGCAGGTGTTTATGAAAAAGTTTTGCAGGTGCAGTGATAGAGCTATAAAAAGGATATTTCCTCAAATACAATGTCAGAGAAGCAGCAGATAATATGCTGACATTAGGTATACTCACTTCCTTGAGGATTGAAGCCACACGTAAACATATCTTGTGTGTGTGTGTGTGTGTGTGTGTGTAATGGTTTGGCCATACAAGATTTCATAGAGTTTAGAGAAGGGCTCAAGATGGTTTTGCAGTGCTGTTATGGTATGTCAGAAAGGTGAAGAATTCACTCTCTTTTCCCCCAAATGAAATAGAAGCTGCTGCATTTTTCCCAGGTGGGCTCAGGCATTGTACAAGACCCACATATTTTTCAATAAGAGACTCACATTTGCTGTGATGCTAGAAGCTTCTAATGGGCCTCTGAGGGTTGTAAATTATATCAAATAATTTTCCAGATACTAAGCTGTTGTTTTTTAAAGGATGGAGATAGGAGGGATGAGGATAAATCTTTCTTTGGACCTTGAAATTATACCTTGTTTTGACCATATTCAATAAATCTTTTTGAACGTTCATTCATTCAACAAACATTTACTGGGTATCAGCTATGTGAGAGGTGCCATACTGGGCCATGGGGCCATTGTTGGTGGGGAAAAATCTGTAGATCTTTACTGGAAAACTGCTAGAACTTGGTGTAGCTTTTTGTTTGTTTTAGCATTACCATTTTATTGGTGTTGTTTTATTACATCTTTATTGTAGCAAGTCAGATAATATAGAGGTATGTAAATATGTATAAAGGAAAAATAACTAATGTTCCACTCCTCCTCCTCATTCCTGTCACCCATTGTAATTAATCTTTTCGGTAATTTGATGGATATCTTTCTATTCCATTATCTTAGTATACACACACACACACACACACACACGCACGCACACACAGTCTTTCCTTTTTAAAAATTCTGTTACAAAAATGAAATCCTATAACACATATTACTCTGAAATGTACTTTTAAAAACTTACTGATGTAAAATGAACGTCTTTTTAGATCTTTTTAGTAAGTTCATAATTTTCGATAGAATTGGCATCATGGAGCTACCCATTTTTGTATTCTTAGACTTGTAGGTAAATCAAATTTTTTTTTCTATGATATTCAGGTTTTAGGTAAACATCCTCATACATATTTTCTTATATATTGGTGCTTTTATTTCTCCTGAGTGGATTCTGATGTGATTATCATGTCAAAGGGTAAATGAATTTTTAATCTTTTATTAAGCACAGCTTAATTACTTTTCCAAAAGATTGTAGCAATTTATATTTTCTTAGGAAATATACAGGAGTGCATTTGTCCCTAATATTATCCCCAGCACTGGATGTCATCAATGTTTTCAAGTTTTGTCAAGAATGACGATAATGGTATGTCAATAACGATACCTCATTATTGCTTTACTTTAATTTACCTGTCTCCAGGGTTGGGCATTGTTCATACATTTATTGGACATTTGCATTTCATATATTATAAATTCCCATTCCCATCCCTTTGCATGTTTTTCTATTGCATTTTCTTTTTCTTCTTGCTATGTAGGACCTCTGTGTAATAGAAATAATAGTGGTTTGCTGGTCACATAAGCACATATGATAAATCATCCTGCAGATATATGCATCTGCTTATTTTTATGATGTCTTTGTCTTGCTTAGAAAACATCCCTCAATGACCTTTCGGATATGGTGCTCACCATAAACATGACCTGGCTAAGCCAGAGTCTTTGAGTTAGAACCATGCCCATTTATGGTGCTTTGTGGCTACAGGGTACCATTTCAGGATCTGGGGCTGCCACCTGACTGACAAAGATGCCACCTGCACTAGCCTTTTCCTTCCCACTCCTCTCCCTGATTTTAGTGGAGATTTGCTTGCTAGCCACACACCTTGTGTCCTATCCTCAGTGCCTGGGATCCTTCTGCTGGAACCATGAAGTGAGACTACTGAAAGTCGTGGTCATTAAGAGACAGTGTAGCATTTCCTAATGTCTCCAGGCCATGTCTCACTGTGGGAAACATCAGTAGCAAAGCATCCAGAGCTTGGCAGCGAGCACACTGGCTCACCCCTTCCCTGTGGAGCCGCGGCTCAGTTGCCTTTGCTTGGTTGCCCTTCTTCACCCTCTTCTCTGAAGGGATCATTAAAATTGCCCAAGACCTCTGACCCTTTGGTACTTCATCCTGGCAGTTGGATTTTATCCAGAATCCATTGGCTGAAGTTATGCCCTGTGGTTTGCTTCTAGTATATCATTGGGGCATAGTTTCTGTAGTCCTGGGCTTCGAGGACCTGGCGTGGCCCCGCGGTAACGGGGTCATTTGCTCCTCTCGACAGCACTAAGGTACAGTCCTCCAAATTCGTAGGCAAGGGTGACTTCTGACCGGGCCAGGCTAGTAGGTGAGTATCTTGAAGGATGAGGGTAGTTAGGAATGTATAGATTTCAATGAACATTTTCCCTCTTCTTGTGACTAAGCTGTTAGAGAAAAGCTAGAACATTAGAGCCACGGGAAAGTTCAGGCGGGGAAAATGAGGCAGAGAGAAGTAAAACAGGCACACACGAGTCTCATAGCACACTGATATACACTGATAGTCTTTGTGGGTTTTAGGACAGCCACAGACACAACAATAATAGATAAATAGAAATAGGTTCAAATGGATACATCTCAGTTTGTGTATTGTCCTATCAGTGGGACACTGACCACTTCTGGAATTGTTAATGGTGATTCAGAGCCACAGTTCAGAGCAACAAGACCAACTGGATTTCTCCATTTTACAGCTGGCGAGATGGAAGCACAGGTGAATAAAGTGATGTGCCCCATCTTCATGTAGTAATTAGCAGCATTGTCAAAACTTGAATCCACATGCCCTGACTTTCTGGTCTTTGTGCTCTCTCCTCGTGCACCTCCTGGTTGATGCACTTAGTTGCAGGAGTAATCTTTTTCAGTGAATAGTAAAGATCGAAGACCAGCTCTTTTGGGGGACTGGTATCTACTGGGGAATAGGATTTATTGCCACACTCATATATACCCCTTTAACCTGCCTCCCAGCCAAGGAGGATTATGTTATCTTGTTTCTTTATTCAGAAAATATGTATCAGTCCCTTCCGATGCTAGGGACTTAATAGTGTGGCAGTTCAGTCAGTATTGAACTGATTTGCATTGTCAAGGTACCAGAGGTAGGGGCCTGAGCAAGTGACTAAGATTTCATTTTACCAGTTAGGAGAAAAGATGTGGCGTGCTGAAAATACACAAATCCCTTTTTAACCATTCCGTTAAAAACACATGCTATATAATTGAATATAAGTACAAATAGAAGGCACCTGGTACAGCTTGTTCCACCTTCTCTTTTATTAGAATCTAAGTGGTAACATTCATTTCCAGGCAGCGTCACCAATGTTGGTTTTGTTCATTATTAGGATATTGTAGTTATTGCGCTCTGAAGGGAGAAGCCCTGGGTTCATAACTGCCAGGACTGGCAAGGGGCCGAAGAATGAGGTGCACTGGCTGATGGGCCTTTTATAGAGTCTGTGGGTCAGAAATCATCTTCAGGGATGATTTCCCTGTGGCCTGTGTTCCCAGGGGAGGATGGGCACTTTTTCTCCTTCAGTTGTAGATGTGGTATGGACTTGAGCCCTGAAGATGCTGCCTGATTCCGGATCAGGGACCCAGGGGCAGCTGGAGGCGGGCAGCTGGGAGGCCAGCTTGGTTGTGGCCGTGGGCCCCGTGAAGCCAGCTGAGAAAGCACCAGGGGCTGCAGGCCTGTGGGAGCCCTGACGTTTCATTATTCTGATTGTAACTGGCATGAGGAGAATTTGTGGATGGGCTTCAGAACAGGGGAAAAGAGAAAAAAGAAGAAAAAAAGGTGAACCGTAAATTACAACAATAATTTATAGGCCACCATCGAGCACACTTGCACCGTGATCACAGCCCCTAATAAATACATTCCCGTGACTTATGAGGCTGTAATAATCCTCCCACTGATGATTTCTGCATTAAGTTGTTGCTGTTATTATTATTGTGCATGTTTGGTAATGAGGAGCAAAAATCAATATTGGGGTGTTTTGATTCTTTTAATAAGGAGAATAAAATTCTTTTCCTCTCCTCCATCCTTTACACCTTAACTAGAAACAGATTCAAAACCCAGAGATAGAAGATTGACTTTGGGGTTTATCCTTTCCTATTTCCTGATCTGCTGGGGGAGGTTTCAAGACAGAACTGTAGTCAAATGAAGTCACTTTCCTGTGTTCTTTTTCCTCCTGGGAACAAGGGAGAGGCTATTTTCTTCCCCCAGGAAGCTCTGTGTCATCTTATCTGTCTCGAGGGGATCCACATAGGCAACAGGTGCATAAAGAGCCTGCACTAACTTCCTGAGCAAAATGAGCATTTCTCCTCCCTTAGCCACCTTCGTGGATGAGAATGCTGCTTTAAAGGGAAGGTCAAAGAAACCTGCCCCAATTCTAGTTCTATCGCTAGATGCTTTATAGCCATACATAAATGTTATTTGTTATCACGGTATAGGCCTACTTGGGAATTCGGCTATGGGCTTTTAAGTAAGGCATCCATCATTTACACCTAAACAATATCTTACCATTTTTATTGATATTTCTCATTTAATCATTATATCATTTGAAGTGGCTAATAGGCATTGCCATTTTCAGGTGAGGAGACTGAGGTTCAGAAAGGAGGTATGTTTCTCAAGGTTGCCTGAGTGTGTGTGTGTGTGGGGGGGTGGTAGATCCAAGTTTCCTATAAGAAAAGAAGAGTATTATTATCACTTTCCCTGGTTGATGCCTCTGGAGTAGCACAGCATTCACCAGGGGTATAGACACGGGCTTCCTTCTACACTCTCCCACAGAGTTTAAATGGACACATCAGATTCAGTGGAAACTTTGAAGAAGCTTGGTGCTTGGAGCAGCTTCCCTTTGGGGACAATGGAGATAGGGAGAATTTGCTGTGTTCTGGGAGTAAGTTTCCCATTACCTAGTATTAGCAGACCATTTGTAACTCACATCAGGCAGGGTTTTAGTGTCCTAAAATTCCTAGAAAAGCTGGCTAAGCTCCTACCCCCCTCTAGGTATGTCCCATGTAAATACAAGGCCCTTTACAATGCTTTGCAGATTTCCAAAGGGCTTACACTTCCTTGTGGTTACCTCTGGCCTGCAAACTCCTGCTTCTGTGGAATCAGTTCATCTTGGAGATTGTCTCAGTGCCCCTCTGTTGTCTGGGGTGTGTGGTACAGCCAGGTAACTTGGCTCTCTTCCTTTTCCTTCAGACAAACCACTCATGCAAGGGTTTTGTGTGTGTGTGTGTGTGCAATATATAGACGACTACTGATGTTTTGGTAGGATAGGAACATTTACACATCACCCCTTGGCTCCTTTTTCGACTCGGTTCCCATTTCCTGCCATTTTCCAAGACTCCCTATACCCTTAACCTTCTTTCCTCGTCCCCCAAATTCCTATCTGTTTTGAATGCTTTTCAGTTTAGCTACTTCCTTTGTTTCCTTCTGACACATGCCCTCAGGGTCTCACCTTCACTACAAGTGCCTTATCAAGGATATTTTCCTCAAAAAGACTTTTTGTCCCTAAAAGGAATTTCTAATGCCCCCCAAGGCCATGTTTTCCAATCTACTGCATGAATAAATAGTCAAACAACAAGCAAAAGAACTCAGTCTTGGATGTACATTGTAACAGTGACAGCAGTGATGTTAATACCTTACACATATTGGAAGTTTTCATGTTGCCAGCATGCTTTGCCTATGTATATTAGCGCATTTTATCCATACAGTGATTCCTATGATCCTGGTTTTCAGATGAAGAAACTGAGGGTCATAGAGAGCTGGGAATAGTATGCAGGCAGGCTCCCTGACGTTTTCAGAGCTCTTTCCCCACCATGTCAGCATAGGTCTAATTCTCTTCCAATCCGTACTGCCGTACTGGTTGGCTTCTGTGTTTCATTGTCACACAATGAATCAAACTTGAAAATTTTAGCCATCTCTGATTTATATTTGCCACCGGCCTCCCTGGACCTTAAGTTCTAAGGAACTGACTTTTTGGTTTTTGACAACCCTAAACATTCAACCACCCTAGGTCCCCAGCCTTTTGTCACTTTCTGGAGTTCCAGAAACACTGTGCAGTGAAGGCCGTGCCTCACAGGACCAGGTCATGAGGCCATGTCAAATGTGTGTAACCTGCTTCTTTAAAATTTGTGGACTATTTCTCTCTCTGTCCATTGGCTGCTACAACCAGCCTGCATGGACTGTGTTCAGTTGTTTTTTGTTTTTCTATCTAACATTTCTTCAACCTGGAAATGCTTTATCGTGTGGCTCAGGACATGTTATAGCCCCAGCAAGGCAGGGGTTAAAATGATTTTACCCACAGGATTTCATGAAGCAGCTGTGAGCCAGTTTTTGGTCCTCTTCTCCATGTCCCCACTCTCTCTCCCAAGGATGCATTATCTGGACCATTATGGAACCCATCAGCAGAGGGGCCATGACCTCTGGCTGACCTTGGCCTGCTGATGCCCTGTCATGCACTCCAATTACTAGGATATGTAGAGGTGACTACAGCCTTCTGAGACCCTTGGAAACTTATAGCTTTGTCAGGTCCTTACCTCTTTTCAGTGGCATTGGGTGACTTCTAGATCCTGCTGGCATTTTTCTTCTCGGGTGATAAGTGTGCGTGCTCACTCTGAAATGAAAACTCCAGAGCTGTGGTTGGTCTGTCTTATTGGAAAACTGTAATTTTCCACTGCTTGGCCCGTTTTCCTTGGATGATGGGCTGTAAGAAGGAACAGTGAGAATATGAGGAGATTGGTTAATATCTTTGCTAGCAGCAACATTATTTTTTTATATTTTCAGGGGGTGGGGGACATCTAGAGTTGTATTGCCTTGATACTTCCAAGTCTCTCTGCTTGTCTTTTAAACTTCATCTTCATTCTTAAATTGACTATAGCTGTGCAATAGGGTTTATGGTTTTGGTAGTATTTTGTAGTATTTTTGTTAATCTTTTTTTTTTTTTTTTCCTGAGCACGGGCACTAAAGAAAAAATGTCACTATGCTCTGCATTTCAGAAGCAAAAGAGAATTAGATACCTGTTATATAATATGCTCACAACATTATATAACAAGTCTTTCCACTGGAAATAATGCTCCAAGCTGTTCTGTTCTCCATTTGCTGTGATTCATTTAAGTGTTGAATGTTAAACTGGTTAAACTGGTCTATCTACCAAGCTCAGAGATGTATTAGGTTGAACCCTATGAATTTGCTGATTTTGTAGATCAAAGCATTAAAATATAGACAGTTTTATAGGGTCCACCTTGTAGTGGCAGCATTAGGCAAAACCTGATCGGAGCAGGAGGGATCACTCAACGCCTCCCGCCATCACCAGGCAGGATTGCATTGCAGTCATACTCAAAAGAATCTCTTAACTCACACTTTTCAACATTTGTTGTCAATGAATAAGATCCCTTCTACTGTTCTGGGTTAGTTAAGGGATTAATATCACTATCAAAGCAGGGACTGGGTCATTCTGGAAGCTCAGCCGAAGTGGCAGTTATGTCTGTTCTTTAAGATCTTTTCTTTAAAGAATTTATTTATTTATTTGACAGAGAGAGACACAGCGAGAGAGGGAACACAAGCAGGGGGAGTGGGAGAGGGAGAAGCAGGCTCCCCGATGAGCAGGGAGCCTGATGCGGGGCTCGATCCCGGGACACTGGGATCATGACCCGAGCCGAAGCCAGACGCCCAACGACTGAGCCACCCAGGCACCCCTGCTCTTAAGATCTTAAAGGACACCTCACACATTGTGTCCCTCTTGGTTGGCAGGATTGGGGTTTTGTTTTTATATTTTTTTATTTTTAAACATCTGTTAAGTTTGGGTATATTTCTCTTTTAAAGGGAGATTTTAAAACATTTTTTCCAGTTTATTGGGACAGAATTGGAAGGCATCACCATATATGTTTAAGGTGTACAGCATAATGGTTTGACTTGAATATATTGTGATGACTACAGCTAACATCCATCATCTCATGTAGATAAAATAAAAGGAAAAAGCAAACAAAATATTTTTTTTTCCTTGTGATGAGGACTCTGGATCCACTCTCTTAACAACTTTCCCGTATATTATAGAGCAGTGTCAGCCATAGGCATCATGTCATACGTTACATGTCTAGTACTTACTTATAACTGCAAGTTTGTACCATTGAATACCTTTCTCCACTTCTCTCCTCCCCCCCACTCTCACTCCTGGTATACACAAATCTGATCTCTTTTTCTGTGAGTTCTCTTTTTCTTTTGGTTCCACATATAAATGAGATCAAACAGTATTTGTCTCCTTCTGACTTCTTTTAGTATAGTACCTTATGGTTGGCCTGTGTTATTGCAAATGGCAGGATTTTTTTCATTTTTTATGGCTGAATAATATTCCATGGAGTGAGCATGTGTGTGTGTGTGTGTGTTTCACAATTTTAAAAAATCTATTATTCAGTTGATGGATGCTGAGGTTGTTTCCATGTCTTGGCTATTGGAAATAATGCTGCTATGAACTTGGGGGTGCAGATAGCTTTTCAAGTTAGTGCTTTCATTTCTCTTCGATATATTTGATTGGGATTTTAGCAACGTGGAAGGATTCTCTATTCCTTTCACCTCTTGCCAACCAAGTATGCATTTCCATGTTCACCAAAAACCAGTGAGGTCCTCTGGCTCTGATTTGCGACGCCTGGAGACTTGTGTCTCAGATCTTAGCCTTGAATGTAAAAATATAAGTTGTTAAACAGCTTGCTTGGCTACCTTAGGAGGTGGGTCCTCTAAATGAAGAGATTGAATCTGCTTTACTCAAGCAATGAGATTTCCAGACAAAGCAAAGTCGTGATGGTAGCCTCTGGACTCTGGGTAGAGTTTTCCCAGCATGTATATCAAAGCCAGATGCTCTGGGTGTCTGCCCTTCCTCCCAGACTCCTGCAACTTCTCCCCACTCCCACGGGCCCTTGAGCAGCAGCTCATGACACCCAGAGGCTTCAGCTCAGGGTGTGTGTTCACTTAAGCTAGTACCTATTCCAAGCATTGAGCTGGACTTACTCCTTTGTTGCCTATAAAAATGTAGTCACCCAGTCATTATAGCATGAGTTTTAGGTACTGGATTTTTTTGCAACAAAGAACATGAAGGCAGCTTCTTTTCATTTGTCTAGGAACTGAGCTCAGACCTTTGTACACCATGACATTATTTCAACACAAAAGATACAGGGTTTGGATGTGGGCCATATGATAGAAATTTTTATGCAATATGTAAACTCTGCTTAAATGAGATAAAAACACCCAGTATAGTTCTTGGCCCTTTACAGACTTCTGCCAGATGCCAAAAAGGTATAGAATAACTAGCTAAAGAGGAAAGAGGAGAGGCTTTTCGGTCAGAAGGCCTAGGCTCAGGTCATATTTTGGCCACTAGTACGTGTTTGACCTTAGGCTACCGTTTCATAGCCTCCGTTCCCCTTTGCAAAGTGGGGTCCCTGCACCTCTCAGGATTGTCCCGTGGGCATAAAATGCAATTGTGGGAGCAACAGCGCTTTGAATAAAGGCCGACAGAACCTAAAGGTGTTGGGTATCTTTTACCCTCCCGGTCTGATTCTTAATAGGCCTCAGATGTCTTTGCATAATTGGATGAAAGGTTGGGCTAATATGTCTTAGAAGTGGATGATGAGCGGCTCTGAGTCCCCAACAGTTTCTTACCCTTTGGGAAGCAGCTGTGGTGGTAGAGGGCTCAGAGGGGTTTGTGGCAGGCTGGGACCCGCTGTTACAGAAGATACCCCTTCCCTACAAGCCCTCTATCCCCACCCTCCTGCAACTTGTTGTTAATGAGGGAGCTCGGTCCAAACCCAGTTTTCCAGGGTCTGATGAAAGCCATAGCCTACTTAAATCATTTTCCTGTGGCCTTTAACCTAAAAAGATTACATTTCAGGGGTGGGGGATTGAGGAGGGTGAGCAGCAGAGGACCAGCCTACTGTCAGAGGACAAAATCAAATTTTTTATGTGATGTTGCTGCATTAAATGGGCCAGTCTTATGTCATGTAACATGTGAATAATGGCTCTAGCATGTGATGTCAAAATTTTCCACATGTCTCATAAATAAATCCAGCCACACCCCTCCCCCCAACCACCACCCAAAGGCTATCCGTTTTTGAACCTCAGCTTGCATCCCAAATTAAGAATGCGTTCAGATTCAAGGTTAAAGGTACAGTGTCCTCTTTCAAAAGGCACGTCAGTGTTTCTGCTGAGAATGATAAATAACTTTTGAAACAGGCTATCAATTGTCAAGACTCTTCGTCCTCCCTATCTTCCTTTTCTTTCTCCTCTTCTTTTTTTAACCTAACTTTGCTGGTTAGGTCGGATGCTTTGGAAAGAATAGATACTATGTTAGGCCAACACTTGATGAAATTTTCTTTAAAGAAAACCACTTGAGATTCCCTAGGGGAGAAGAATCCCACAGTCAGATAGCTCAGTGGCCCTCAAGAGTGAAGGAGCTAGATACAGCCCAGCTACAATTAGTATTGGCAGCCTAGCCAAGCCAAGCCCTTTTTCTTGCGAGAAGCATATATTCGTTTGAGACCTGTCCACTCGCATGGAGATACCATGCACAGATTCTGACGTTAGTCAGAAAACCTAAAACGTTGATGTTGTTTGCCAAGGACATGCTGCCTTTTCGTTATCGATTGTGACCAACATAGGTGGCTTTTGGAAATAAGAATCCAAACCGTCCTTGGGTCCAACACATCCAATATCAGCCGTAAATGTACAGGGAGATTCTTCTACAAAATCCAGCCTTGTTGAAAGCTCCTTTGCTGAAGCAAAGCTGCCTCTCTATTCCCCCTAAGGGACAGAATGCTTTTTTTGTTTTCCCATTTTCCAGAGGGTCAGGAGGAGACAACGGGCAGGCGCATGATGGCTGAGAACCAGAGCAAAGAACAGGAGGGGAATTTGGCTTGATTTTCTTAGAGGCTCAAGTCCCCCCGTCTGCTCTCTCTGTCCCTCCCTTCTCTCTGCACCTCACAAACAAAGGCAGCATCTTTCTCAGATAATGCCGCATGTGTCAGAAGCGAACGTTCTGGGAATGTACATGGTGACCTGCTCTGTGTAACAAACGTCAACCCCAAACCATACAGAAGTCGCTACATCTGTTTTGGCTTTGTTCGCAGCGCAGAGGGGAGGGGGGTGCACTCCATGGTCAAGGGCCAAACTACATGTCATATTTCATTACCTTCATTAGCTACTACAGAAGGCTGCATTCAAAGAAAAGGTTGGTATTAACTCTTGAGCCACCAGCCTTTTCTGACAACCATTTTCACCTTCACCCACTGCTTGCCGATCGCTCTGTGCTCATGCTGTGGGCTCTGATTTAACTAAACTGTAAATCAGCCCTGAGGTCCACGATTTCACCTTCTTAAAGGAGGCAAGCTACTGTTTTATCCTAGGTAGCTACTTACAGGACGTCACAACATCTGGAACCTATTAGGGCAAATGCTAGTGTAAACCCAATGGGGAAAGCGTATTTAGAATTAATAAAACTTTCCCTTCTTGTTTTGTCCGCGGTTGTCTTTTTCTTTCCTTCCTCACATTATTTCTGTGATTTAGTGTTGCCAGCTCCATTCTTGGTGGCTGAAGTGAGATAAGATGATGCTTACTGATGCCTCGCTATTTTGGGGGAGTTTTTCTTGGTGTGCTTTCTTGTGATGACATCACTGGACCCTCACGGTCATGGCCCTTGGACCTAAGGACCCATTCCCCTGTCTTCATGTTGTATTTCTTAAGCTATACTCTACACTTACTGAAATAAAAGTGGGTGCAGGTATAAAGTAGATCTTGATAATGCATGGCTGTAAAAATGGTCCGTTTTCGTGCTGCATATTGAATACATCATGATTCTATTTGAAATCCTCTATGGCCCGCACGTGCTGTTACTTAATACTGTGAAGAATGGCCAGTTGGCCAGCATAGGTCAGAACACACCTGGACTTTGGAATTAGGGGTCTGGAATTTTGATTCTTCATCCTGGCTCTGCTGTTGATTTATCTCCTGGTATCAGACAAAGCTCTTACCCTTAGTTCTTCCATCTGTAAACTATGGATCATTATACCATTACAAGGGTTCCATGAGCTCAAATGATTTCATTTTAGGACACTCTGAAAAGCCCTAAGAAGACAATACTTTAGAATATACCATTTGGAATACAATAACATCTCTTTATTTTTATTAATACGTATTTGAAAGATCTACACCAGTGACTTGCAAGTATAGTCCCCAGACCAACAGCATCAGCATCACCTGGGAACTGGTTAGAAATGCAAATTCTTGGCCCATATACCTACTGAGCCAGAAACTCTTTGGTGGGGGAATTCTGATGTACACTCAAGTTGGAGAACTGCTGATCAATACATTTGGCTTCCAATCCAGGAGTTAAACGCACAGAGCTCTCTCGGCCCAAATATTGGAGCAGAAGCTCAGCTCTCCAAGGATTGTAATGTATTACCTGAAAGCCACTCTAGATCTGTAAGCAACACAGGTCCTCTCTCGTTTTGATTTGTGGACAGTGCCAACACAAAATTGTTTTTCTGGTTGGAGGTGAGTTTCATAATTTGGCTGAGCATTATTGTTTCACTAAACTCCGTAGTCCACTTTGTAAGCTGGTGTCTGTCTCATGGCATCTTGGATACAGTTTAACCTGCCAGGAAAATAAATTTATAATGAAGATGGACACCCACCACCAGAGTAAAGACATCAAGCTTAGATTTGGGACTCAAATGTACACAGAGGCAAAATGATGCCATAGAAGGCATCTAGAACTTCTCTGGAGTTGGGACACTAACATGAAGATACTTTGCACATTGTCCCCTTGGAGGCAGAAAGAGAGAAATGGAAGAAAATAGTGTTCATGATGAGAAATGCTGTGCTTTCTTTGGTGAATCCCAGGTGTCCCTGTTCCACATTTTACAGGAGTTGTTGTAAAATAAAAACCAACCACACAATGGACACCTGGATATGTGATCTAGTTTTGTAAATCAGTAGCAATGTGTAAATTGTAAATGCAGGAGCATCTGCTATAGGTTGGCTGTTACTATGTATCTGCATCTAGTGCTACTTTGTGCTTATAATCCCTTTTTTTCATAAAGAAATGAAAAATTATACTCCCTCTCATCTCCTTTTGGTGTTTCAGGTTTCCCTAAGATTCAGGACACATTCGGAATCTGAGAGAAAGGCCACCAATTAGGACGATTTTTTTGGTTCCCATTTTTAACCTCAGACCAGCCAACTCATTTCTCCCTCCTTTGAATTTGTCCCTAAGTTTGGTCCTACAATGAGACCTTTTGCATGGCAAGTTTAAGCCTGGAGCAAATTTTTATGGCTGAATTATAAACCCTTGAAAATAGGGGTTTATAATGGAAATGCTGACACAACCTTAACTCTAGCAGTGAGAGCGCAATGTAATAATAAATGAGGCAGAACAGCAAAGTGCTGCTTTTAATTTATCATTTAGTAGAAGAAAAAGGCCTTGTTTACTTCTTCTTTTTCATCTTCTTCTCTGCTTCCAAGACTTGCAACCATTATTTTGAAATGTATTTTATAATAAAACCTCAGTGGTTATGTTGCCTAGGGCTTGAGTGTCCATTTTAGAAAGGGAGAAAGAGAGAGAGAAGAGAGAGGGAGACATTTTTGAGGTCTGAGAAGCATATTCTGTTGACTGATTATGTTTTGACGGCACAGTGCCTGCCTGGGATGCATTTATTGTGGAACAGATCAGCTACTCTGCTATGATCCAGAAATGCCCTGAACATATGATCCCGTTTGGACATGTCTACAATAGTAGCAGTAAAAGTAATAATAATATTTGAAATGCCCTCTAGCTCTTTTAATTCCAGACATCAGTGCATTTTGAGCATACAGATTACAGCCTTTGGAGTCACTTATGTTGTGTAGCTTCGTATCTTTCCCCATTCCCTGCATTCCCATTTTGTGGATGGAGAAGCTGAAGTCTTTCATTGTCGGTGTGATTTCTGGAAATGCAGTTCAGTCCTTACTAGGCCTCTGTATACTAAGCACTGGGCTGGGATACAAAAGAGCATGGCCCCTCATCTCCTGGAACTTAGAGCCTAGTGGGCCAAGCAAACATGTAACAAAAAATAATAGTGTAAGATATTATAACAATAGAAGCCTGTTGTAAAGTCACTTTATGACATGGGTGTTCACCTTCTTCTAATCCTGACTCCATCATTCCTCTTTCTTCAGAGAGGCCCAAGGAGCCAAAATCTCTAGCGTACCCGTCTTGCTGGGTATTTTGCAGTCTATGTGCCCAGGATGGTGACCTTTATAAATGCAACACATTCCTTCCTTTGTCCTGCTGCTTCTCCTTTGGTTTGTCCAATAGGAGGGCTCAGTAGAAGAATGGGAAGCAGTGGGAAAGTGAGGTCATAGTATTTATTCCTCTGGCTTTCTCCCTTTTGGGCTCAGAATTGGTTGCATTTCTCTATTGAAGACCATAGCTCCTGTCTGCAGCTCTTTCGGACAACTACTACTCTTGCCAGGTTCTGGCAACCCCACCCTCCTTGGCACCTTGAGGCCTAGGGGTGGTAATGGTTCCTGCGCTCTTGCTAGCCCCAGGGTCCTGCTTCACTATCCCTTCTGGGTTCCCCAAACCCAGGTCGCACCTCGGCAAACAGTTCCTTCATTAAACTCTTCTCAGTATCCCGATTTGAGTGTGTGCAGATTGCTTCCTGCCGGGCCTCTGGCTGATGCAAAAAATAGACACAGCACACGTGTGTGTGCACACACACATGCATACATACACTTTAAGAAAAGAGAGTATTTAGGCAGAAGATTTATAGAGTAGGTCTGTCCAATGTTGGGATTTGTGGTGAGTACATTATGAAGTCACTTCTTATGATTCCTAGGCCAGATAATGCATCCATCATGCAAGGCGGCAAGCCCCTGAAATTACATCAGATTTACAACATAATAAACTTTCATTAAGCTGAAGCTACATGAAACTTATTCGCTTTCATTCCCAGGACTAAACAAATGCTGCTTGAATACTTAGTGAAGCCAGGTCTCTCCCAAATTGGTAATGCTTGTATGAGGATGTTAGAGAGGATGAAACCAGGAGACACAGAACATGCCACTCCTTGGAACGTCCTAGTAGCTGATCGGTACTTATATTGTTGGCATTAGTTTTCCTCAGCCATTCACAATGAGACACATGAGGCTGCTCACTGAGGTTGATCTGTGTTTGCATCCACCATACAGATTCCTGAGTGCATTTTAATCACCGTGTGTCTTGTGCTTTATGGAAGGATTTATGCTATTTGGTTGCTTTCTCTTCTGATATTGCACTGGATAAATCAGTTGTGATCATTCCTTAACATTTCAGAGAGCAAATACTCCAATGATAGAATGGAAGTGGTTCACCAGGAGGCATCTCCTAAGAAGACATAATTCAGGAACATGGCGCTTAAACATGTAGGCTTATCTCTGTGCTCTCAGCCTCAATAAAATGAACGTTTAGGCATAAAACAGAAAACCATAAGGACAACAAACATAGAAGAGGAAGTTACGGCAGATAAGAAGTGTCAAGAAAATTTTGGAAGCTGAAAAATAAATGGACTGATGGTAACTGATTTAGCAGGTAATAGAAAGGTAGAACTACATACCTGCAAAAGGCAAAGTCCAGAATTGAGCCAATTTGAGGTGCTAGAACATAAAGGTTCTGCTATTGGAGACCCTGGCTATCTCTGCAAGTGTGGGAATGGGTAGCGCTGGGAATAGGACTGTTCGGAAGTTGGATAAAAGATAAGTGATCTTCTAGACTCACCCTATACTTCTTTGCTCAACTTTATCAGAATCTTGGAGTTCTGGGGAGGCTGTAGGGGTACTAGTCTCCATGCACATGGGGATTAATTGAAGTGTGTGCGCTGAATGGTGATACATCCTTGCTCCTGTCTGCCACTTGGTTGGGAAACATTGTTGATCATCTCCAGGCTGGAGACTGGAGGATTCCTTTCTGAGGAGTTGAAGATTCCAAGAGGAAAGATCTACAGATACTGTCAGCTGGGATTTCAAGGAAACAACCAGATCCCCTCCTAAATACAGAGGACATCACCCGCCCCCCCCACAGAACTTCCAACAGCTTTTTAAAAAGTGTCTGTTTTAAAAATATAAATGAACAGATGGTGTTCCCCCAGACACTTAAGGAAAACTTTATCTTGGTGACAGGAACAAGCAAAGAGAAAGAGGAACTCAGAGGAGATAGAAATAGTGCAGAAAGCAGTCGAAAATCTAAAAACAAAGTTAAGATATTCAGACAAGGGGAGATGCCACATCCATCAAATAAGAGTGGGATGGTATTTTTAAAAGATAGTTCAAGATGAGAAATTGCCCCCAAGTACCGAGGAAACAAGTGAATATGGCAGAAATTTCATACAAAGATTAAAAATTTCAGAGAGTAAAGTAGTTGCAGTCAGCATCAGTTTTTTCAGTAGAAGTTCTGGAAACTAGGAAACAGTAAACCTTGGGCAAAAATTATTTCCAATGTAGAACTTAAGAACCAGTCAAACTGTTGTTTAAGCATGATGGTAGGATTTACCTCCTCTGTCCCTTTTCTGAGAAAGTTATTGAAGGGTGTACTTTACTGATAAAGATGAAAGAAACTAAAAAAGAAGCATGAAGATCCAAACAATGAAATGATTTAACACTAGAAGGAGGCAAATGGAATTCCTGAGATAATGGGGAAGAGGACTTTTAGGATGACTGTTGGGCAGAAGCCTTAAAATAGAAACCTAGTCTAGTTTGGAGCAATAAGACATAGGGCCCTAGGATGTCTCTGAGGAAAAAAAAAATAATTAGGATAGATAATCTGATGTGTTTAAACATATTTGTAAGAAATTCATAAGTGGCAAGAATTTGGGGATAAATTAATGATACATATGTAGAAAACCAAGCAGACAAAAAAACAAAAACACCAAACCCCAAGAACATTAGTAACTCCTGGAAAAACAAAAAGGTTGTGCCAGAAAAGAACTGTAACTATAATAAACCACAAAGCTTATGTGTGAATAATGTTTATGTGGTAATAATACAATTACAATGTAGACAGAAAGTATTTTGTTAACAAAAAAGATGTTATATAACTATATTAAAAGAATGGCATGGGTGTATACATACATGCATGTGCTTAGGGTTGTAAGAGATCTGAATCCTCAATTTCCATAGTGTGAAGTCAATAGATAATAGTAAAAAAAAGCCAAAATCAAGAAACATAAAGAAAAGCAGATTAGTTAGAAACATGGAGGCAGACACCAGAAGAAACAATTAAGAAGGTAGAGAGTGGGAGATTGCTCTGGGGAGCAGGAATCAGGACTGGAAAGAGGGTGAAGTGAGGAATTGCTATTCCTCATTAGAGGCCTTGTAATACTTCTATTACATGGGTTATTTTGTTAAAAGTAAGTTTAAAAACAATTCTGCTAGTGAGAATTTGTCTTTTTCACTTGTTTATGTTTCTTCTTCAGTCATGGTTAAGGGGTAGACTCATGATGATATGTATTGGTAGTGCTATCTGGGTGCCAGGCACTTGGTTAAATACTTGATGTGCATTTTCTCATTTAATCCTCTTGATAGTCCTGAGATGTTTTTTCTTTTACCCCCTTTTAGAGATAAAGGAATTTAAGTTCAGAGAAGGTACGTCATTTGCTCAAGTTCCATAGCTCTCGATGATTCTAGAGCCCACATCCTTGCCTCCCTCATCTCCCCTCCCTGCCATCTCTCCAAGACAGGCAAGCATTTTCCTGTGATCTGCTCCCCTCACCATATTTTTAGTGAGGCTTTGCTCATGCTCGTCTTCCCACCTAGAGAACACACTTTCCTGCTCTTCTGACCCGTTTCCTCCTTGCCTCCTAAACGCAGCCCAACTTTTTCAAGTTACTGTTTTGAAGAACAGCAATGACCTAGTGGGGATGCTTCTAGCTGAATAGCTGAGGTCCAGGATACAGTGGAATGTAGTACCTGGGACGGCCCTATTTATAGCTGTACTTCTTACTAGCTCCATGACCTTGAGAAGATTATCTAACTTTACTAACTTTCCTTGTCTGGAAAATGGGATAATAATGGTAATTACTTTATTGGATTGTTGCAAAGATGAAATGAGTTCATACATGTGAAGTCTTTAAATTACGACTGGCACATAAATGTTAGTGATTATTATTATTATATGCAATAAATACTGTTGACTGGTTTATAGTTGATTAACAATTGACAGAAAGTTTGTGGATCTAAATGAATAAATCATCAGTCCTCTAGAATAAAACACGAAACTGTTCTTGAAGACGTAGGCCACATACTTCTTGCCCACTGGATTTCCTTCAGGTTAATAAAACAACAAAGAATTTTTACTGTTCCCTACCCTCAACCTCCATTTTTTAAAAAATTTTTTTATTGT
>NC_138384.1:14537642-14555195 GCF_054177405.1 Leptonychotes weddellii | reverse complement strand
TCCAGTTCCATCCACGTTGTTGCAAATGGCAAGATCTCATTCCTTTTGATGGCTGCATAATATTCCATTGTATATGTATACCACATCTTCTTTATCCATTCATCTGTCGATGGACATCTTGGCTCTTTCCACAGTTTGGCTATTGTGGACATTGCTGCTATAAACATCGGGGTGCACATACCCCTTCGGATCCCTACATTTGTATCTTTGGGGTAAATACCCAGTAGTGCAATTGCTAGATCATATGGTAGCTCTATCTTCAACTTTTTGAGGAACCTCCATACTGTTTTCCAGAGTGGTTGCATCAACCTCCATTTTTGCTTTCCCTAAGTGGCTGTCTTAGGTTGAGTTATCCTAATCTAAGAAGGGGATTTTTGTTCAGTGGATTTGGAGGAAGCATATATGAAAACAACACTGTTAAGGGTCTTGGGGAGGAAGCAGGATTGGGCAAAGGAAGGAATCAAAGAGTGATGTGGCCACAGAGGCCTTCATCGATCCTACGGGAAGGCCATGGGATCTGAGTTGTGTCAAGTCAAGAGAGGGGGTGGGCCTTTGTATGCCCATATAAACAGTCATAGAATGTGAGTTGTGTCTGAGGTGGTGCTCTTTGGCCAGAGATGCAGTTGTGAGCTTTCAGCAGCTAACTCTCCTGGCAACTGCAGAAGTGAGCATCTCAGACAGATGGAAGGAACGGGGCTACTCATCACAGCCTCCATGTCAGTGCCCCTCTCTCTGGCAACTAGCATTTTCATGCTGCCTCAGCATGTAAAGGTGGGAAAGAGGGTAGTCCTCTAGATGTATGTATTCTGAGGTGTTTGTTTTTTTTTTTTGCCCTCTGTATTTCAGAATATGTTATGTTGTGGTAACAGATTAACTCTCACTTTCCAGAGGCTTAACATGACAAAGATTTATGCCTAATTTACAGTGCATATTTAGCAAATTTAACTCAGTTTAGTGGTGGATGGGGATGTGTTCCACACACTAATTCAGGAACCTAGGCTCTTAGGTCATCATCTCTAAGCAGTCCACCTAGAACCTGAAACACAGAGCCTCCTTTGTGGCAGAGGAGGGAACCAGAGCATCACATGCCAGTTGCTAATGCTTCTGCCTCACAGATGTACATGTCACTCCTGCTGAAAGACCAGTAGCTACACCTAGCCATTTGACTCTAGTTGCGGGAGAGCTGGGAGATGTGGAGGAGCCACAGATACGCGGGGGGCCACTAAAGCTTCGGCTTCACTCAGGGCGATTCCCATTCTCAAGGAAGGACGACAGCAGATTAATATCTGCCACCAGAAGGAAAGAAGTAGGTTTGAATGTTTACCTCCAGTCATACCCTAAGTCATGGTCTTTACATTGCTACTCATAGTGAGCTTCAGGGAATAATTGAACCCTTTAATGTTGCCTGAAAAATCTTACATGTTTACACATGTTCCTGGGATAGAGTCCATAACTTTTAGCAGATTCTCAAAGGGGTCTGTGACTTTAACAGTGTTAGAATGCACTGTATTATTAGGTCGCTATCTATTGTATCAGTCCTTGGTTTCACCTACACAACAAAATAAAGGCTCAGGCTTTGCCTTTACATAAGTGTCAAGATTCAGATTTGAAAACTGGAGACAGGAGTTGTAGCGTGTGGGGCTGCCTTTCCCCTGAGCCGGCTGCCCACTGCGCACCTGAAGCGTGATTCCTGACCCCAGCACGATTCCTGGTTTCTGTAGTGACTGGGACCTTGTGTTGGCCAGTGGGGCCCTGCCAAGGCTCCAGTCTGAGCTTTTCTTAACTCCGTGGCCAGGTTTCCTCATGTATTGAATAGAGGATCCAGTTAGTGATGGTTACTTCTGGCCCTAAGTTTTTATGACTCTGGTTATAATCTATAGATGAAGTCAGCAGACGTTTTCTCTAAGGTGTCATCACCTCTGCCTCCCACAAAGACCCCAAATGATGTTAATCTCCTCATCTTCCCAAACCAGTTATCCCTTTATGTTTTGTTCCTAATCACTGGTAAAGATTTAATATGGACGAAGTGAAAGCTATTGCTTTTATACATGTTTTCTTCATTACTGTTATTGAGTAACTGATATTATCTTTCATGTGTACCAGGGGACTTCCTTGTAAATAGCAAATAGGTATGGAAAAAAGCAGCCTTTGAATAGTATTAAACGCCTAGCTGTTACGTTGCACTTTGATGAGAGGCAGTCTGCATATATATCCACTTTCAAAATAGAAAGCTATTCACCCTTGAAAGCAATTCACAGAGGAAGTTTAGTGACATCAGAATTTAACTGAGATGAGCCTTGTTGGCTCCAGTCATGACTTGGAGGTCTAGGTTGGGTGAAGAGAGAGAAGAAACTTTTAGGAAGTCTGGAGGCTGTTGTTTCATCAAGGTGACCTTTGTTGCCATCTGATAACAGTATAGTTCCCATTCTGCTTTCACTGTTGACCGTGTTTCTGTGCCTTAGATTTCTATCTGTGTTTGGTGTAAGGTCTCACAGACCGGGGCCTTATTTATCTTTATAGGACCTAAGTTTTGTCATCTTCCCTATGGCAGACTTGGCAGAGTAAATGAGAGAATGAAGGAATGAACAGTGTGTAGGATTTTTGGACCCAGTAAAGTCATTCTCATTCTTTGGATTTTCTTCTCAATCACATCCCAGAATGAAACACTCCTGCCTTTTTCTCTTCCCTTTCCTCTTTCTCTTTGTTCATTGGTACCTTCTTTTCACATGAATTATACACATCATTCACTTAAAAATTAACTTCTGGACAATCATTATACTTGAATTGTGTGTCATTCCAAATGGCATTTGTGGACTTACTGATTTTACTCTGGTGGTCTTTGAATGGATGACTTTGAGCTCAGGCAGTAAAGCAAAAAGTGAATTCCCAAGGTAAGTTTTGCGAATGTTGGGAGACTCCGGAATGCTCCAGTTATATGCCAGTTTCTGTCTTCAAAATGGGAGACACGGGTTACTGCATTCTACTCTGTTAGCCATCTCCTGGTGATTCCTGCTAGACCCCTCTCCTGCGGCCCAGACAAGGTGAGTTCCATGACGTCCAGAGAAAACACTAAGCTCTAGCTTATCTCCCCAGAGTTTTGCTAGTAGCTTTGTTCATTTTTCACTCACCTGTGAATTTTCCATTTAGAAAGTATGATTAATATTCCATAGAAGAAAAATCCCTCCTTCAGAGATTTTCTTACCAACTACATTGCATTTAAATTAATTAATATGAGAATGTCCTACTTTCACTAATCAAGATTCTATACCTATTCAAGATCTAGAGGATCTCCCTCCCATGAACTTCTCAGTATGAAGTGACCTTGACTTTCCTTGAGCTCAGGTACAAGTTGTTGGTCATTATTTTTTGTACTGACATGGTTTCTTAATGTTATTTTGAACCATTGATTAAATCTTGCATTGGCACTTCACCATTTTATTTTCATTAGTTAGATGAAACTTAAGCTCTTTGAAGTCAAAGACAAGGTGTTGTGGGTCTTTGTAAATCTTTTGGCATTAAGTATGGTGCAAAGGTACACAGGGAAACGATTGTAGCTCTGAGTAGGTCATAAGCGAATGCATCAGTGGTTGTTCTTATATATTAAGATTTTCTCTGTTTGATTTTTGAGAATAGTTACAACCTCACTTAAAACAGGAGAACATACATTACTGCTACCATTTAGGGCATTATTGTGGTTTGAAATGTGCCCTTGAAGAATACTCAGTATTTTGCGAAGTATTTTCACCTTTCATTTCACATAATTTTTGTAGATAAGGGAAAGTAAATTAACATAGAAGCTGAAATCTCAGCGATTATCTTGCCTGTCACGTGGTGATTGAACGAATGAACGGGTAAGGCGACAAATGGATTAATGCAATTAAGGAAATTTTAATATGAACTGGTCTGAACTGATATAGAATAACTGTTAATAATTGCATCATGGCTATATTTTAAAAAATTATCAGTTATAGGTATATACTGAAGTATTAATGATTTAAATAACATGATGTCAACGATTTCCTTTAAGTACTAGAGCAAAATAAAAATAAAAATACTGGAGCAGACAACAACAAAAAGTGAGAGGAGAAAAAGCTATGAAAAAGACTGCACAGTATACAAAAATTGTCAAATGTACACTCAAAACTGGAAATAACAGTAAACCTGCAATTTCCATAAAAAAAAAAAAGAACAGAATCCGAATTGGAACTGTTTGATTTTGAGTTGAAGGCGAATGCTTTCCTTCCTTCGGCGTTTGGGGCGGTGAGTGCAGTATCTCCTAGAACAGAGTTGTATAGGAGCGGGTGGTGCACGGATTCCTCTTCCCCAGCAGAGCTTTCTTTCAGCATCTGCTCTCTTTCCTGGGACAGAGCTCCTGAAGTCACTTTTGCATTCACCACTTGGCTTTGCCATTTTGTATCATTTTATCTTTCTCAGCCTTTTCCCGGATGCTTTAGGTGTCCTTCGGCTGAAGAAAAACAAAATTCCATTTCTGTCACTTGCACTGTGGGAAAGCTGAGGCAGTAACCTCCCTGAGCCTCAGTTTTCTTATCTGCAAAGTGGAGATGAAATGGGACCAGCCATGGCAGGTGAGAGGATTAGCTGAGGTAATGTCGCTTGCTTAGCCCTCTCCTGGCATATAGCAAGTGCTCACTAAATATTTGCCATCGGTACTGTTGGTAGAATTGGAGATAGGCACAGAGAAAAAAAGGATTTGGGGACGATGTCATCAGCAGAGTGGACGTGAATGAATATTTCCTCAGTTGCATTAAATTTAACTCCGCTTCCTAAGGGAGGCACATTGATCCAGGGAGCGGTGAGGGACAGGGATCGACCGCCGCTCGCCGCGCACACAGAGGAAGGAAAGGTGCGGCAGGACTATAGCAATTAAAACTGATATGTTAGATGGGATGCGTTGCTTCTTACAAATCCTGGCAGTGCAGGACCTCCTTTACATTCATGGGAAAAGATGAAGAGTAATCCTGCCCCCGGATGCGGTCTTCCTTTCCAGGAGAAGGGGATTGGCCCAGTGCAGTTGCACAATGTGCAAGGATGTAAATCCGATAATGTCATGCTTTAAAAAAATCAAGAAAGCAAGCCCTGCTGATTGCTTATATGGACAGCTGGCGCACCTTAAGAAGTGAGAGCGGTTCAGGCGGGAATGTAATAAGGCCCAGGAAAGTGGCAGCATGAAAGGGATGACCTTTATTTGCAATCATGGCTGAGATTTACAGTTTATTACTGATAGCTTTTATAAAGAGCCATTCAGTTCAGAGGTGAGAGGTTTGTCATCTGGAAATGCAATTAACTTTACCTTATCCCAATCCCCCTGGTCTTAGTGCGAGAGCAGCACTCCAGCAATATCATGATTTCACCTCTAATTTCATTTCTGTCTCCTGCATCCCTAGGTCCCTGGCATTAACGCGGTTGCATATTTTCACTATTATTATTTTTTATTATTGCTACTCCCTGTCATCAGTAGCCAGAAGGCACTTGTGTATTTTTTTTTTTTTAGATTTACATTATTTGATTTCCGAATGAAGAAACCTCAAAGCATAAAGCCCTTTTAAACCACAGCAGTTAGAGAAGCCTACAGAACCAAATGTGTGCTGTCTTAGGTCCCTGAAATTAATTATGGAAATGGAGAGCTGGTATCAAGGTGGAGCTGTTTGACAGAAAGATGGGGGCCCGGAGAGTTGAAAGCCTCGCGGTGCCTCCTCCTTCAGCGCTGGACACACCGTGCCTAGAAGGATACCCGCTCCGCCGTGCCTGTTCAGGCGCACGAGCATGTGCAGGAAGCCCTTCACAATTGGAAACATGAAAAAATGAAAGCGATTTTGGCACCCCTGCTGTGTGTGTATGAGAAGTCCCGAAAGGTCTATTTTTGTTTCACAGGTTCAGTTTTATGACCCTCTCTTGTCTGTTAAGTCAGGTCTGCAGGAATTTAAGAGCCAGACACAAAAGCAAGAATTTAGTACTTTTTGCCAGTTGGTTTAGGTTATTTGAAATATAGCCTAGTATATTTTCCACACTAGGCTGCTGCCAGATAGAACAGAGGAGGGAAGTGGTTCCAAGAGCCTGCATCCTCAGATTTTTCAACCTTTGAAGAATGGAGGGAGAGGCGCAGGATCCTACTGCGGGCCCCATCACTTAATGCCACATTGTCTGTGGCTCTGGCACCCCCCCCCACCTCCAGATCACCCCTCCACCTGCCTTATAAAACCCCAAACAGAGAGACCTTTTACAAATTCCTAAGGCTCTATCTGAAAACTATTTCCTCTGGGGTAAGGTAAGAGCAGAATAATTACTACCCCTGCGTTTTTCATCCCAATTTTATTGTGGCTATTATTTTCATCAGTGTTAGAGGTTAATATCCCTATTTTTCCCCTCCACTGCCTAAATATAACTGGGGCTGAGCACACAGCCAACCCAGGTAGTGGAGGAAATAGCATTGCCACCAAAAGAGGTTTGGATTAGTCCATCTGAAATGAGGGTTTGGGGCCCTAGGGTAAGAATTACCCTACTGCAGCTGATAGCAGATAGATTTAAGCCCATAGTATTTCTTTTCTCAGCTGAGAGAGGTCGGGTTAAAAGATTCAGAAGGTGAATAGAGCATGAAACGATGCGCTTATACAACTATATTGGTACTACAACAGAATGGCATCTCTAAGAATAAAAGCGTCCAAGAGCCATTTTTAATAGGAAGAAAGGAAAGCAGGAGCTTCAGTTGAGCATCCTTAAAGAACTCTTTGCAGGCAAAGCAGGGTTAAAGGTGCTTAACTTAAGGGACCGTGCTAAACTTGAGGGGGATCTATTCAACTGCCCTTTTTCATAGAAGTACCTTTAAAATTAACCTTTAGAAGTCTGGCGTTTTAAATCTTGTTTGTCCCCAGGCTGTGTCTATACTCCAAGAATAGAAATGGTGGAGAGGGCAAGCATGGAAGCTGGAGGCGGAGCGTTTCAAAGGCTAGCAGGGGATGCCGGTTGAGATCCTATCTGGACTTAGGTCAAAGTACTGGCAGTGGAGATGGAGAGAAGTAAATGGATATGAGATAAAGTTTGGAGGCGAAGCCTACAAGATACACCTACATATTGAATAGGATTAGGAACCATTTATACAAGGAAGTCAAGAAGACTACATCCCAGAGCCGATGTATCCATTCACACAGGCTACTTCCTTAGAGTTCCAAATGCTACCGAATCGAAAAGCCATTCCCACTAAGCGCTGCTGTCCTGCTCTGATAAACTTAGGTAGGTACTCAGTTACTGTCTGTGGCTTGGTGATGTGGCCCAGGTGCTTTTTGTGTGATCAGTGCCTCCAGCTATGGAACTTAATAGTGCATGCTCGTTCCCTTCCCAGACAGTACCTTCTTCAGAGGGCATGTGTAGAACAGCATATTTGTTCCATTACCTTCCACATCAAAGCTACCAGCCTTTCTGCAGGTTCTCTGCAAAAAGCCCTCCCACCCACTGCTTATTCCTTCTATTTTACACACCTTTGACCCTGGTGTAAGCAGAGGTAGCTCTTGCCTCCTCCTTCATTGATCTTCTTCCTTTCTCCCATTGTCCTTGTTTCCGGTGTCAATTTCATGCTTGGAAGCCAGAGAAAGTATACATCAGAAATGTTTTAGAATGCAAATCAGAGCCTAGCCCTTCTGCACTCAAAACCCCATCCTATGGCTCCCATCCTTCCCATGGTCTCTAAGACCACACAACATCCAGTCCCTGCCTTGCGACCGCCCCCATCTCTTTGACATCTTCTTTCACCAGAAGCAGCTTTGGTTTCAAGTGAGTGAAGTTTAAGTTTCATGGACCCTCCTTTGCACAGGCCCTTTCCAAGATCTGGCAGGGTCCCGAAGCAATTTTATATTCGGAATTTTATTTTCTGTGTCGTAAAAGGGTCCCCCCCAAACTGCATAAGCTTCAAACTCTGTGAAACCTGGTTTCACCTCCTCTAGCCCTCTTCCTCATTCTTCTCTGCAGCCATATTAGCCTTCTTTACCCTTTCAAACATGGCAAGCTCATTCGTACCTTGTGGCCTTTGCTCTCACTCTTCTTCTAAAGCATCACATGGTTCACTCCCTCACTCTGTTCGAGTTTCTGCTCACATACCTCCTTCTGAGAGAACCCTTCCCTAATGGCTCTCCTCCCCGTGCGTTCTGCCTCTTTCTCCTCTTTACAGCTTCCCGCTGACACATGAGAATACATATATTCTTTTGTTGATTGTATATTGATTGTATATTGCTTGTTGTAGATGTTGTACTATCATCCACTAGAATAGAAGCCACATATGGACAGGGACTTTGCTTCATTCACTATTTATTCCAAGATCCAGGAGCAGGGCCTGCCTGTAGTCAGTGGTCAGTGAGTGCTGGCTGGATGAGTGATGGCAGGGTCCAGCTGTTTTTCATCTTCTTTGACACAGAAAGACTTTGATGAGAACTGAAAATGTATACAAGTGAGAGAAAAAATTACTGCCTGATAGTGAGGTCTGTAGAACATAAAGAAGGGGGAGCAGTGGGACCCAACTGTCTGGAGCAGCGCTGCCCTCTAGAACTTTCTGTGGTGATGAAAATGTTGCATATTTGTGCTGCCCAATAGCCACTAGTCACTGTGGATTGAGCACTTGGAAGTTAGCGAAACTCAGGAAACCGAATTTTAAATGTTATTTGATTTTAGTTAATTTTATTTCAGTTAACATATTTGATTAATGTCATTAACTTTAGCCACATGTGGCTAATGGTTACCACATTGATCAGCGTAGGTCTGGGGACTCAGAATCCTTTATTTGGGAGAGCATGATCTAGCCAGATGCTGGAGCTGAGACCAAAACCGAGTGCTTCTGATTTTAGAGGGAAAAAAATGCCCTGAGTTTACCACAGATAGTGACAGGGTGTAGAATGAGGCATGTTTTTCAAGATGCCTTGAGATCCTCCAAAAGCAGGACCTTTCCCATTTCTAAGAACAGTGTCTGATAGTTAACAACAACTAGATTTTTTTTTAGGGTAGCCAGACTGGATGACTTAGAAACACACACACCACAGAAGGTTAGAACCAAAAGGCCAGGTGACCTACCTCAATTAGAAATAGGAGCTGCCCAGGAAGGGTGAGAAGCAGTTGTAATAAATACAAGATTTCATACTCAAACAGGGCTGCAAACACCAGATCCAAATGTGACCAAGACTCCTTAACTGCAGAGCGGGTGTGTCTGAAAAACACTTCAGACGAAGAGAGAATGACCAGCTAAATAGGGTTTTGCATGACGACACCAATTCCTTTATCACGGGAAGTGTGTATAGCAAGGGGATCCCGGTGGGCAATTGCATTGTTCCAGCACACCCGAAAAGATTCTAAGCACATCTGGAAAGTCAGCTGTGGTTCACATCCCCACAGTTTAAGAAGGAAATAAAAGGTAGAGGAAATAAAAGAAAGGCCACAAAAATGATAAAATGTTGGAAGAACAAACTTGAGTGGTCTGACTGAAGAAGTAATTTATATCCTCCCAAAAGAAAAGCTTCTATGGAGGAAGTGACCGCAGTCTATAAATACCTTCAAGGTAACCATATAAATGAGAGAAAGGGATTAGTCACCATTTTCTGGGATGGAGGGACCAGGAGCCGTGGCCTAAAGCTAAGAAAGAAAAAGTATTGTAGCCATTAGTTAAAAAAAAAAAAAATTCTTTTAGGCTCTCAGGACTGGACAGTGGGCAGAACTCTCAAGGGAAGGAAGCCAAGTCCTGTCACTACACTCAGAAGCTGATCAAATGAGATAGTAATGGAAATAAAAGGAACATCAGACTAAGGACTTACTGTGTCCTGGGAAATAATTGGTCTGATAGGTCCGGAAATCTGCCTTTGGCCGTGGCCCGTACATGAGGCCTCAGAGGAAGGTAAACACAGTGTTTCTCCAGACATGCCAAAGCCAGGCAAATGAGCGAAAGTGTCTCCTGACAATTGCTTTCGATAGGCCCCAAGCTTGAAGGTTCGTGCAGTGTTGCCCAAACCCTGTTCGTCTGGATTTTTGGTTTATCTGGCCAGCTCTGCGGTGGGAGCTGAGCTGAGAAGGGCCACGGTGCTGGCTGTCAAGGCACCATCCTCAGGCTTCTTCCTCAAGGGGAGGACCCTGCAGCAGCACCATGTGCAACCTTCCAGGATAAAAGTCTGGCCCTGCCTGACCGGTATAGATGAAGCAGGGCTATGGCTACATTAGGAATGATCATCAAAATGCTCGAATGCGCCCTCACCTTTCTTTGGAGACCTTTATAAATTGACCTCTCTTCAGTCTTCCCATCATCCTGAGGTGTTATTATCCCAGTCTCTTAGCATTCTAAGCATTTGACTCCCAGGGGGCTTTAGAGACCACACCATCTTCTTATATTTTTCATGATGAGAAAACTGAAACCCAGAAATACCAAGTGAATTGTTGTAGGTCACACAGCCAGTGAGGGACTGAACCAGACTCCTGATCCACAGTCCTTTGTCTTCGACGTTACAGTGCCCTGCCTTGCAAGGGGAAGGATGATGCATCCATCCATTCCATAAATAATTACTGTCCCTTATGATAACCTGGCACTGTGTTAGATTGGGGGAGGAGGTGAAATACGGATCATGGGTAGATTCTGGCTTCAACGATGATCATCTCGAAAGCACAGTTGCCTGTATCAAGGGGTGCACGGTGCAGTCCCCTGAGGGCATCAGAAGGAAATGTAAATAATATGTAAGTAATATCACTATATTAGGTTATATATATATATGTATCTATATAACTTGTAAATGAAATAAACATATATTTGTTGGGAATGAACAAGCTAACATTTTATAAACTGGTTTAGAATGGATGCAGCAAGATAAACTCAGGTAATTATAACAGCAGGGAGCAGAGTGGTACTGCTGGATAACTGGGGACTCAGAGGAAGGATGTGGTGGGATGAAGTAGAGCATCGAGGAGGTGATGTTGGAACTGTACTTTGAAGGATGGATAACATTTGGTAAGGTAGAAGAGACAGAGGAGAAGAAGAGTTTCCAGTGTAGGGAGAAGAATCCTCACAGCAGGAAGGTGGGGATTCTCTAGGGATTGTACAGGAAACCCCAAATAATTATTATTGGCTGGACCCTCAGGATAAGGAAATGAAAGTATAGTAAATATGGTTGGAAAGGCAGAGTTGTATTGTATTATGGCAGGCCTAAATGTTAAGATCTGCCTTAACTGTTTACTAAAGTGGTCCTGTTTAAAGCAAAATGGAAGTGAGTAGTTGAGAGCAATAGTTTCCCAAGGGAATTTTCATGGGCTGATTTGCAGGAAAGAGTTTTTCTGGGCTAAGGGTAGGAAGGAGGGTTGTATACAAGGTAACAGATGAGCAAAGGCATGGGGGGTGGCGGGGGGAAGGGAAGGAGTTTGTCAAGTAAAATGGTCTCTTCCCTGCCCAGCTCTGAGAAGAATGGGAACAGAAGCTGATGAAGCCGATTTCAGTAGGGCACTTGGGGCAGAAGCTATGACGAGGTGACATCATTTGCTACTTCTGACATATCAGTTAACTGCTGCCTTAACGTGCTGTGTAACCAACTACCCCAAAGCTTGGCGGCTTGCGAGGATCATTTATTGTTCCTTATGGGTATGTGGGTCAGATGGGGTGGCTTTTCTGTCTGGATATGGCTTCAGGCTGCATGTCTTCAGGTCAGCTCAGTAGCCCCCTGTGTTCATCCTGGCACACTTGAAGCCCTTGCTGGCATTACATGTCAGCACTTGAAGCCCATTGCTTCAGCAGACCAGATAGTCTAGCCCACTATCAGTGGGACGGGGAAAATATACTCTGCTCCTATGAGACCATGGCAAAGATGGTGGACGCATATCGCTGCAGCAGACAAGCGAAAATTGTGACCAATAATTTAATTTCCTTCAATCCATCATCTTGATCAGGATTATTCATATTCCTAACTCATGAAAAGTACACTCAACTCCACCTCAAGACCTCTGGTCCCTGAGGACTCAGGGGGGACACCACTGGAGACTTGCACTCTTTCTGTCTTGCGTTTGTGGGCAGAGCACCGGAGATGAAGTGTTCTTATACAGATTATTGCAGCATTTGATGGTGGTCAGGCCCCCTCAAGCGATGGTGGAAGTAGACCCTGATGAGAGGACGGACTGAAGAAAGACAAGTGCCTTTGCTCCTGAAAGTATGCAAGACAGCTGCTGGGCATGTGGCAGATCATGGAAACTTGCCGAAATGCCTGGTTTACTACATAGTCTATCTCGATAGCATTTTTCATGTGATTTTTTTATTTGTACATGGAGACTGGGGAGGTCAGGAGTCATTTCTCATTTCTTTGCACACATTGCTTGTCTTCCTTTTCTTTCTTCTTAATTGCTAGTTAAAAGAACTACTCTTTGGTAAGGCATAGCTCAGCGTCCTTATCACATTAAGCAATATTAATGTCTGTCTCATCTTCACCAGAAAGTAAGCTCCCTGAGGGCAAGGTTTTTGTTTTTTGGAATTCTTTTGTTTGTTTTTGTTTTAGTTTCTTTTGTTATAGTCTTTAGTTTTGTTTAGTTTTGTTTAGTCTTTTGTTTGTTTTTGTTTTAGTTTCTTTTGTTATAGTCTTTAGTTTCTTTTGCTATCTTTCCGGCACTTAGAATAATGCCTGGCACATAGTAGATGCTCAATAAACATTCAATAAAAAAATGAATGTAAGTATTTGCTGTTAGTGATAGTGATGTTTGTTGACCTACAAGGGTCACAGGGTAGACCAGCTGGAAAGTTGTGCTAGGAGGTAGAACTTCTTCCAATGGATTGCTTTGCTTGTAGATTACTCCACCCAAAATTTCTAGTGTTCATTCATGTCACATAGGGTGGACAGGTGGTTAGGAAGTAGAACTTTTCAACTCTGATCCTTCCCACCCTTGTCTTCTCTTGATGGTGGGGGAACTTCTAATAAGCTTGGAAACCTATTCCAGATGAGCTTTTTATTTTCACCAGATTACACCCTTCACCCCTTGTGTCCTGCCTGTGCCTAGTTGTCAGACTAAAGTCTAGAAATCTCACCAGTTTAGCTCTGTGAAGAGCCTCCTTTCTTGAAGTTGCCATTTAGAAACAAATAAAATGGCTAGGATCTGTAATGCAATGTTGCCCTTGTGTGTCCTACCCAGATTTTTATTGCATGTTTATGTGGACATTTTCAACTGTACTTTCTACTTTTAAGAATTTGAAGAACCTTCAAGAGCTGGACCCTGGAGAGGGAGTGGGAGACTCCCTTGTGGTAAAGATTACTATTGTTCTTAGTAGTGATAGGTTTTCTTTAACAATTCAAGTGAAGCCTCCATTAAATGATAACCACAGGGCCTATTAATAATATATTATTAAATATGTTAATAAATTCCATACTAGTAAATGTCCTAAATAACATCCTAAGTATCTAAAACACAGCCTTCTGAACAGATACCAAATTTGATAGATTTTTTGCTTCAAAAAATTTCAAACTAGTATATTGGGGGTCATGTAAGTTTCGGAGGTGGTTAAAGTAATTTGCTTAACAGTCTTCAGTTTTTATAAGGCAAGCAATATACTGAATCATTTTGCTATCATTTCAACGGTCTTTTACATGGCACAGTTATGTCTAATGAATTTGATTGCGTTAGTCATCTTGTCAAATTGTGAAATACCTGATTTATTTGGCCAACATTTTCTGACTTGCTACTGTGACTCAAGGCAAGCATTCTTGCTCTTGTCATTTTCAAACATATTATTAAATTTACATTTATAGTAGAGAATTATTCCACTTAAAACCCAAAGTGATCTTTGTTACATGGCTTTTAAGTCTTTAAATTAAGAATAGCATAAATTATGTCTTATGGCAAAATAATATTTATAATCGTGCCTCATTTGCAAATACCTTCACATACATTATTATCTTGCTGTCTTCATTTTATACAAGAGGCAACATGGACTCCAATAGAATCTAGGTGACAAAGCTGAGTTCCATACTTTCTTCTTGTGAAGGTAACTATAATGGTCTTTAGAGCAACTTAACACATTTTTCCACTCCTTTTGCATTCTTCCTTTGTGAGGATGTGAGGGTGATGTGCTTAGAGTAATCCTGGATGTGTTATCCCAGACAGTAACTTTCTGCCATTCTAACTGTATGAGCTTATGTTCCTGGTAAGCATTTTTCTGGAAAATTATGACACCTAAGCACCAGGTCTCTCCCTGTTGGAAGCATTCTTATTTCTGTCTGTTGGAGGACCATTACTCAGCAAATATTTGTTAATTTCCTGTTGGTTTCTCTGAAATGATTTTGGTTTTTCTAACTCTTGCTTTTTGATAGTTCTGAATATCTACTGACTGTTTCTTGTATGTTTGTGTGTCTGTGTGTCTGTGGGTGAATATGCATATCTGTCAGTTTGGTTCAGCCAATTTCTGTTCACCCGGTTGATTAGTACGTGTGGATGAATTATTTAAATAACCTGATTGTGAAATGAGTTTTGATCACTTGTTGCTCTGGGTAATCTTGTATTGAGCAAACCTGGTATTTGCTGAACTTTGAGGTTTTCTCATCCTTTTTGCTTTCCCTGGGAAATTTACATCTCTACCCTGTTCATTTTCTCATGGGTATGCTTGGGAATCATTTGCTTCCATGATTCTCATTGTTGCTGCCACCATACTATGATATATCTGCTGTATATACATCCTAAGGTTTCCACTAGCTATCAAGACTCTTGTGATTTCGGTGACTTGCCTTTTCGGAGTGATGTATCTTTGGGAAGTTGAGTTCTGGTACAGGTCAATATAGCTAAATGCCATTATAGCTTTGCTCAGATGCCTCTGCAGCACCTGAGACATTTGCAAATCCTCTCAGTCATTAGTCACAGACACTGCTAGCTCTTCCTTTGTTCATGGTCTTTCATCGTCCTGGGACCTAGCTCTACCTTCTGATTCATCATCAGAAGGGGACTCTTCACTTGCTATTGGTTATATCGCAGTTCTCATGCAGCGTTACTTCTGATGGCTTCCATTTCAGGTCTCGTTAGCAGGAGTCCCTTCAGCAAGGCCCTCTTCCATTTTGCACCATTTTGTTCTTTTACCCAGTTCTTGTCAGCACAGGATTTGGGCTGATCGGTAACCTGAGAGTTTCTTAAACCTGTGTTCTCATCTCCTTTTCCAATTGGATTGGTTGCAGATAGCAGTGTAGTATTCTTGTTTATTTTGATTGTGTCATTAAGTTACTTTTTATAATCCTTACATTTGAGAGTGACATTATAACCTAAATGTTCTGTTTGATTCAGTTCATTAATACATAATTGCTGACAATTCTAAAAAAGCATCACATTTTCTTTGGCTGTTGTAGCAAATTACCACAAACATGGTGGCTTGAAGCAATGCTAATTTATTATCTTAAGAGTTGTGGAAGGCAGAGTCGAAAATAGGTCTCACTGGGCTAAAATCATTCTTTTCTGGAAAGTCTAGGGAAGAATCTATTTTCTTGCCTTTTCCAGTTTCTAGAGGCTGCCCCCACTTCTTCATCCATCTTCAAAGCCAGAAACAGCTGGTCTAGTCTTTCTAACCTTGCATCTGACTCTGGTTTTTCAGCCTCCCTCTTCCACTTTTAAGGACTTTTGTGACTACATTGCCTCCCCCCACCCAAAAATAATCCAGAATAATCTCTATATCATAAGGTCATCTGATCCACCACCTTAATTCCTTCTACAGCTTTAATTATCCTTTGCCAGGTAACATAACACATTCACAGTTTCTGGGCATTAGGGTGTGGACATAATTCGGGGAACAATTATTCTGTATACCACAAATGTTGATAAGTGATAAATAAACCTTGAGTACATTATTCTCATGAACAATATGTTGTAACTACTTTTTAAATTTACATACCTAAGTTATTTTTTGCCTTTGGAGCTACAGCTGTGCACTGCAGAGAGAATTTTGTTGACTACTGGGGCCAAAAAATGTGTCAAGAAGGAATGATTCAGAGGAATAGCGGTCACAGGCAGTAACCTTGGTGTTCCTCTATGTTCTCAACCCTGAGTATGTTTGTAGGGTAACTGTTTTGTTCATATATCAGAAAATTTCCAGGAAAATATTTGTCCTTTTAAATATATTGTAGCTTTAGAAGCAGTTTCAGTGATTGAAAAGGTAAAAATTTTCATTTCACATTTTAAGTCACTTTTTAGCTGTAATAGGTTTTTGGATTGTCACTGATTTGCTGTCTTTATAGAAAACCAAATAGCTGCCTGATTTGGAACTCCTGAGTATAAATATAGATGCTCATGCCCATTAAAATTTGAATAAGAATGGTAGCATGGTGCTATTAATTCTGTAAGGATTTGATGAATTTGTATATATACTGTACATTACAAACTAACATAACACTATTATGAAATGTCATTATGACATTTTCCAGGTTTTATTTTCAATCAATATAAAAGAGCTCATTAAGGGCCTTGTGGCTTGGGATGGTTTGCTAGGTGGCTTACAGATGTATTTAAATCTTCATGAAGTTTATGATGTAAGACAGTGATGCACAGCATGGGACAACAGAAACTTTGCTTCTAGTCCTGATTCCGTTTTAACCATTTGTGTAACATTGGAAAATTTCTTGATAATTATGGGCCCCAGATGTCCCATCTACCAGGTGTCAAGGTTAGTGAAGAATTTCATCCAGGTTGAGGGGCAGGATTGCCAAACTTAGCAAAGAAAAATGCAGGGTGCCCAGTTTAATTTGAATTTCAGATAAACAATACTTTTTAGTGTTTGCCCCGAATATGGTGTGGGATATATTTGTAGTAAAAAATATACATTGTTTATCTTAAATGTAAATTTAACGAGTCACCTTATATTTGTATTGACAAGATAAAGTAGTTTCAGGCATGCATGCTGTCACTCTTCCATCCATCAGCTGGAAGAGACATCTTTCCTACAGTGTGGGGTCCAGCTTTTAATTTCTCTCAACGCAATGCTCCATGTAGTCCCTACCAATCACTTAGAGTTGGCCTGGATGACAAAATCCAAACTCAGTAAATATTTATGGAATGAAGAGTACCGGAATCCCTAATTTAATGTTATCTTCATTTTATTTCTAAAGTTTGAGAATTCTAAAATATTTACATAGTGTAGGTAGGAATAAAGATGAACAGTAGATGTGTGTTAATATAGAATAGCACAAGGATCTCAAAAAGGATTAAGGTGATACTCAATATTTTTCTTTTTCTACTGAAAGCTTGAAATGGAAGACAGGATTTCATGTATAGCTTGGATTTGAAGTATGATATACTGGGGAACCATAAAGGGGTTGGGCTCAGTACATTTATGAGGTGTTCTGCTGGGTGTTTTTTTTTCCGTATCTGCTCTTCTCCCTTCCTCACTCTGCTGTGTGCCTCAGGAAGCCAAGCAGCATGTACCATATCAATGGGATCCCTTGCTTTCTGGTTTCTAGTTGGATTTTTTTTTTTATTCTTATGTTAATCCCCATACATTACATCATTAGTTTTAGATGAAGTGTTCCATGATTCATTGTTTGTGCATAACACCCAGTGCTCCATGCAGAACGTGCC
>NC_138384.1:14506728-14537142 GCF_054177405.1 Leptonychotes weddellii | reverse complement strand
TCCCCCGCCGTCTATCCTCCTGAATATCGCCTCGGATTCACTTCTCCGCATGTCCTACCTTCCAGAAAGTCGTCGCTTTTCTGATGAGAGAGTTGTTGCTCTTCTTTTCTTAGATATCCTGTTGAGTTTGTAGGTGTTCAGAATGGTTTGATCCCTATCCAGCTGAATTCCTGAGAGGAGACGAAATCCAGGTCTCCTACTCCTCCGCCATCTTGCTCCGCCCCCTCTCTAGTTGGATTTGATAACTCTAAATCCAGAGACTGGAGAGTGAGAGGAGATCAAGAGGCTATTTATTTCACATTAAGTGGCCAAAGGTTGGTTGTATTCCTTTTAATGAAGACGCCAGATCCTTTCTGGCATTCTTCCCAAAGCTTTTATTCCCAGATTAAGGAATGACTCCTTCCCTTGTGCCCCTTCAGATCTAGGGTCAAAATTGGCTCCCTGCAGTTGCTAGTCCTAAGGTGCTGTGTTCTTGTTTCCCTAAACCCTGCTCTCACCTTTATCATTAGTCTCTTTATTAAACTCTCCTCAATTAATCATTTTGACTGTGCCATCTGCTTCCTGCGAGGGCCCTGACTGGTATATGTGGGTGCTGTTATTAGCTGATTACATGAAAGTGTTGGGCTCACAGAGGTTAAGTCACTTGTCCAAGGTCACATAACTCATAAGCAGCAGAACTGGGACTCAGATCCAGTATCTTAAAGTAAATCTGAAAGAAATAAGAGAGAAGAGAAAGCAGTTTGGGAGATCTATGGGGAATCTGGTTATGGTCTTGGAAATACTAGTATATTTTTCTTAATTGCCCTGAAAAATATTCTAAGGAAACAAACCTACATCACCAACCATTATGCTTCTCTTTTTTCATTTTGGGGAAGTCAGAAAAACAATACTTATGTGCCTATTCTTTATTAGTTTTTCCAAAAAATGGCGAATCAAATAAACAATTTATGATTCTTAATCTAGCACTCTATACTCTAGAACATGCTGCTCCCAGTACCTTGTACCTATCTTCATCACTTTTTTTGAAGCCCAAATAGCTTTACTTTTTAAAAAGGTGATCCTTCTGCGGGGCATGAAGGTATCCTTGGCAAAGCATCATCATCATCATTCATCATTATTATTATTAATTGTTATTATTTGACAAGTAGCATGACATTCTTAACATTATGTGCCTCCTTTGAAATAATTATGAATGGCTTGGAATTAAGTCACCTTTCTTGAATCAGACCATTTCCCATGAGTTTTCTTTGCTGCCAGCTAGCTTGGGTATGGCAAGATGGGCAAGTTCTAGGAATCCATGTCTCTCTGACTTGCAGGCCTCTCTTGAGCAATATATGTTTTGGGCAGCCTGCCTGGCCATTCTGTTCCCATTTATCATTTGATGATAAATGGGAGCTGACTCCACTTTCCCGCTTTTCCTACTGAACACATCTTTCCAAAGCTTCAGCTTGCTTCACACTCAAGTTCTTCTTGATTCACATCAGTTTCCTAGCTCCTGCTTTATTCTTATTGGTAGTTGCTAGGTAGGTTAAGATCCATTGGTGGTTTCAAGAAGCATGAGTGATATTACCAGGCAGAAATATGGTATAGATGTCAGGAGGAGAATGCTGCCTTTTATTTCTGGACAGAGAAGGGTTTGAAGGCACCCAAAAGATCTTAGCATGTCTTAAAGACTTCTGATAGATGATACATAGGCAGTCAGCCTGGCGTATTAGTAGATCCATATCAGCAGAAGAAATAAGAAATTTTAAGTTAAAATACTTAAAATAGTGTACAGTGAGCCAATGAGTTTTTGAGGAGAGGTATGTGTTTTATTAATGAAGGAGAAGTTGCTGCATGGTTTTATTTTAGCTAATTTCATAAAATTGGATTTTATTCATTCTGTCAGTGTAGGGGACTAAGGTGACATTGAAGGTGAATGCTTTTTCCATAAAGGATTTTCTTAGGGGCCATGGGATCCAAGGAACTTTTTTTTTCAACATCATCTCGTGTACCTATGTGAAAAAATTCTGCTCTTAGGGACTAGGTAGCTCAGGAGCTCTAATTTTTTCTCTCTTCTTTCTTTTTCTTTTTCTCTCCAGTTCCTGAAAACTTAAACCATATTGAAATGGACTGAGAGTAATCCTAGGGCTTTATTCTAAGAATCATCCATAGGGTTTAGCCATAACAGCCAATTTTATGTGACTCTCCAGACAGAGCCAGTTGTGTGGCTAAGAGATGGTATGGAGACAGATGAGTCATTCTGAACATTCATCCTCATGTTGGAAAACCAAATACCTTTAGTTGGCATTGAACTTCTTTTTTTAAAGATTTTATTTATTTATTTGAGAGAGAGAGAGAAAGAGTGCACACAAGTAGGGGGAGGGGTAGAGGGGGAGGGAGAAGCAGACTCCCCGCTGAACAGGGAGCCCCACGTGGGGCTAGATCCCAGGACCCTGAGATCACAACCTGAGCTGAAGGCAGATGCTTAACCGACTGAGCCACCCAGGTTCCCCGGCGTTGAACTTTTTTCACAGAGAGCTGTACCAAAACTAAACCCATTATTTTTCATGGAACTCAAACTAGACCTGTTACTTTCTGACCATATAATTTGGGCAGTGTTTTCCTGAATTACTAGTGGACTGGTAAGTGGCCTTGAACCAAATATGAACTGAATGACTCTGGTCATGACTGAAATGAAAATGTAACTGATTCAGGTCTTAGGCATTTTTCCTTGACATTTGATTTAAATTCTAGACTGAGATGTTTGGCCCAATAGCCACCAGCAGGTGATCCTCAGCCTTACCCAGCCCTACAACTCTTCTTTTCATTCCAAGCTGTGTCAATCAAGTATGCAAATCAGGTAATTTTCTCCATGGTAGTTATATCAGTATTTAGAATAAGAATTGCTATTTTCTTTACCAAGCTGTTATTTCCCCATATATATGCACTGAAAAAAAAAGGTGAAGAAATTTTAGTAACTCACTAAAATGTTTCCCATTCAAATCAGAGATATTTGCATTGCGAATGATGCCACTACTCTATAGAGAATCTGTCTTTTTAACCCTTCTGTAGTGACTTGGGTTGCTTGGGGAGCCCATAAGACAAATCAAAGAATGTAGCCCAGATTTTTTAAAAATGTTTCCTTGGGAGCAGGAGGGAAGGGCTAAGATATAAGGGAAATAAAGATGGCTTTTCTCTAACTTTGAGAAGAGAACAAGAGGAAGAAATGATCAGTGAAGCAGAAAGAGGATGAAATTAAAGAAGTTGGGGTTAACACTCTAGAGAAAAATGAGGATCCAAGAAGAGTCTTGGGGATAGAACTGTGTGGTTTGTGTTTCCTAATGCAAACACTAAAATTACCTTGAATGGGCAAGACATTGACTTCTGGGGGGCACAGAATAGAATATTTCAAATCCTGCTGCCTATAAACTAGGTGTCAAGACACAAGGTACCAGAGGGCTAAGAGCTGCAGATAGGGATTAATTTGGGGGAAAAGCATGGTGATTTAGAGTTCTTGAACCTCAGGACATTCAAGCCACTGGTGTGCTCACTTTAATCCTCACTTTAGGTTTGTGTGTATGTAGACTGACTACAATTTGCTTTTAGAAGTTTTCCCAGCTGTTCTTTGGATGCTCCTTTCCTATATATTCATTTTGGCCAAGCATCCTACATGATTGGACTGCCTAGAGCATAGAGTGTTCTCCTTCCTTCTTATCCTGAGCTAGAGATCATTCCCTTTTGTATCCGCTGTTTTCCTTGGAAGCGTGAAGCATTAGCTTTAATCAGTTTATAGAGCCCTGACCTAATTTTACATCTACAATAAGATCACTATGAATTCTCTGCTTCCCCGTGGAGGATAAAGCTCTGCCTTCCCCCTCCCCTCTGCAGTCTTTCTTTGTGATGGACGTTAGAGAGCCTGGCAGGTTCTGTTCCACACTGCATTGCTCCAAGAGCAAATTTATTTATATATTAATTTTATATTAAAAAGATTTCTCATAGGGAGCCAAAGATTGAATCATAGGCAGAAACCTGATTTGAGGTTGAAGGCAGGATGGCAGCAAGCAATGTCAAAGAGAAAAAGCTTTGGGAGTAGAAGGCGAGCGCGGATTAAAAATTTGCTTCCAAAGAGCTCTGCACCTCTCTCTGTCCTTCAGGGCACTGGCACATGTTGAGCCTACAACTTGTGTATTAGGTTCCTTTTGCTCTGTAACAAATTATCACAGATGTAGTAGCTTAAAACAATATCCATTTATTATCTCACAGTTTCTGTGGGTCAGGAATCTGGGCTTTGCTTAGCTGGGTTCCCCGCTCAGGGTTTCACAAAGCAGGGATCAAAGTGTTGGCTGGGCTATGTTCTCATCTGCAGGTTCAACTAGGGATGAATCTGCTTTCAAACTCCCCCAGGTTGTTTGCAGAATTCATTTTCTTACAGCTGTAGAATTCATGGCCACTTGCTGCTTCAAAGCCTGAGTAGGGGGTAGAAGGGGGTGGGGAAGTTTCTGCTGATGGCTCTGACCTCTAGACACTATTTTAAAGGACTGCTCTGATTAGGTCAGGCCCACCCAGGATAATCTTCCTTTTGATTAACTTAGTCAACTGCTGAGAAATTTTAATTATATCTGCAAAATCCTTTTACCATTGCTTTTTATATTAGTAAGAAGCAAGTTATAGGTTCCAGGCCCACTCAAAGGGAGGATATTATATGAGAATGTGGATCACTGAGTGTCATGCCAGGGTATGTCTTTCATATCTTATCAATCCTCCAAACCACCCAGGGTCCAAAAAAAATCTCATCTTTAATACCACTCTGTCATTTTAAGCAATGAAATGTGGCCAAAGAAGCAGGAAGATGTGTCTTTCATAATGTTCTGCATTTCCTTCCTGCTTGGCAAAGTCATTTGTGAGTTTACTTAAATAGGGTTCTTGTGGAAATAACCAAGAAATGGAAAGGAATTAATTAGAGTTTATTTATAGTTATATACCTCACTCAAGTGTAGTCTGACTATACTCTCTATTTTTTAATTGAGTTTATTTGGTGAATGCCTTGGACTTCTAAAGATTTTGTAAAGTTTGATATCTGCCTTCTCTGGGGCCTTTCAAAGAGGAGTAATTTCAAAGAGGAGTAATTTTTTGTGTAATTAAGAAAGTATATTTTGAAACAGTGTGCCCTGAACACTGAAGACTTCTAGTTTGTTTTTATAAAAACCTTAATTTTTAAAAACTTAATGTGTGAGAAAATAAATTCAGGGGCATTTCTTTTCTAATACATTTGGGAGGAGATATTTAGGGGAGGGAAGCCCACTTTCCACTTCCTTTTTTTCTGTAATTCTAAAACAAACCCAGTTATCAGTTAGGCTCTTGGTAATCAAAGTTCTCAAGGTTATTCTGCATATAGAAAGAGAATTCTACCTCCCTTCACTGCACTCCCTTCATTCAAAACTCAAAGGGCATAACCTAGAGATTGGCCCAAAGTACAGGAAACCATAATATCCTATGTTTTAACAGTGCATGAGAGTCAGGAATTTCATTACAGAAATAATTCCTTAGAAGAAGGAGTTTGGAAGACCAGAGTAAGTAGAGAGTCCTGGAAGAAAAGAAGCTTAGCTTACCTATACTTGTTGGTAGTTTTGCCTCCTCTTTTTTACCTTTTTCTTTTTTCTTTTCTATCTTGCCGTAACTTCTACTGCCTTATTGACGGGAACTTGTAACTCCTGAAGCCAGGTTTTGGACATAGCCATTTGCTTTTTTTATTTAACAAGAATTTTTAGCTAGGCACATGACTTCCCGTTTATTCATTTCCCAGCTTCCCTTGCAGCCAGGCATGGCCGTGTGACTAAGAGCCGGTCAGTGAGATGTGAGTAGAAGTCATGTGGGCAACTTGCAGGCTATGTCCTTAAAGGAAGGGACATTCCCTCTCCTTTCCTTCTTGTTTTTTTCCTTTCCTACTGGCTGACCGTGAACATGAAGATGGAAGTGGGATCAGCCCTTCTGGCTCACATGAGGGAAGCCAAGCATTGAGGATGACAAAGCATCAGGAGAGAAGATGCCTAAATGCCAATAGTACTGTGGAGCCAGCTCTCCCTGTCATAGACCTTCACATGAGAGAGAACTAGATTTCTGTCTTTTTGGAGCCACAGTTAGTTTTGGTATCTTGGTTAAGTCAGCCTACTTGATACCATACCAACTGCAGCAGCTGACAGAAGATGATTCACCAGTGGTGTTAGGGGGCAGCATAGTGGCTGAGAGCAAGGCTGTAGTATCAAACAGAACCTGGATTAACTTCTTGCCACTCTGTCACCCACATCTGTGGCTGAGTCCTACTTTCTTCTTTTGTAAGTGGGGATAATAGTAAGTGCCTCACAGCACACTGTGGACAACCAGGGGGTGAAGATTCACTGGTATACAAAGTAGATATGATCTTTGTTCTCCTAGAACTGAAGGTACAGAGAGGGAGCTACATAAGTAAGCATAGGCATAAATAATGCCAGATTGTAACTGGTGCTGTGGAAGAACAAAGGAAAATGGTGAGCTGGGGGGATTCCATTAGAGGAATCCAGTGAGAAGGAAGCAGCCATACAGAGCACATCACTATGGCCCAATTGGATATGGCTACATGCTCAGACCACTAAGATGTCATTTACTTTTCTCTGGCTCTTAACAAAGTCACACCTAAAGTACTCAGTTTTGAGGTTGGGCTGTCCTTACCCAATAGACTGTATGCCCCACTAGGGCAGTGTACATGTTTGCCTTGCTCGTTGCTATAGATATAAAGGCACCCTTATTGGCCAAATGAAGAATGACTAATGATTAAAGCATGGGTTGCATATCTTCCAAGAGAGGTTTAGTCTTCTTATCTTCAAAGACAACTGGACTGGAGCTAGGCTAGCAAAGTGTGATCTCTGAGAACTCCATGGTGAAGTTGTTTTATATAATTATATTTATACTGAGTTCTTAATAACAGCACATGGCATACAGTGGTAGTTTAATAAATATTTGTCGAATGAATGAATGAGTTTCTAGTACATTTCAGTTCCATGGTTGGCAATCTCAACCTGATGAGCATTCTAACAAATTCTAACAACCAGGGCTATGCAAGGGTGGAATGAGCCCCTTGGGAAGCATTGAGTTCTCTGTTGTTGGAGGTGTTCAACCAAGTTGTTCAGGATTTGGGGAAGGATGTCACACTCTGAATGGAGAGCCTTGTCTTCTGAATGCCTGCCAACCCTGAGAGCTTATGTTCTCTCAACGTGTGCACTAGTTTGCACTTGGGGCTGTTGAAGCTGATTCTTAAGGAGTTTTTTTTTTTTTTTTTTTTAAGATTTTATTTATTTATTTGACAGAGAGAGAGACAGGGAGAGAGGGAACACAAGCAGGGGGAGTGGGAGAGGGAGAAGCAGGCTTCCTGCCAAGCAGGGAACCTGACGCGGGGCTTAATCCCAGGACCCCGGGATCATGACCTGAGCCGAAGCAGATGCTTAATAACCGAGCCACCCAGGCGCCCCTCTTAAGGAGTTTTGAAATAATCTCTGTGCTCTAAAGTTACTTAGTCTAACCTCTGGAGCAATAAGTCACAATGTCTCAATGGCATTGAGTTCTCCTGTGTTTCTTGGGCACATGGAAGCTGTTGAAGCCTCCTGGAGACCAGAGGCAAGGATTCCAGTCTGAGTTTTATCATTTCACACCTGTGCATCCTGCAGAGACCCTCCAACACTGTGCTCCATGAACAAGACCCTTCCCGTATTTCCATCATGGAAGTTCCCATGTTCTATTAGAATGATCTCTTTTTGGGTCTGCTTCCGTCAGTAAATTCTGAGTTCCTTGTAAGTATCTCATTCGTATTTTATCTTGATGCTTCGTACCATGCCCAGCCTTGATGGGCGCTCAGTAAGGGCTTTCTTGAGCTACTGTACTCATGGGGAGAAGAGAAGGGAAATAGTTTTCTGATTTTCATGGATAACTAAATGAAATTGTAAGAAAAGAGGAAATGACCACAGCTGGCATTCTGGGTATGTCGTTTGTGTAGATATTTCACTGTGGATTTCCAATCCACTGTGGAAGCTCAGCCATAGACACAAGGGGGACCCCACAGAACTCACGTGAGACGAGAGCATGAAACAGACTTAACTTCTGCACCACTTTGTTTTACTGTCCCCTGCACTGTGGCACACCGACTTGACTCTTTGGCTTTCCCTCCTTCCCCTTCCACCCTAGCCTTACCTGTCTCTTCTCATTACCAGCTTTCACAACCCCCCTGCTCCTCAGCCTTCTGAATTCCCACAGCCATTCTTGGGAAGAGGTAGTGAGGCATCTGTGAGCCTGCATTTGTTCCTGCACTTCCTTACGGTGACTAATGGGTAACACCTGTCCTGTGGATTCCCTCTTGCACCCTTATGAGTGGATTTATCACTGCAGTAGTTTAACCATAACTAGAAAAATGTAGCTCTCTAAAGTCCCTATAATGTGGAGGTTCCTAATGTGGTTTAAGTTATTCTTTGTGTCATAAATAACACAGACGGCACTATTATGGACCAATTCCCTGAAAAGAAAAGGCGCTAAGATAATAAATAACATACACAATAGGGGCTTGAGGAGACTCATGGAAATGCTCTGGTTCCTGATGGAGGACAGGGGCATGGGTGGCTTCTAGGAAGGCTTGGGATTTCAGGGCTCAGGCTTGGAGAGAAATGTCATCGTATCTGTTAAAGACTTTCTAGTTAATCTAACCTAATTGTGCAGTAAAGGGATCTCACCTGGTCAGAGGCCAAGGTCAACCTGGTTTCCCACCCTAGGAAAGACGGGAAGAGGGCCAGTCTGTGCATTTTTCTTATCCTGTACACCCCCAGCAATTTGCCAGGAAAGGGAAGACGGTGAAAGGAAGTCCATGATGCATGGATGACCTCAGTCCCTGAAAGGACCAAAAGATGTCTTTTGGGCTTACATATCTTTCCATCCATTCTATCCCTCGCAGAAATCCTATTGTAAGTAGTTGCCATTTTTACTGGATTAGGCCTATCAGATTATGCTCTAAAGATGAAGAAAATGCTACCTCTCCAACAAATGGTTACCACTTTACCTCAAAGGCTCTCATTCTCTTTGCTTTGAGGAAAAGAGAAAGAGAGTGAGAGTGTGTGCGTGTGGCGCCCTTGACTTGGACTTTCATCTTAACCTGGGAATGCCTGGTCCTCTATTTCCTTCCTTCTCATGTAACTCTTCATTGATTTTCTTTAAATCAAACAAGCCACCATCACAGACTCTTAGAAAAGAAAGTCAGCCATGAAGGAGCCCTGGGCTTGGAATAGAAACCAATCTAATTTTAGTTGCTGGTGAGCCTTTCTAAGCAGTGGACATTGTTCAGAAGCTCATCTTGGGGGTGTGTGCTATCAGGACACAAGGGCAGCCGGCCACTGGCACCTCCTTGGGGGGCCATGGGGAGCCCTCACTGATGACAGTTTCTGCCATAATTTCCTGATGAAGCAGCTTGTCTGCCACAAGTAGGTCTTTTATTCTTTACTTTTAAAAAATTTGTGGGGCACCTGAGTGGCTCAGTAGGTTAAGTGTCCACCTTTGGCCCAGGTCATGATGTCAGGGTCCTGGGATTGAGCCCCCTGTGTGGGGCTCCCTGCTCAGCGGGGAGTCTACTTCTCCCTCTCCCTCTGCCCCTCCCCCTCCCCCTCCCTCATGCATGCTCTCTCTGTCTCTCAAATAAATTAAATCTTTAAAAAATTTGCTCTGATTTATGGATTAATCTCTTGCTGGCATCATGGATGGGGGATGATGTGCCTCGTTGTGATAAGCAGCTGGACCCCACACTCCTGCTTTTCTTCATGGGAGGTTTGACTCTTTGCCTTTGGCTGAAGTCAGAGGCTTGGGCTGACCATGAACCATCAGGAGAATTCGCAGGATTTATCTGCAGGATCCCCAGCCTTTACAGACCATCCCTTCAAATCTTATTCTAAGGATACTGCATTATTTTTTAAAAAATGAGTTGTGTAATTTGTTCATGCTAATAAGTTCCAGAAGTTCTTATAGGATTTTTTAAAAGGAAGAAGTGATGTGAAGAATTACTCGTACATTATGTTCTGTCTTGAAAAATAGTCCAGGCCCTATCTACTTATTGATATAATTAAAACTGGATTAGTAGGATAGATTATAGAGTTTCTAAGACCATCAAAGATTTGAGTTCCAGAATTCTCCTACCCTTTTTTTCCCTCCTCACTACTCCCTTTTCTTCGGTTCAAATTTATTTATGTCGTTATATCCAACTTAAACAGACCAGTGCCTTGGACACGGGACCTTGGTTAGCAAAAGGGAGAAATCTTGGGAAAGAACATAAAATGTTTGAGAAGAAAGGGACCTTAGAGATTACCCAGGTCCTGTAGACGAGTGATTGAGTTAAACTGCCTGGATTCAAGGCATGACTTGGTAGCTGGCTGTGTCAGTGTGGGGGAGTTCATCACTTAGCCACCCTGCGCCTCTCTGCAATCCAGCTTCCTCACATGAAAAGTGGGAATGATAATAGCATCAACTTTGTAAGCTTATTTTGGAAGATTAAATGAAATTGTGTCTGGAAAGTGTAAACATAAAAGCTATCAATATCCTCATCATCTTTATCATCAACTCGTCTTAACTCCTGGGGTCCTTTTTGAAAGGGAAACCAGGCCTCTGAGAAGCCCTCCACATTTGCCCAGTAGCTTAGAGCTACAAGCAGAAAGGACCACAGCTGAACCTTTTCTTAAGTGAATTCCATATATTGTGTAATTTATAGAAACTTAATACTCTCCCCTCCCATTTTTCCCCCTGATGTCAAATTTGTCTCTTCCTTCAACTGAAACAGAGCATATGTAGAAAAGTACTCCTGATGCAGATTCATAAAGCCAATGTTGATCAAAAGCAAAAGTATGAGAAACAAAGCAGCCTCTTGTGAGAATACCAAAGTCAGATCGAGGAAAAATTTGCTCATTTTTCAGTTATCTCTGTCTTACTGCCAGCAAGATTCTAGATAAGGGAGTGTGTGGCACCTGGTTCAGCAAGGACAGTGATGAGCCAGAGATGCAGGTACGTGCTGTGATTTTCATGCATGAGAGAGAGAGAGAGAGAGAGAGAGATTCAGTAGCAATGCTCTCTGACCACTGAGAAATCAAACATGCAAATCTCTCTCAATCAAGGGTGAAGAAATTGATTTCCCTACCAAATTCTCTTGCTTCCTTCACTCCCTTTGCCATAAAATGAAAAATAGTTTTGGGTAGATACTACATTTGAATAGATCTACCAGACACCCAGAGGGGAGAAACTATAAACAGTAAGATAGCAGGTAATGCTCTAGAAGTTTTTTTTGTATGGGAACAATTAAATGAGTTAAACTGAATTGATGTAGGTTCTGTAATTGACCTGTATATCCATAAATCAGTAAGTTTTGAAGTGCCCACTAATGTGCCTTGCTATGCGCAGAGCACATACGGTGTGAGCTCTAAAGGATCTGGCAGTGTGGTTGGAAGACAAAGTACATTTGGGGAGTAGTCCAAGAGTATAAAATTGAATAGCTTTACACATACACACACACACACACACACACAGTTGATTCCTATTATTTGTGGTAGTTCTATGAAGTCAGTGCAAACACTGATTTAACAAAAACTGAACATTGCTACTAGAGAAATATAGGGTTTGGTTCCTGTAAGCCTCTGGTTACAGCATTTTATCAGCCACTCCACACATAACTTTGTTTTATGTGTGTTTCTCTTTAGAAACACTTTAATACACATTGCTGATGAACACTGAACTCACAGCTAAGCACACTGTGAGTCATGCCTGGACTAAGCTTATCTGGTGATCGTGTTTTCCCCGTAAGGTACATTACAGCCTCCCTGTGCCTATAACACTAGCCAGTGCTTTGGCACTCTGTTTGGGGACATTTGAACAGTAAAGTCACGACCACAACAACCACTATCAAAAAAAAAAAAAAAAAACCCTTTATAAAAAGGCGAAAAGAAAAGAAACTGGGACTAAATAGCTGTAAAAAGGACACTTGTTGACAGTGTGAGCTCGGGAACAAGTAAACAGAGCATGGCTTCGATTGGCCACAGCTGGGAATGTACACGAGGATGACTCAGAATCCTTGCTGCCCTGGGCATGTCCGTGAAAGCGCCCCAAGTGCTGGGTTTGGGCTTACAAATGAGTGGTAGTGAGTAGGCATGTTTGCAAATATGGAGGACCCACTGTACCTTGGAGCGTCATTTGGCATTATTGGAGGCTCTCTGCTTCTCTATGGCTGTGGAGAATGAGAGAAGGAGGCAAGCAGTGAAGGTTTGCTGGAATGAGGGAAAATTTCATGGAGAAGGAAGGACAGGAATGGCATTTTTAAAGATGAGTGAGATACACAGTTTTCAGAGTGGAAGGATCCTGAGATAATATGTGGAGCTAGGAATGATTTTTGTGTTGATGGGGCTGTGAGGCCATATCAAGGGGTAATGAGAGGTGAGCTTAGACTGGACTAGGCGGCATCTATTATTTTTGCCCTCCTGCTTACCCATTCGCTCTCATCTAGATATTGCTGAGGCTTCCTTTGGAACAGCTCGTCCCACTCAATCTGTATTGTTTGGATGGAGCTGCTACTTCCCTGGGCTGTAGGGCCTACTGTGACCGAGGCTTGGCCCATCGGGATGTTTCGTCTCTTTGACCACAGTGACTATAGTAAGGAAATGATATGCATTCCAGAGCCAGTGAGAGTCACCTCTGCAAGTGTTTTTCTGCTGCGATTTAGTTGCAAAAAGATGAAGCTTGGAGCTTTTGGGGACTACCAGGAAGAGAGAATGTCTGCGAATAAAACCAGTGTTTTTTCATAGAGGGAAAAGAAGAACAGAGAGACAACAGAGAGAGAGAGAGACTCGGATGTCAGTTTTTAAAAGTAGCTAGATCTCACCATGCCTAAAGGAAGCTTGAGACTTTTCAGTTGAGTGAGCCAGTTCATTTCAATGCATTTTTATTTCCTCAGGTAGAGCTGGGTTAGGGCCAGAAGAGCAGCATGGTAAGTAGGTGTCCAAGAGAAGCAGACTGGAGTAAGGAACAGACACCTCAAACTAGTATCAGTTAAAAAAAAAAAAAAGGGGGAGGCTTGTTCTAAGCCACAGAAACATGGAATCCAAACACAAGAAATTTCACAACACCTTAGGAAAACGGGACTTGGAAACTGAAAACTCAGGAATCAGGGTTACTCCTCTAAGTATCAGGAGCTTCACGGCTCTGCTCATCTATCATGTCTCTGGCTCCCCGCTCCATTCTCCTTTCTCTCTCTGCTCATAGATTTTGCTCATGGCTGGCCATAGTAACCTCAACTTTAGCACTGTTACCAGCGTCTTAACCAGCCCAGTTTCTCAGAATGCCAGCTCCAGAACCCCAAGAGAGGAACCTTATCGACCTGGTTCATCTTTTCTTATAAGACCAACCTATAGGGGCACCTGGGTGGCTCAGTCGTTAAGCGTCTGCCTTCGGCTCAGGTCATGATCCCAGGGTCCTGGGATCGAGCCCCGCATCGGGCTCCCTGCTCAGCGGGAAGCCTGCTTCTCCCTCTTCCACTCCCCCTGCTTGTATTCCCTCTCTCGCTGTCTCTCTCTGTCAAATAAATAAATACAATCTTTAAAAAAAAAAAGACCAACCTATATATTCATTCCTCAGACTAGAACCCTCCTCAGGTCCAGTTGACGTAAAACATCAGGGGTAAAGATTGAACCATTGCAGTAACAGACATCTCTGATATGCGTGAGGCTAGATCTGAAAAAGTTCCCAAGGTCAGATGTGGGTGCATTTGGACTTGAGGCTGTGGTAGTAAGAAGCCAGAGATCTCAGAAGATAGCTCAACCATTGTCTTTCTGTCAGGACCCCTAACTTCCTATTTTTGAACATGAGAAGATAGGACTATAAAAAAGACATGTATATTGAGAAAATTACTTTATTTAAAAAATATTTATTTTAAATATATATACATAATACATATACACAATTAAATGTGTGTGTATATATACATACACACACATATACACTCTATTCCTATGCCTTTCCTCATTTCATTCCCTTTGCTTTTCTAAATTCCCATTGAGGTATCACATATATATGTGTCTATCTACCTATGTGTCGATGAGATTATATACCTAGACGCATAGCTAGGCATTAGTTTGCGATTTTTGCACATACAGGGGTGTACGTTTTGAAAGCCGATACACAGTGTATCCTTGATGGAGAGTATATGTGTGTGTTTCTAAAAACCAGAATAGACTAGGACACTGTTGCTTAAAACCCTTACTTTTCCTTTATACCCTGCCTTTTCCATTCATGGCTCTCTAGTAAATCAAATCTAATAGATACGCATAGTTATGTATTTACATATTATTTACTGAAGACACTGTACTCAGTGCCAAGTGCAGGATGGGCATAGAGTGCCTGTTCAGGTTGGCTGCATGGACCGAGTGACTTTATGTCCCCAGATTGAAGGAGCATCTTGCAATGGCTCTTGAGTTCCTCCCAGAGGTTCTCTGTCCACAAACGTTGAATAATGATTTTGAGGCACACATAGTGGCTGGGAACCCAGGTCTGTTTATTATCCATGACAGAGTCCCCATGCTTCAATTAGATGGATGCAACACACTGACTTTCTATTGAGTTTTCTCACAGATGCGACTCTAAGTATTTTTTAGAACAGCGGCCAGACCAGGAGACCTCTAGGCCTCATTTTGGATTTTTACGCTCTTTTGATGGTTATCATGGTCCTCTACGTTGTTATTTAGTCAAATTATGTTCATTTTATCGCCTAGGCCTTTCCTCATATTTCACTCACTCTGATCTGTTTTTCTTTTCTTTTCTTTTCTAAATTCCCTTTGAGGCATCACATTACCCCTAATTGCCTGCAGTGTTCTGGGTCTGGTCTCATAGCTGACACGCAGGCACAGACTCTTAGCCACCGTTTGGGATGCCTCCCTGCGTGGCTGAACATTTCACTAGCTCAGAGAATTGCTCAGCTGGACTGCCCGCCTACCCTTGTGATGGCTCTTCACCATGAGCTCAGAGTTTTGTTGTTTTCTCTGTTGCTGCCATCCAGGAATCCCCTTCCAGTTAAATGCCGTCTTTAAGTTTATTCATCCCCAGAGAGATCATCTGCATTTCTGCAACCAGAGCCTCATTGTGTTACTTTGACATCTGTTACTAAGTAAGAGTCATGTATAGCTTGGTATCGTGTGCCGGTCTTCACCCCCTGTTGGGAGCACCTCCCGATTTCGTGTCATCTGCAGATGTCGTTATCATGATAATAGTAATAAGATCTTCCCCTCTCTTTCTTGATTCTTAATAAAGTTCGTAAAGTCATGTATCTTTGCCAGTTGTATGCTCTAGACTTCCTTCTCACGGCTCTTGTCAGTCTCTGCTCATGGCCGGCCTTGGTTTGGGGTCTGTTTTTACTTCCTGTGATGGTGCTGAAGGATACACCCAGGCTTCTCTTTATTAAAGGGCTCTTCCAAGTCAATTTACCAAACCTAAGGGAAGCTTTCAGTCTTGGTTTCTTTCTCCTTTTTCAGTTCCTTCCTCTCCAGTTCGATCTCAGCAGTAAGGTAGACCTTCTGGCCCCTTCAAGGAGACTGTGGAGTGTTAAATGTCGAATGAATGAGGCTCTTGGTCACTGGGCTGCTGAGTGCCCTGAGGATAGGGGATGTGCCTTGGGGAGCCAAGGGAGTGGTTCCTTCCCGTTGGTCTGGTAGACGTTGTGGGGTTCTATTTGGTAGTTCCATCCATTTCTGTGCCAGGCTGCCCTTCAAGTAGAAAGCTTCTGCCATCTTTAAGAACAGATCCTGCATTTCTGCTTTTAACTCAGCCCCTGCACTGATCCACATGCAAGTCACACACTGTATCTTGTAGCGCATTCCGGTGCCCTGCCTTAGCATTCTCATCTCTTCCTGAGGCCTCTGTGACCCAGTCACACATAGTCGGGTATTAGGAAGGGTATTTGTCATACTTGATTTCTTACTGTTTGGCCTTTTGCTGTGTTATCCTCTGTATCGTTTTTTGAGTGTTTTAAATATTTCATCATAACCTACAAAAATAAAAGTAAAAGGCAGTAAATAGTCATTAACAAATGATGGAGAAGCGCTACAGATAAGATACGTCTGCAGTTCTGTGGCTCCAGAAATGAGTGAGCAACCTCAACCGAGTTGGAAGTTGTGGCAGTGTTATCCAGTGGGAAGGGAGTTTTATCAACAGAAAACGCTCGGAAATTATCCATAGGATGAGCCTTGAAGAGGAAGTGGAGTTCACCAGGCAGACACAGCAATAAGGGCTATTTTAGGCAACAAGCATAAACAGATAAAAATATATAGTACATTTGGAAAGTGTAAGTGGTCCAGTAAAGCCAAAATAAGTGTATTTGGGAGACTGGAAGATTTGGGCTAGTGATAGTTTGGAAAGGAGAGTTTGGGAGAGATTATGTCATCCATGCCAGGCAAAGACATTTGCATTTTATTCTATAGGCCCAAGGGCTTTTCTTTTCTTATTTATTTATTTATTTATTTACTTACTTACTTATTTTAGAGAGGGAGAGAGGACAGTGGGGGGAGAGGGAGAAGGAGAGAGAGAGAATCCCAAGCAGTCTGCATGCCCAGTGCTCCAGACCAGGGGCTCGATCTCACAACCCTGAGATCATGACTGAGCCAAAATAAGAGTCAGACACTTAACTGAGCCACTCAGGTGCCCCCACTATAGGCCCACGGGCTTTTAAACAGCAGAGTGATACGATGAGATTTGCATTTGATGAAGATGAGGCAGCAACTTGAATATGGGGTAAGCCTGGAGACAGGAGTAACTGGTTTTGAAGGATGTGCGGGTTAGCGTTGTTGGGAAGAGCAATTAAGCAGGGAGAACAGATGAGCATCAGTACAAAGGAGAAGAATAACAAATTTATATGGAATAAGTAGAATATAAGCATTTTTCACCAAATTCTTATACATGATCAAATTTGAAACCTACCAATATAACCTATGAATTCCCAGCAACTCTGCCCTGAAGCTTACACATTTCCTATTACACGGTATAAGAATTTCTAAGATGTTCCTTATTTGTGGAACTTCTTTGCTTTGTCATATTTGTTCTTGGTTGAAAGCCCCAGGTTGTTATTACCCATCATTAAAGCATTTTAAATAGGGAACTACAGCAATAATAGTCCAAGATATTTTAAAAAAATTGTTGAATGACAATGAATGATTGCGACTGGAAAGGATCTTGAATGACAGACCAGGAAATCTAAACTTTACTTACGTGGTACTGAGGGACTATTCCAAGTTTTTCAGAAGGGATAACAAGCATAAAGTGTAGCTCCAGGAAGATTTAATTTAAGTTCATGGTAGTCTGAAACAATCAGATGATGGAATCAGGTAAATCTGTTTTGTTTTGGTATAGCTCCTGTATTTTGGATTTGTGACTTACATAGTTGTCAGTATTTCCACTTTACAAATGTTACTATTCTTTTGCCCATTGTCACACGCCTTCATCTCTTTCCATTTCTTATCGTGGAAAGCCCCTGCTAGGTTTCAAATGTTAGATTCTGAATTTTTCCAAGAAAATTCTCAGACAATGATTCCTAGTAGTTTCTACAATCTAATCGATAGAATATAATACCCATCTTCTTTTCCTCTTACTGCATGTATTTGTAAACAAAGGGTAGCAGTCCCTCCCAGGAAAAATTTGACAAGCCTCTTCAGCTGTATGATAGCAAAATAGACAGTTTATTTGCCAGGCTGTGGAACTTGGATTCCAGATGCCTCTCTGAGGAATCAATGATAACTACCAGTTTTGGAGCTTGAGTAATTGAATGGTATTGATGCCATCTAATAAGACAAGAAAAACTAGTAGAGACCTACTATATTGTGTGTGTGTGTGTGTGTGTGTGTATTTGCTGGAGGAGAGGGGATTCTCTTTAGCAATGTTAAATTTAAGATGCAGTTAGCCATCTAAAGTAGAAAAATCAAGTTAGAAATGTGTGTGTATACAGATCTACATCTGTATCTGTATCTATTTGGGGTTGCTGGCCTGGAAGATGTATTTGGGAGTAATCAACATAGAGATTTTTTTGTTGTTGTTATTGTTAAATAATGACTGGTTAGATCACCTAGTATATTAGGGTATGCTAGGTTCTGCTGGAGAAACAAACAAACCTTGGAAATCTTAGTGACTCGACATAATAAGGTTTATTTTTGCTTACTCAGGGTCAGATGAGAATGTCCTGGGTAGGTGGCTCTCCTATAAGCAAGGATCTCAAGAATATAACTTCTTCTACTGTGGGACTCTGCCAGGGCAGTACCAGGCTCTACCTAGATATACTCATTTATTTTCTATTTGTCCTTCTGTTTTTGGGATTATTAAAAAAGATTGATAAAAATTCTTTTAAATTCAGTTTCAGAAGTTATAGAAAGCTAATACTCTATTAGATGTATTGTTTTGAAATGTATTTTGGCAATTTAAAAAAAGCTAGTTTTGGGGTGCCTGGGTGGCTCGGTTGGTTAAGGGTCCAACTCTTGATTTTGACTCAGGTCATGCTCTCAGGGTCATGAGATTGAACCCCGTGTTGGGCTCTGTGCTCACTGGGGAGTCTGCTTGAGATTCTCTCCCTCTCCCTCTGCTCTCTCTCTCTAGCACATGTGTGCACATGCGTGTACTCTCTCTCAAATAAAATCTTTAAAAAAAAATTTAAAGAAAGCTAGTCTCTTAAAAGTAGATAAATTTAAACTCTGTTTAATCAGATATGTGGGAAATTTTGGTCTTCGTTGTTTTACATAAATGATCATTTCAGAGCATTTGTTATCTTGCCTAAGGAATGATTTCCAGGGCTTGATAATTTGGTTAATTTAACCTTGACATTGGGGGAGCCCGAAGAGGATCATGCCATTATCTAGATGGCTGCTTCACCATTGCCTTGATATTTTAAGAAAATTGACCCTCAGTACAGGAAATAGTCTCATCAGTGAAATCCCACTCAGCATAGGACCTGACCTAAGTCTCAGGGGGCTGGAAATAAGCCACAGGCTCTCTGGAGGGGCTGTTCTAATCCACTGGTCCTAAAAGATAGCTCTGTATTTAGTATTCTGTCAAGAGACTATAGAGGTACTGTATTTATATATCACGACCGAGAATGGTTTAAAACTAAGTGCTATCAAGCCTGCTTTTGTTCCATATATAAGAAAGAGATTTATAACAAAAATCATAAATAAGAGACAAAGGAACTCTGAAGTTTCTTTTTTCTTCTGCCTGCCTCTCCCTGTTCAGTGATAGAACAATTTATGAATCTGACAAATCCTCCCCTAGATAATGGTAGGAGTAACATAGTGTTCAGCTGAGTAATCCCGGGCCACTAAAGTTTATTGGACTGTGGGGCAACAGAAGCAGGATTGACGCGATAATCAAATGACATGCTTGATTTGGGCTCTCCCTGTCTCTTTCTCCCCACCCGATCCCCCATTTCCCTCCCCACCCTTCCTTTTCCCTGCCTGTGCCTAAGGAAAACTAAATAGAGGGAATTTGAAATCGAATAGGTTGGCAGCGGTAGACTCCCAATTTCTCACAAGCACATTCACTCAGAAAGTATGAGAAGTCTGTGTCAAAAGGTTAAATGAAAATAAGGAACATGGTTGTAAACACGTTCCGACTAAATTTTTGGTTTGGATCCGAGTAACCTAAGAGGCAGGAAGAGAAGCTTATTTTGACAGCCTCAGTCTTAAGTCAACTCTGAATTGTTGGGATATCAGAGATATCATCAAAGGACATCAATAATGTGAGTTAAACCAGTGTTGATGGTTCAGAATTGGCAAGAAGACAGAAATTTAGGCACTAAAAACAAACTCTACTGTGCTTTGAAAACTATGGGTTCCATGTAAAAGCAGTTTTTAAGAAGTCACTTAATCCAGCACTTGAAAATGGCAGCTAGGAGGCTGGATCTGGCTGTCCATTTGCTTAGCTTGGACCACACGAACAATTTTGTCAAGTTGAATTTTAATGCCGTCAGCGTAGATTTTCACAGTCCAGTCCACCATCGGCCTTCACTTCTTTCTGTTATCTTCTGCCTCTTCCACAATATATGGACCTCACCTCCCGGCTCATGAAGGGAGTTTGTGTTTGAGCCATAAATCCATCTCCTCCTTCTAGTAGGATCATGGGGTGACTCCAAATTGAAAAGAAGTGGGAATCTTTAACTAGCCTCCCCATTCTCTGCTTTCAAGAGGATGGAATTCAGTGGAGATTGCTAAATGTCACCATTGTTCAGGAGAAGAAGAAGTTAACATATTTCGAGAAAACCACCAGGAATGACACCCAGCCCAGGAGACCTTAAGCTTTTTCAAGACAGTGAAAGAAAAAGGTCTCTCAAATATCAAGAAACGTACTTTATAACCAGAATAGTCTGTGATGAATGGGGTAATAATATTCCACCCAGCCTATAAAGAAAAGTGGTATGGACATTATTGCTTTTTTGGACACTGGAGCAACTGTATCACTCATTTCTGAGAGGTTGTCAAAAAAAAATTGAAGGGTTTAAATATATGACCTTTTACAGGAATTACTTCAACAATAGCTTATTCTACTGAGTCCACTGAAGTTGCGGTTGCAACAATGAATTACCTGTTGTGAGATGCAAATTGTGGGCTAATTGCAGGATTCAATCCAATCTGTTTAGGGTACTCCTGGAAAAATTGGTTCTTTTTTTTTTTTTTTTTTTTTTTAAAGTTTTTATTTATTTATTTGAATCAGAGAGAATGAGAGACAGAGAGCATGAGAGGGAGGAGGGTCAGAGGGAGAAGCAGACTCCCCGCCGAGCAGGGAGCCCGATGCGGGACTCGATCCCGGGACTCCAGGATCATGACCTGAGCCGAAGGCAGTCGCCCAACCAACTGAGCCACCCAGGCGCCCCGGAAAAATTGGTTCTTGCAACACTATTTTATTGGTTGGTACCAAATATATTCTGTCACCAGGAAGACATTACAGAAGAAAATTAAAAAAAAAAAAGAAATAGTAATATTGAGAATGCAAAAGTTGTCAGACATACAGAACGATCGATCCTGAGGCAAATGGGTTTTGCTTTGAGAATCAAGCTGGTAATGAGACAATGGAGCCACCTGGATTGATGCAGAACACCAAAGGCTCCAAGAAAACAGGGACAGTATAGATGCCAACCACAGATGTATAATAAAGCAAAACAAGAAAAAGGAATGGATGTTTGTTCTTCGGTTAGTCACTCTCATATGAGACGCCATGCCATTATACCTGTCTAGACCGTGCACATGATCTAGCCTGAATGACAGCATTTTAGAAATACGAGGGTGAGGTAGGAGAGAATGTTTATTGAAATCACTGGAAGCCCCATTTCTAGCCTGTCCGTTTTGCCAGCTGAATAATTGAGTCTGAAGCCCTGAGTAAACTCATCCATAGATGAGCCGCTCAGATTAAATGGTGTCACCTGTAGTCATGGACAGCTCCTGGGATCTCCTCTGTCAAACACCATATGTGCACACCAGAGACATATCCAAAGGCTACTGGCAAATGTCTTTAGATAATGAGTGCAAATTAATAACTAGTTTTGTACATCACAAGAGATCATGCCATTTTAATGTTATGCCCTTTGGGTGAACAAATAGGACAAAGATCTTTTAGATACTAATGAATAGTGTCTTACAAGGATTAATTTGCCCAACTTTTTGCTGAGTTGGCATCACATGCAACATGGCTTGATTTGTTGGGTCCGTGGTAGGGTTGGCTCTGTGGAGCTGTGGAAAAAGAAAAGAGTTTTAGCTTTGAGCTTTAAGACTATTATTTAAGAGGGATGTCCTTCTGGATTCTCAATGAAGCAGCTTGTCATAGAGTTAGCATGCATGGCCGTAGAGGCTGCACCCTCATTCCTGTACAGTGTAATATACATGAGTGGGGCTCCCTGGGGTTGTGTGTGCATGGCCGGTGTAACTGTTTGCAGTGGCCCTGATAGCTTCTTATGAAGGTTCAGTTACTCTCTGATGACACTGTCTATGTAATAAGAGTATAATACTCCACTGAATTAACAAGAATTTGGTTATTCATAAGGATTTCCAGTCATTCTGATTAAGAATACGGTGGCTTTTGTTTTGTTCTATATGGGAGGTATGTGTACGTTTTCTAATAAAAAAACGTATATAATTTTTAGCTATCAGACTTCGTATATTAAAAGTATAGACAATTGCTGTTATTGGCTCGGGAACAGGGAAGTAGGCCCCTTAAATTCTTATTGAGTAGCCCAAATCAGTACTACAACTTTTTGATTTTTAGGGAGATTTGGAAATAGCCATCACCTAAAGCATGGGTGTATGCTTTGACCCACAAATCTCTTTGGGACTCTAACAGAAATGCTTTCACAAAGGTATGATGTATGTGTAAGTATTGTCTATTGTAGTTTGTAATGACAAAGACGGACGTTCAGGCAGTTAGATGTATCCCAAGTAGGAATTTGATTTGATCCACTGCAGACTGTCTGTCTTTGCAGTGGAGTGCTATGGAATGGTCAGCGAGCGAGGCAGATCAACAGGCTGACTGTACAGTGTACGACATCTGCAGGCATATGTAGCAACCATGTCTGTTTATACGAACTGACCTAAAAGAGACCCAAGATATATCATTAAGTGGAAAGAAGCAAGTTGTAGTACGGTATTTAGAGTATGATCCCATTTATATAAAAATTAAGTAAATAAAAATGACACACACACACACATATGGAAACAATTCTGTATGAATAAACACTGAATTGTTGCCTGTGATTATCTCTGGAGGATGAGATTTTAAAGGACCCTCATTTCCTATGACATATATTCCCGTACCTAAAAAAATTGACAATTGCCAAAAAAAGGGTCTTTTTAAAAAATTGTAATTAGAAAAAAAATAAGCCTGCCAGGTTCCTGATTAGGAGTGCATTTGCTCACATTTATGATCATGAATTCTCATAACGTGTATCCCCTTAGACAAGGAGAGAGTGGGTGCTGAGGCCAGCTCAGAGCTAATTCCTGACTCTGTAGAAAGAGAGAAACCTAACTCTTCCCCAGTAATGGTGACCACAATCTTCTACAGTGCTTACTTGCTCTGTGTGCTTAAAGCCAAATTTTGACAAGGTGCTGCTCTGTATATACAACTGACATTTGAAATAAATAGGCACAAAGCAGGTTGATCATATTCACTGCTGCTCCCCCAGGAAGTCCTTGTAGGTTTCGTGAATCACAGAAGGATCAAAATGGCTCCATGTGGAATAAGTTTCTTTGGCCTAATGGAAGACCAGAACCCATCCAGTTGTGAAGTGGCTGTTGGTGGTGGAAGAGTTCTTAACCATTTTAGTGGTAGACACTTGTGTGTGTCTATGGAAACAATAATCAATCTACCTGTACACCCTCTTCAAACATCATTTTGTAAATAATTTGGGGACTCTCTGCCCTTTTAGACATTCCATGAAGGCACACTTTTGATCATGTTTAACACTGGTAGACTGGATAAAGTATGTTGGCAAGTAATGTATATATCTGTGTTCATATGCACGTTTAAAAGTAGCTGTAACTTCAGTGGGAAGATTGTCCTAGGAAGGTAGCTTCCTTCTTCAAAGATCTGAATACGAAATATTCTAAGTTGATGCTTTGGAAACTTGAGTTGCTTATGGGTTGATGATCTCGCTCGGTATTGGTGATACATGCTGGCTAAGTGGGGACCCACTTCAGCTCAGCATCAGCAGTTTCTGGCTTTCTCCTGGTTGGTTTTCATTTTATGGACCCTGGGGACTTCATAAATGGTTAAGTTTTCCCTTTTTGGCTTTTTTGCCAGGAAGTCTTAGAACCAAATTGGTGATCTTGAGAACAAGCACGTAAGACTCAGTGCTGTTTTGCATTTATCCATTTCTGGGTCCAGTTTCTACTCCTTGTGTTTTTCTGTCTTCCCCTTCCTTCCCCATTTCTCACTTGGGTTGCCTTGTATTATTTTGTGTAGTAAAATATGCAATAGATAGAGGATATAAATATATAGAGATAAGTAGGTAGCTGTGATCGTCCTCAAAATGATGGCGTTTTGTCTTCTACTTGATGAGGCTCAGGGTTTCCGTTTCTCTGGTGCTCACAGATGTCCGGGGCAATTGTTAGAAGCAAAGCTGCCTGCCCCAGTGAAGCTGCTTAGAGTTTGCAGTGATACAGTTGGGAGGATCTGGACAGTTTCTTCTACCTGTTCCACGCATGTCATAAACATGCACACTCTGCATGAAAGGAGAAGGCCATGGAGACTCTATTTGTGAGAGAAGTTATAGACCTGATTGGGGGGCATGGAGAAAGAGGGATTTCTGGCGGACCATGGACTTCCAAGATTCAGAAACTCAGGAGAACTCAAGTCTCCATGTTTTCCTAATTGCCACTGTGGTAAGACTATCATTCTAATTTGACATGTGAGGTGGATATTTTATAAAGCTGGAATTTCTGCCTGTGGTCACTTCTTAAACTGATTAAGAGGTGGCCCATTTTTGCCCTTTTATGCTCTACGTACAAGAGCATTTGAGAAACAAGGACAGTGGAAACCCTCTTAATTTTTTACTTAAAAAAATTTAAGTTCATAGTCTTCATCATTTAGTTTATGTAAAAAAAAAATGGCTCATTGTCCTAATCACATGGCTACTATGGTCATCTCATCATCAACCATGCCCGTGAGTAACCAAGGTAACTTCAGGAAGTCCTTCCAGGAAAGGCCTCTTTCTTCCCCGTGAGATGACTTTTTGACCCCCTTGCATTCCATAATGAGGGACATGATTGAAAGCAGGGGTTGCTTTCTTTAATAATTTACTGTGGGCTGAGGATCTGGGGTCTGGAGGTTCTTTGTTCATCAAGTAGCATCTCACTAGACCTCAGCTCAGAGAAGACCGACAGAAATATGTTGTTTAATCTCTAAAATGAAGTAACCTTTTAAGGATTTTGCATTTATATTTTGCATTCAAAGCACAGTAAAAATGACTGCCACTTTATTATGAACAGCATCTTGCTGAAGGAAGTGTATGGCAATTTGTTTTTAATGATTTGGGAAGTTAAGGCTCAAAGAGAGAGACAGAACAATTTGCCAAGAGTGGATCTGGGCTAGAATAAAACTTTCCCATCTGTTATTCATAGCTCTGGGCAACAGCTCCCACTCTCGGATCAGAAGTCCAGTTTAAGGGATATTCATTTTAACAGGAAGAATCTCAACCATTCAAGACCAGACTTCCCAGCCTGCCCAGCAAATACTCAGTCATTTCAGTGTGTGTTTGACGGTAGTTAGCAACACAAAGCAAGCCCAGTGTCCAAGGAATGTGTAGAGGAATGTTAATTCTAGGAGCGACCATAACCTGATTTTCTAGATTTCCATGAGTTTAAAGTCTCAGCCACAATATTACATTACCAAGTTATTTGCATTTGAAATATAATACCTGGGGGTTGACATTTAATTAAATTACTGTGCCACCTCCAGGCCACAGGGAACTAGGATGGCACGCTGTGTGGATGGTACAAGCAGTACCTTTGTACCCTTTCTGAAAGACGAGGGACTGGGAGGAGGAAACCTCACCTGTCACCAAGGGCACCAGGGCCAAGGACACACCAGTTGGCTGGTTTGCGCTTAAAAACATGAAGTGGCAAGAAGCGGACAGGCCAGACCTTATGAAGCACGGAGAGCCTCATACCTGGAGGCTCTAGTCTCCACGTTTTCTCAATGTCCTTAAGAAAGAGAGGTGGCAACTGAGAATCCTTTGCCCTGTGGTAGCCACGGTCCAGCCTCGGCCATCGTTTTCCCCAGTGAGGAAGGAAACTGGTTCTTTCGTCTTTGGAGTCAACATGGCTTTTTCTCCCCCGCTCTTGAGAATCCATGGTAGTCATTAGAAGAGGCCACCAAGGGCCCACTGTTCAGAGCCCCTGCCTTCCATGGCCCTAAGCCCCACTCACTGACCAGGTGTAGGGCAGGAGCATCCAAGGTATATGCACGGAGCTGTCTCTGCCAAATCTCCTACAGCATCCGTCCTCAACCAGGGAAGTTATGTTCCCTATCAGGGGATGCTTTGCAAAGTCTAGAGAGCTTTTGGATTATTACGACTGGAGACGTGCTACTTGCATCTACTGGCTAGAGCCAGGGATGCTGATGTCTTGCCTACAGTGCACAGGATGGCCCCTCACAGCAAAGAACTACCCAGCTCAGTGAGTCAGTAGTGCTGAAGTTGAGAAACCCTGTTCTAACAGGAGACGAGCTCATGAAAGAGTGGATTCCAGCTACTGAGTCAGCTGTCAAGATAGAAAATAATCTCTCAAATGCACTGCCACGGTGTGTCAGTCAGGGTCCAACCAGGAAAGCAGAAACCGCTTTGGTGTTTAAAAGGGAGCAAATTCAATGGGGAGTCAGATGTCCCAGTGTTGGGGAGGCTGGAGAGCAGAGAGTGTAGTGCAACGAGGCAGAGATTAGCAACAGCAGGAAGCTGCTGCCGTTCCTTGGTCAGAGGACAGAGGGAGGAGGTGGCGTTGCTAGTTAGGGATTATTGTAGTTAGAACCCTGGTGGGCCTGTCTGGTGGGGGCCAGAGCCGCAGAGATGAGGAAGCTTCTGGGGCTGCAACCTGAGGAAGAGGGGGAGAAATACTCTGGATTGTCCTTTCTTTCCATCTTTGAGCCCCAGCAGCATGTCTGCCTGGGAAACCCAGCAGCAGGGAAGGGGTACATAGCTGAGTGCAAACAGCTCCAAACCGGTACATGCAATCTCTTAGAACCCTGTGGATTTTCCAGAGCACTGGAACCAACAGAACAATGGCACCCTTGAGCCGTCATGCCAAGAGTTCTGTGTTGCAGCTGGTGCTCTTCTAGTGTGGAGTGTCTACTTTCCTTATGCCTCAGAACTCTAGGTTTGAAATAAATAAAAGATGCCCTTAAGAAAGAGCAGGCAGACCCAACTGTTTCTTTTTAATTCAGCCTCAGAAGTAGCAAACTTCTTGTGTGGAGTAGCCTCCCAACATGATGGAGAGTTTTGTGTCTCTGCACAGACAGCAAGGTTCGATGGAAATCCATGTCAACGTGCAGAGCACACATTGTTAATTTTACTGTGTCTGTGGCAAACTCCATCCTTCATTGTCAGGCTTCGGCTCATTTTGGTGGCAGTGATCTTGCTTCTTGCTTCACTCAGTTGTACCCTCTCCATGGGTCCTGCCCCTCTCTTAGCTGGAGTCAGACTGAAAGGAGAAGGTTGCCAAAGAGCCAGAGAACCTGCTGTGAAGGTTTTTATTTTTCCTTACAGTGCAATTTTAAGAATCTAGACAAAGCAAAGGGAATTAATTTATTTGTTTTCCATTTGAACTGCCCAACAGGTCCCCAGACTCACAGGGATAAAAATGATAGATTTTTAAGTGTCTTCTTTAAGAAAGTTCTGTAGATGCTTAATTATTTTGCCCCACTTTTGATTATCTGCACTAAGGGAGATGTAGAGGGCACAAATCAATAAAATCCCTTGATAATCTAAAAAATCTCAATGTTGCCATTAGTTTTGACCTCCTCCCCCACCAAACCTTTTATCGGAGCTACTAAAAAGTGCCTCTGCACCCCCTGGGCTCTCAATATATTCAACTTGTTGACAGCCTGACTGATAAAATTGTCTGATTTGAGTTTTATCTCTTTTTCTCTCCTCCTGCCCACTCTCTGGGGGAGGTGCTAATGAGCAGCACAAGAACAAAACCACAGGAAAAAGAGACTGCCGAAAAGCCAGGGTAACACACAAAATGATTAAATAGCTCCCGTATCCCTGAAACTTTACTATATAATGTCAGCTTTGTGGGATTTTTTTTTTCTTTTTTCCTGAAGTAAATTGAAATAACTCAAATGGCCCAAGTATATGGGGCCTTCACGGACTCTTGCTTTGAAGCTTTGAATAGCTTTTGTATGGTATTCCTTTTCTGGGGAAAGATTTTTAATTGTTAATCTTTATAAATGGCATTCATGTTACCCCTCATGCTGGTAAAATGGCCAGGCATCTTCTTAAACAACCTCAAGGCACCAAGAATTGGGATGGTGGTGTTTGTCTTAATCCCTTAGGGATGTCTGAAAATGAGAGGAAAAAAAAAACAAACTTGTTTTTCTTGTTGTTTTTTTTTTTTTTTTTTTTTGTGTGTGTGTGTGTGTGTGTGTGTTTGCCATACATATTTATCCATTATCCAAAATGGATTCACAGATAGCATAGAAAAAGACCAGAACATGGCTGGCTGTGTACCCATCTCAGGGCACTTAACTGCTCTTCCCTGGATCCTCCATGCACCAGAGATCTGGCAGAATTGACAATCAATAAAGCATATATTAATATGAACACAGAATCTCTTAAGTCTACTAAAGATGACCACCTGTCTTCCCGTTGTGCCAGAATGCACGCCTAAACAAACCAGAGTGGCTAATAGAGGGTACAAAGGTGGAGTGAGATGAAAAGTTCCCATAAGGAGGGGAAATGATTTGATCCCTGTATAGGAGCCAGCGACCTTTCCGTTTGGGCTTTGCTTTTCATAGGGGTATGAAGTTTGCTCTTTCCAAAGGAGAAAAGCACTGCATTTTCTTGATTTTTCCTTTCTGTATTTCCTTCAGTCATTTTATTTCAGATTGCTACATATTTGAAAGCAATTTCATAAACATCAAAGTGGCTATGAAATTCAGTGTTTGTATCTGGCAGGTGGTTTGTAAAATCAAACCCAGGCACCACCTGAATTTGAAGAATTGGGATGATGTGTCAAGGTTCAGTCAGAGAAGCAGAACCATCTTGAGTGATTAGAATAAAGGATTTGTTATAGGGTTTAAACCTTACATGACTGTCGGAGCTGGTAGACTGATCCACGCAGGCTGTTGCTTTGGCACCCAGTGCTGGAACTAGATTTGCCATCGGCCAGTCCGACCAGCAGTTGGAAAGGAAAGCTTGAAATGGACAAGCGTGAGGATAAACTAGAAAACTCATGAGGACAACTGAATCCATTAGCACAAACTGGAATCCCCATCTGTTTGACTACTTCCAATCTCAATGCTGTCACTGACCGCAAAGAGAAGATGACCCCCCTCACCAAGGAGCTGTGTGTGGACCTGGCCAAGGACTGAGAATTTGAAGGAACAGATCCAGCAGAAGCTGGAGGAACTGTGGGTCCAAGTGCTGCTGCGCGTCACCTGGGTGAGGCAGCAGATCCCCAACGTATAGGAGCTGTCACTATACCTGGTGTCCAGTCAGATACACCAACCTTCAGAGTGTTAGAAAAAAGTCTGCTGCTTCACTCTGCCTTCAAACACTTGCACAAAATGTCACCGGTGGACAGTGTTGACCCAAACTATGCAGGGAAGGGAATGCTGGGAAGCAACCATAGTTCTTGCTTAAATTGGTGTTGTACAAAGCCACATGGTGACATGACTCAAGAAGGAATGTCTCTGGGCACACAGATAGGTAACAGAGACCTCATACTCTGGAGGAGGGTGCCTTTTCAGGAACCTTCCTTCTTGACAAATAGCAAGGTGTCACTGTTTGGTGATGTCATCCAGATGTACATTGACCATATATAATTTGTTTTGCAGGTTGTTTCCGAGAGTGAATGAGAGAGCTGTAGATGGCATACTTATTTACTGCTTGATCAAAACTTGCTTTGTTGAAGTATATGGTTCCACTTATACCAGGTACCTAGAGGAGTCATATTCATAGAGACAGAAAGTAGAGTGGTGATTGCCAGGGCCTGGGGGGAGGGAAAATGAGAAGTTATTCTTTAATGGATACAGAGTTTCAGTTTTGCAAGAAGAAAAAGTTGTGTGGGTGGATGGTGGTGGTGATTGCACCGCTGTGTGAATGTGCTTAATTGTTATTGAACTACACACTTAAAAACGGTTATAATGAAAAATTATGTATGTATTTTACCACAGTTTTCAAAAAATAACTTAAAATATATTTTGAAAAAGATATTGTTTGGTGGGCTTATAAATGCTTCTATTCAAAAATCATTTTGAAAGGTATAATTCCTCTTAAAAAATTAAAATAACACATATCAGTGTACATTATAAGAAAATAAAACACCTCTTCATATTATATGAACACTAAAAATGTATACATTCTTAGTATATAGTATTGTATACACTATATAGTATATATCTAATGTATTGTTAGTACATAGTCCCATACTGTTGTAAGTTTCTTAGCCATGTTTCTTTTCTTTTTTAAATTAATTAATTAATTTTATTATGTTAATCCCCATACATTACATCATTAGTTTTAGATGTAGTGTTCCATGATTCATTGTTTGTGCATAACACCCAGTGCTCCATGCAGAACGTGCCCTCCTCAATACCCATCACCAGGCTAACCCATCCTCCCACCCCCCTCCCCTCTAGAACCCTCAGTTTGTTTTTCAGAGTCCATCCTCT
>NC_138384.1:14433795-14506628 GCF_054177405.1 Leptonychotes weddellii | reverse complement strand
CCCCCCACTCCAGCAACCCTCAGTTTGTTTCCTGAGATTAAGAATTCCTCATATCAGTGAGGTCATATGATACATGTCTTTCTCTGATTGACTTATTTTGCTCAGCATAATACCCTCCAGTTCCATCCACGTTGTTGCAAATGGCAAGATTTCATTCTTTTTGATTCTTAGCCATGTTTCTAATAAAGTATCACTAGTATTCTGAAGAATGTACTCTTTCCAGTGTTACCATTATTTTAAATTTTTTTCATAAAATTACCTGCAACTTTCAAAGTTGTATTTTTTGTTTGCAACTGTTGACATAAATTTACTAATCTTTGTAAGATTCGTGGGTAATTGCTCTCTCTACAAATGCTGGAGTATCTGCTAAGCTCAGGGAAAAATTCTATTAAATGGATTATATCCTCAATTCTTTTTGTTGTTGTTGTTCCCTTCATATGGAAGTGTGTAAATACTTCTGCCTTAATTCAGAGAAACTTACTGTGATGCAAACTTTGTAAGACAAAACTCATAATTATATCTCTCTCTATAATTCTTTTGAATGTTTTACCAAACTAAGATGCTTCAAAATCATAGGTTTTCTCAACTTCAGTTTATCCCAGTAAAGACATGAATTTATATAATTTTTAAGGAAGAGATTCATTCAAATATTCTTTGTACAACTTTACATCTTCTAAAGCCTATTTATAGAATTTCAAAATAAAATTATACATCATATGTGCTCTCATCATTTAATATGTTTGAATTTCCTTCTTGCTATTTTGGGGATAAATTTCAATGTGTTCTTATATACAAATTTTGTTTCCAATTACTGTGATTTACTGAATTCTCCAGGCTGTAGTCTTTTGGTGCTCATTTATTGAATACTTGATTAAAGCTCTCTAACTGATTTTTAACAAAATGCAAACAAAATTGAGAGGACTCATTTATTTACAAAATCAAACACTTAGGTTGGCTTACAAAGTAGTTCTTCAAAGGTTGAAATCTAAAACCCAATCAATCAAAAAAAATTTAACAATGAGTAGCAAAGAAAAATCATTCCATCATGGTCAAGTCTTTTTTAAAAAGTGAATTTTCTATCAGCTTAGTCATAAAATCTTGGTACTTCAATTAATTTAATTTTGAGTATATAAAAATGTTAATTTTAACATCTATTTCTATTGAAACCTAAAGTAAGTAAAATTAATTAAGAGAAAATGACATTTGATCTAAATGAAAAGTCATGGTTGATAAAGTGGTACACAGTCAAACCTTCTACAGTTTACATATTAAAAATCATCATTCTTTTAGTATTGTCTTCATAGAATAACTACTACCTTTTTAAGTAGAATGTAATATTTCTTCAGCAGAGTATATCCTTTGCTTTTCCTGTATTCAGTGATATCACTATGATCTCTCCAAAGTAGATGGTAAATGTCAACCAACATACCTTTGTTCTAGTTATAAGCTTTCATTAACTTTTTTAAGGAGTAGAGATTCAGAACTTAAGCTTCCTTTCTTTTTTTTTGTGGTTTTGAGCTCATTGCTGGCTAAAGAGTTTATTGCGAAATTAAAAAAAAAAGCATTATTGAATATTAAAATTGTCATAGGTTCTCACCATACACTGAGGGACAAAGCCCAAAAGTAAGAGTACACAGACTACTCTCTGTGATCCATGATAGGACGGCTATAATTTTCCACTTTTCCTGCTGATTCCACCACCTTTGTGCATCTTGTAGGCATTGGCCATGACATACAAGAATCCAGGAAAAGCGGTGGTGACAAATATTTTTCTCTCTGGTTTATAGAGAGGAGGTAGATTTCCCTAAGTGCTTATTTTATCCACGAATACCCTGCAAGCTCTCCTTGAAAGAGAGGTATGAATTGTCCCTGGAATGAGTCTTAAGACAGACATATGGGCTAACAGTAGTCATCCTTCAGATTTCACCATGGGCTAATGGGGAGAATTCTATTACTATACACGCATCTCCTGCACAAGTAAATGGTACCATAGCTGAAGCTAGAGGTACAAAGTGCAGGTCTACTAGATCCATCCTGGATTGATTCTTGATTCCCAAGAGAAAAATCCAAGACAAATGCTGAAGCAAATGAGAAACAAGGACAACAGGCACAAGCTGGGACTGGCCTGGGCTAAAGAGGACATATGGTCCCCCTACTGAAAGGCCAACTTTGTTGTTGTCATCTGTATGTTTATTTCATTGCTAATTTAAATAACTTGAAGTAGATTTTTCTCAACTCTGATCTTCCTTTGCTAGCAAGCAGATTACTCCTAAGAAATCATTAGGCCTTGGTGAAATCTTCAGAAGATAGCCCTCTGTGGGACTGTTTTCTTAGTGACAAAGCCCGGGTGTTAACGGCGAATGGGTGTTGAAGTTCGGAGTCAGCCTCCCTTGCCCTTTTTAGGGGAGTTGATCCCATTTGGCTTGATATTATCAAATTTGAGAGAATTTAGATGATTACTTAGTCTAGAAAGCTGTACATATTTTTTACACTCATCTAATTGGTGGAAATGGTTATTAAATGGAAATAGTTTCATTTGGAGTTAGAATAATTTCTAAAATTACGGTGTTTGCTGCAGATGAAAACATGAAATCCCGAAACTCCAAGCAGGGATCAGATATTTAACAAAGCAGCCGGCATTTGAAACAGGAAAATGGCTTTATTCTGCTAGTTTCTATTACAGATTGTTCTTCGCTCGGAATAAGTCCAATTCTTGCTAGGGCATCTTTCTGAAATATGTATCTTTAACCCTTTAGTCCCCCTGTAAAGAATGGCTTTTCTCTTGCAATTTCAGCCTGAATGATTCCTGCTTACAGGATGTTTTGGGTTTAAAAAAAATCTTGTTTGGTTTTATTTTGAACATAATGCCCCATTTGCATTTTTTTATTGTAGCCTGTCACTTGTTATTTCAGAAACTTTGCTTGAGGAGTTTGGAATAGCTTTTTTCCCCTCTGAACATCATTGGTTTATGTGTATGAGCTGCTGCAAAGTGCAGTGATTGCTTAAAACACTATAGTTACTTAAAAAAGATGACTTTGATTGTGTGTTTTTTGTTCCCATCACAATAACACTTTGCAGGTGATTATTAAATTAGAGATTTTCTTTGTTTTTCTAACAAGAAAAAACCTTTTTTATGTCAGCGCCAATTATGAGTGGTAATTTTTCACATTTTACAAAAGATTTTTCTGTCCTCCCTCCACGCCCCTCCCGCAGATAAAGAAGGGCTTTGACATTCTATGACAGGGAGGGTTTTTTGCATACACAGTGCTTTTGACTTTTCTTTTTAAAAAATCTGTTGACTCTATTGAAATGTGACAGGACAATATTTAACCTGAATAGAGGCATGTTGACTCCTCTTATTAAAACTGACAGTTAAGGACGTTTCTCTCTTTATTCCTTCTGATACACACAGACAAGTCTTCACTGCTAACTAGTATACAAAATCAAAAACAAAAAAATACGGAGCGAAGAGATGACTACCTTATAAACAATATATGAATGACAATCGCAAGTTTAATCTAGCAAAGAAACCTTTTTTTATCCTTTAAGAAAATTAAAGCCCTTTCAAATTAGCTTGATATATGAAGACAGACTGACATCATTAATTTTCAAGAATTCGCTCTTTTACTCCAGCTGCCTTTCCCCTCAAACATATGGAATGTTCCGCTAAGCCCTGGACAGGGCCACAGCGACATCTATGGAGAGAGTCCAAGGCCTTAACTTGAGTCTTTTGTAGAGCTTGAAGCTCTGCATCTTGTTCCTTGGAATTCATCCACCTATTTTGCCCTCAAGGGAACAAAAATGGTGGCCATGGAGGTTGTCCCTGAGTGCCCTACTGACTGACTGATGCTTGGTCTCCCTGTTTAAAAAAAAAAATGGCTGGAAATATCAAGCTTTTGAATTCTTTCTGTCTTGTTGGACAAATAAAGAGCCTCATTAGCATGAATAAGGCTTAAGTTCCTTTGAATTGTGCATGAAGTGGGCCTCTTGGGAAGAGTACAATTGGGAACCCGAAGCCAACTTTCAGAGATAGGCAGAAACCATATGGAATTTGGATGTCTTTGGGTACTTGCCCATTCTTCTTAGATTCCAGGAGTCAAATCTCTTAAAAGGAAATGTTGGCTTCCTTATGTATAATGCCACTGGATATTTATGTACTACAAGTAAACTGTCCACTGAGACTCAATTTTTTTTTTTTTTTGTAGGCGGGAGGGTATTATACAAGGATTAGTGATGAAGTAATTTTTATGAATGGAATTTGAGCTATAGCAAAATGGTGAATGGAACGGTTGGCTATAGTGCTGGCAGTTACCTCTTACTTTCATTTCCATCCTGAGCATGCTCTCCTCTGAATTTATCACCAAATAAGGTTCTTTAAACTGTCATTAAGTTTCTCAACATTTTTGTTGTGGAGAGTCAGAAAAATAACCATTTGTTCCATGGCAGCCTTCTGTATTAGCCATGTAGAATAGTCAGTCTTCTGTGTATTGATGCCGATGTGTCCAGTTTATCTCTAGAAATTACTTTATTTGAATTTCTCTGGTTATCTTGAAAGGGGCCAGGTGGGACACCTGGTCAGGGCAGCCTATAGATTATACCATGGAAACAATTCTAGATTTCTTTCCTCTTGAGAAAAAGGACCCACCAGCGTCTCTATGAGATTCAACACTACCTATGGTACTAAAAATGTCCATGGTAAAGAAAACACTTTAGGGTGTCAGAAAGCATTAAAAATTGATGTATAAAATTCAGTCCCTCTCCTTTGTGTGTGTCAAGATTGTGGGAGAGGCTTCTGTCTGTCATGGTGTTTCAGTTGGGATTCCCTCAGAGACAGACCTCAGGGTGAGGATTTGACGCAAGTAGTTCATCTGGGAAACGGTCTCAGAAGTGCTGGAAGAGAGTAGGGTGAGGGAAGGCATCCCATGGAGGATGTGGTAAAGTAGGTTAGTACTGTGGCCAATTGGAGCTTCTTCCTATTGCGGGTCCTATCAGAGGCAATGTAGACCATCCTTCAGAATGGGAACATTGAAGGACAAGAAAACTATTTATCCATAACTTCTATCCTTTGTTGGTTGAGGACCATTCCTGGGCATTAATTTCTTAGCATTTCAGGCCTTTCGTCTGCACTGGTCAAACACACCACCTTAGCTAGAGAGAGCAGGAAGGCAATATATATGGAACATTTTGCTGGTTACCTCTGTGGTGGCTTGAGGAGATAAGGGGAAGGCGACAGTAGCTTCTAGTTTACACGGTTTAGAGAATTAAGTACAGTTACAACTCTATGTGTGCGTGTGTTGGGGGAGGGGAGATTATTAGTCCTTCATAACATTAAGGTGAGTGTGTGTGTGTGTGTGTGTGTGTGTGTGTGAGTGAGGGTGGGTATTGCCACTGTGATGCCCAAGCAGAGGAACAAGGTTCTTGTTAGATGCAGAGGTACTGCAAGCTACAGATTCTCAAGTCCTCTGCTTGGCTATTTGAGCTGTAGCTGAATGTAAAAGGCAAGAAGAAGAGGTTCACTAATTGGACAACATGACTGCCGATAAATCTCAAGTGTTATCATGTATGGGAGTGAGTTGTGAGCCACAACAAATTGTGTTTTCTCTTTATTTCAACTACTTTTAGCTCCAGAACAGTGCTATCCTGGAGTACGTGTTGCTCCTTCCATGTGTTCACTGAGATGTGGCTAGTGTGACTGTGTTAGTTTGCTAGGCTGCCCTAACAGAATACCACAGACTAGGGGGCTGATACACAGAAGTTTATTTTATCACAGTTCTGAAGGCTTGAAGTCTGAGAGCAAGGTGTCGGCAGCATTGTTTTCATTCTGAGACCTCCATTTTTTGCTTGCAGATAGCCGCCTTTTTGTTGTGTGTCTCCACATGGTCTTTCCTCTGTGTGAACACATCCCCCGTGTCCCATCATGTATCCCCATTTACTCTTCTTCTTAGGACATCGTTAGGGAGTAAGGCCCACCCTAAAGTCTTCATTTTAACTTAATTACCTCTTTAAAGACCTTCTGTCTAAATATAGTCACAACCTGAGATATTGGGGGTTAGAACTTTAACATATGAATTTGGGGAGGGGGGGGATACAATTTAGTCTGTAACAGTGACTGACGAGCTGTAATTTCTAACTTAATCTCATTTTAGTTCATTTAAATTTGAATAGCCATATGTGGCTAGTGGCTAATATCGGACAGTGCGGCTCTAGATGATTTACTTGTTCACTTTGCTCCTGTAAATCCAGAAAAGTCTGTACCCATGAAATTCCTCCTTGGTTAGTTTAACTGGAACACCAGGCAATGAGTTGTGTCGTAGAGATTTCCCACATCAGAAAGAGCCATGAGTCTTTGGTAAATAGTAAAATTCAAGGTTGGAAGAGACAGAAAAGCAGATCCCAAGGTGATAGATCAGGAGTAGAGTTACTTACCAGAGGCAGGGGCAGAAACCTAGAAGCTGAATGGGAACAGAAGACATTCTAGAAGGAAATGCAAAGGGTCCTGGACACTTGGTGCAACTCTGATTATGACTCTGATTATATTTTACCGTTTAGCTGCCATGACCCTTGACAATAGTCTCTAGGTTAGATGAATTCTGTTTAGGGTAAATGTTGAGTGAATGTAAAATTTAAACACCTTTTTCAGAAGGGGGATTGTTTCTCTCCTCTTAAACTGTCTAATCCCACCATGCCTCTTTTATTTCAGTAGCTTTTGGGACAGGAAGAATATGTCTTCTTCACGGTGGCTGACAGGAGAGGGTCCTCTGTATGTGCGCTATCCTTGGGCCTCTTCTGAGGCATGGGTGGCCTGGGTAGTTTCCTGACATTCAGTACGAGTACCCACTGAAGTTCAGTTGGATATTGCTGGTCTTTCTGGGCTCTGAGTGGGGCTGGCCATTGCCTCTGCTCCCCTCCATATGTGGTGTCTTCTGATAGACCAGTTCACTCACCAGTTCCACGTCCACCCCTTTTGAGGTGCCTGGTCCTCCTCAGTTGCCTGCACTCGGGCAGGCTCTGAGAACTAGGGTGCTACCTCTAGTCCCATGGCATTACACAGAAAATGATTTTGCCCCCTCCCTAGGGCATGTTGGCAAGGTCTGTAGACATTTTTGGTCACCCCGTCCTGGGGGGGTGGGTCGTGTACCAGTGGTTAGAGGCCAACAGTACTATTAAATATCCTATAATATAGAGGACCACCTCTACCACAAAGATTATCTGGTACCAAATGTCATATTGCTAAGGTTGAAAACCTCCTTCTAGTCCATCCATTTAAACCCCTCCTTCAACCATTTCCAAACAGTGCTTTGGCAGTAACGTTATGTGAGGATTTCTATCACTCCTTACTCCTAGTCTCTCTCTGGAGTTTTGACCCCAAAGGGAAATTCATGACACTTGTATCTCACCTGTTATTCTTTTCTTTTTTTTTTAAGATTTTATTTATTTATTTGACAGACAGCGAGAGAGGGAATATAAGCAGGGGGAGTGGGAGAGGGAGAAGCAGGCTTCCCGCAGAAAAGGGAGCCCGATGCGGGGCTCGATCCCAGGACTCTGGGATCATGACCTGAGCCGAAGGCAAACACTTAACGACTGAGCCACCCAGGTGCCCCTTCATCTGTTATTCTTTATCATAGCCTACATTTCCTCTGCTCCATGGCTAATTGATTTGGGTGCTCCAGACTTAGCTCCATGAAGGGGAGTTTTTACCTATCCACCCTTCCCTTGAAACAATGAAACCCACTTATTTAATGGATGGTGAGGAAATCCACTTAAAGGAAAAAATTTCCGAAATATCACCCCCTTATGCTGTGGCTAATGGGGTTTCTAGAACGTTGTTGGTGAGCATATGGTGCAAGTGTGTGTCAGGTGCATAACGGTATGTGACCATGAGCATGTCCGAGTCTGTAGCTTGAATCACTCATGGTTTGAAGGAGGAGCTCCGGTTTCATTCTCAGCACCAGTGTTTGTCCCTACTTCCAAGTAGCTTAAATCGCGTCCTTAATCTTGTTCCTAATAGCTGCTGATTTGAGAGAATTAGAGCAGGGAGTAAACGGAGAGACTCAGTGCTTCTCTAGTTCCTTCTCTTACCCCTGACCCTAAGCGGTCTATACTCAACCCCATTCCTTGATCCTCTACTCTCGCTGCACACTCATGAGTGTGCAAGTGCATGTGCACATGCGCACGTGCGCACACACACACACACGCACACATGGAGGGAGGTAGCAAGAAATGGTGCTAATAGAAAGAAGATCTCTGCTTCCTTGGGAATCCCTATTACCACGGTGGCCTTTATCCGGTGGGGACCATAGTCAGCTCCAAATCTTAGCACCTCCTGGGCCATCCTGGGTGCTTTCCCTTTGGCAGGGTGATACAGGCCTGCAGCTTGAGCACATTTCTCTTTTGCTGCTGCCTCGAGAAAACAGAACCCTTTGTGGCTGGGGTTTGGCAAAGCACAGAGCATTTCAAATCAGGCTGGGCCAAGAAATGCAGGTCTAGTTTTCTTTTTATATATAAAAGCTTTTAAAAAATCTTTAAATTTGTTCTTCAAGAAGAAATAAACCTTTATTAGACCCTATGTATTGCTGTAAATTTGATTGACCAGATGTTTGTCAGATTTAATACACGCTGTTTTAAAAGTTGCTTTCTACATCTTGACTGAGGCCCTTTCTGATGAGGAAGGAGCCAGTTTATAGGAAACAATGAAATCATTTTTTACACCTTACAGATGCTCTAATCCCATTACAGACTGAGGTGTTTAAAATTCTTGGTGTTTTCTTGCTTTATTTTTATGGTATGAGTGATTCTGAAGGAGAAAGCCAAGGCAAGAAAGTATTTAAAGGAACCGTCCACCAAGGGGGCACGGGGTGTGGGGTGGAGGAAGGGATGTGAGGAATGGTTGAGGGTTTTTCTTTGTATTTGGTGTGCCTTCCAGCCCTGGCTACTGGCAACAGCTGAAAGGCTACTGCTAGAACTTTTATCACTGATGCCAACCAAGCACTTGGACCCAAATCCCGGAAGTGGCTAAGTAGAAGAAGTGGGGCTAGTTTCTCTCTGATCTCACTGAACAGAACATGGCTTCCCTCATCCCCTAAACTTCTTTCCTAAAAACTGGCTGGAAGTGTGTTTCCTAGAGTAACAGACACCTGGCAGGTAGCAAAAATGACTGAAATCGGCCAGACAGCCCACTGTGTCAGACTGGAAAACCCCGAGCCCCACCAAAAGAACAGTGGGTCTTCAACTATAGCTTGTTCCCTTTGGGGATCTGAACCCAGTGAAAGGGTATTTGTGAGAAATTTCTCAATTGTTAGCAAACACAGTTCATCCACAGGGTATATTCTGCCTGAGGACCATAGATTTGCAAATCTTGTTGGAACAAAATATGTATAAATAGAAATGCACCATTTATAGGTAAGCAACCCCCAAATTTCAATTACCAGGACTAGTAAAAATGATTTGAAGAATTGGAAGCTGCCACAGGAGTTGTCGGCCTTTTATATTGTTACGTCAGGGTATGAAAGGTTACTATTTACTATCACCAACATGTTTCCTGAAAGAATGGATATTTAAATAATCCCCTTCCCTCCCCAAAAAAGAGTAGGAAGGAGACCATCTGAGACTTAAGGACAGACTTTAATACGAGTAACTTCAGTTTTATGGAAAAAATCTTCCAATTATCCATTCATTTCTAATTTTCTAGTGAATATCTCATCAAAGACCAGGGATGATCTGCAGACCATTGCCAAAGCTGTGCCGCCTATTGATACGAGTATAGATTGTTTCCTTGAACTACTTACACCATTAGGGTATTCTAGGGTTTTGTCATCTTCCTTGCCCTTCCTGTGCCCTTCCTGGCCCTTGCTGTCTTCACTCATTAGACTTGGAGGAACATTAAAGATCATGGAATTCAGCGGGTTTATCCAATGTTTGAAAACATCATTTCACAAGTTGTATAGCTCAGTGGATTAATAACTGGGTCTGTAATTATTTAAAGCACACATGGGAGAAATATGTATTTTTTTTTAATTATAAAAATTATACAAGCAAAAAGAAGAAACTAACAACTGCCCCAGTTCTGCTTCTGTGTGATGCTACTTTAAATGTTCTGGTGTGTATCCTTCTCATCTTTTTTCTGATTGTGTATTTATTTGGGATCCTGCCTTCTGTGCTGTTTCTGTGTTTTCACTTCAACAATACATTGTGAACATATTTCTTTACTTAGTAATCTTCAATACACTTTTTAATGGCTGAGTAGCATGATATTTTGTGGCACAATTTAGTGTTTATGGTTGTATATTAATAGTATTTCTCATTTTGAATTTCCCAAAGAACATCTGAATGAATATCATTGTTGCTGTAGAACCCATCTTCTGAATATCTTATTTTGCTTATTCTTCTTTTCATACTTCCCTAGATCTTTAGTAAACTCCTCACACATTAATACAAGTCCAGTTTATCTGTGTTTCTACTCTAAACCATACATGAATTTGTTAGGGAATCAACAGTGAAAGATAAATTCTCTGGCCAGGTTGGGCTATGTTTCTTAGAGTGGGTGTTATATAATTGGTCCGAAGCAACATTGAGCCACTTTGGTAAAATGGATGACAAGTGCTGGTCTTATAAATGGAAGGGAGAACGTTTGCACCATTTCATCTGACGTCAGCATTTGCCTTTAAGATTACACATGCATCAGGAAGCCACTTGAGTACTGATGAGTTTGATACTGAGACATTTGGAAAAGCAAGGACCATATGATGCAACCATTCTGCTTGGAAAGAGATGGGCAATGCCTAGCTCTCTTAATATCTGGATGCATTTTCTCATATTATTTAAATAGACTTAAAATAATTATAGAATGTACCCTTTCCAGAGACATTTAGAATCTTTTTGTGTTAGATCCAGTTTGTACAGAAATGTTGTAGATCTTCCTTGTGAGCCCTTCTTACCTAGGTTATTGGAGGCAATTTCATTAAATGTGTCATGGTTTATATCCCCATTCAGAATCTTCTCACCACGTGGCTTACCTTTATAATTTAGTTCTTCCTTAGGAAAAAAAATACACTTTTCTGGAGATTTGGGCATATCTGATTTTCATGCTGTTGTATTTCATGGAGTACTCTGTCTACAGCACTTTGAACTATCTTGTCTAAATGGGAGATGAGAGAAAAGAACTGCTTTTGAAAGAAGTTTAATTTTGCTGCCTAAGAATCAGAACCAAGTGTGAGAGGATTTCTTGGTTCATAAAATCAAGGTTATTTTTGGGAAAATAGTGTTGGTGTCCCAGATAGCTTGAAATTGAATTCTGATGGTTGGAATTTTTGTAATTCACTCTACATTTTTCATAAGTCTGAACAAGCAGTGCTCCAAGACAGTGTCAACCATGTGAGTTTGACATCATCCTCCTTGGCTTCTCTGAATCATTATCTCTGAGCAAAATGCAAATGCTTGTTATTGTCTGTTGCTCAATCAGCTTGTAAGTTCCATGAGGGCAGGGACCTTGCTATTTTCTTAACAACTCTAGGCTCAGTATCTGCTTGAGCCCTATGCATATGGGAAGTGCTTAATAGTTACTGAATGGGAGAATGAATGAAAGAACCATTGAAACTGGGTAATTTACTAGTGGCATTATTCACACTGACTAATAATTTCCATAGGTCATGCACAGTTTTCAGAATCAAGATACTGTTCTCATACAGACTAGGTCTATAGCAGGAGAACCAAAGAACATCTCTTTGCACACACCTTCAGGACACTGAAGAAATAAAGCCCTAGGAGGAACAGTTGGAACACCTTGTCCAGGTGAGGCTTGAAAGGGAACTATGTTCCAGAAGAAGTTAGAAGGCTACCTGTTATTATTTTTGCCTTGGGGACACCTGCTCTGTGCCCAGGTACCCAGATGTGTTTATGAAAGCAGCCTTGATTCCTGATGAAGGCATTGTCTTTATGATTTCTAGGCTGTCTTTTTTCAGTGACTATTTTCTGTATTGTATTAATGGTAAAATTGCCTGCTTTGATCATTGCATTCCCATTCTCAGTTCCTTCATGTAGTTAGCAGCTAGAAAAACAAGGAGGACAACAAAAGGTGATATGTCTTTGTTTTGGCACTGTTGTACGAAAGAGACTATGAATCCCACATTTATCCCTAATCCAAATCCAATTCCCCTGTCATTCTTATTAGTTAAGATTGCTCCAGAATTATGAATTAAGAATTACAATAAATAAATAAATTAAACTTGAAAAGTAGTTTATTAAGCCAGCCTTTGAACAGGGGTACCCTTATTGGAAGAGGAGAGGAGGCATAAAATAGAGGAAACTTTGTGACAGAGAGCAGAGTGGTACAGAGGAAAGAACTAGGCTTTGGCACCATAGACCTTGGCCCTGGGCCTGGCACATGCTCAATAAATATTTGTTCATTTAAATTATGTAGTCCTTTTGTGTTTGTTTGACCATTTATACAACGGAAATAAAAATAGCTTTCTAGGATTGTTATCCTAGAAAAGGATTAAAGATGCTTATAAATACTTAGCATGTTTTCTGGCACATTCTAGGCATTCAATAAATAGCAACAACCGTGAACTATGTATTATGGACTGAATACTGTATCCCCCAAAATTCATATGCCGAAGTCCTACCCCCCAAGATCTATTAGGAGGGAGGACCTTTGGGAGGTAGTTAGGATTAGATGACGTCATAGGAGTGGACCCCTCAGGAATGGGATTAGTGCCCTTTTCTCTCTCCTATCTGCCATGTGAGGATACAAGGAGAAGTAGGCAGTCTATAACCAGGAAGAGAGCTCTCACCAGAACCTAACTGTGGTGGCACTTTGACCTTGGACTTCCAACCTCTAGAACTGTGAGAAATAAATTTCTCTTGTTTATAAGCTACCCAATCTATGGTACTTTGTTACAGCAGCCCAAACTGACTAAGACACTATGTTTACCATGCTGCTTACAAAGCACAAGGAAACCTTTCTAGTACTTCTGTAAGGCTCTGATTGCAGTGCAGCCATGAGTATATATAGGTGAGGGGTAAATAGTGTGCAGGTGGATGCATAAATTAGGAAGAAAGCTAATGGGCACTTCCTATTCCAGTATGGGTTTCTGTTTATAGCAAACTTAGTTCACTGAAATAGATAAATGTGTTAGAGGCCAGCGAATCTGAGACTGGGAATTGATACAGAATTATGTAAGATCATATGGAGGACTGAGGACTGTGGCAAACTGTGAAAGGCAGACCCTGCCCCAAAGTATTCAAATTCATATCTTAAAGATACAAACAAAACATGTCTGTGGACTACAGGTGACTCCTAGTTGTCACACTGTTATCAAAGAATGAATGAGAAAGTTAAAGATACTAACTTGGAAGGACAGTAGATAAATTATCTCTTCTTCTCTGAATAATCGGAATAAAAATAGACCCCATACCTTAGATTTCCTATATGTTTTCACACTTTTTACAATATTAAAAATTATCAATAAATATTTCTAGAAAGAAATGGCTTCTTTTAGAAAAGAGGGAAAAGTATGGGGGAAAAAACACAAAATTACCTATAATTCCATCACATAGAGATAACTACTCTTTATATTCTATGGGTAGTCTCCGTGACTTTTTTCAGTGCAGAGATATAGTCTTATAGACATTATAGAATTGTACAAAATTGAGATCATGCCATACAATTTGTTTTGTTTAACTCAACATAACTAGTATATTTTTCTTTCATTAAATGCTACTTTAAAACCATAATTTTAAATGGCTACGTAACAGTTTAGTACATGAATCGACCAAATTTTATGTCACCATTTAACATTTAACCACTGAAATGGACACTTGGATTACATATTATTTCTTCTCCCTTTTGAATAACATTATGATAAAAATCTTCATATACAACATCTATCTGTAATTCTCCAATCCTTAGAATCAATTTCCAAACATTGAAAATTGTGGTCAGGGGATATGAATATTTTAAGGGTGTTTATCCATATGGCCAGATTGCCACCCAAAAAGACAGTACCAGTTTACACCCATGCAACCTTTGTCTGCAACGCTTTTCCACACTAAAATAGATTGTCATAAAAAAGTGAAACACATGAAACTTTGCCAGTGTGTTAGATAGAAAAATACTTTTGTTGTATTTTCCATTTCATTGGTTGCTAGTATTTATTGGCCCATTGTATTTCTTCTTCGGGAACTTATTTTAGTGTCCTTGCCCATTATTCTATGGGTTATTCATCAATTTCATAAATATTTATTACACAGCTACTTACGTACCAGGTCCTTTTCTAGGCATTGGGGAAACAGAAGTGACGTAAACAGAAAACATCTGTTGTTCTAAGAATTAAATGAAATCGTGTTTATAATATGCTTAGCCCAGTAGTGTCTGTTTCACACAAGACTGTAGCACGTTATCATCCAATCTTTCCTTGTGTAGTTATGAGTCTCTCTGCCTGGAGCATCAGTTACTATTTTGGGAACAGGGTGTTTCTGGAATTTTCCTACATTGAGTTGGCTAGCAATGACTTCGGTGTTCATGGACGTGCATACAAACCTCACATAAATGTATTTCTCTAAAGCCAAACTTAAGCATAACCAGATTCCCAAAATGCTGGTGACCATTGGGGTGCCATTTGACATGAGTGGAAGGGTAACAGAGCCAACGTGAAGAGACAGCAGCCTTAAGTGATAGCCTAGCGTACCTCACTTCCACAAATTTTGCAAAAACAAATGACCTTCACCATGGTCTCTCCCAGGGCCTCACCATTAATCTTTCTCTGGATGGGATAGATATGAGAGCTTGAATAGCATCCCTCAGATTGAAATACAGTTAAAAATAATAGTTCACAATCACCAATGTTCTTGTTTCTGCTTCTTGGTACACAAGGATTTTTGAGGCTGGCATGCGCTGCCATGTTGTGGTTGAGCTTGTGATGTCAGGGTGACAAAGAATTGGGCAGTTGCAATCAGAATTACAGGTTTTATAGGAATAATCCCATTCTTTTCCCCGATTTCAGTGTGTTTTCCATGTGGTCTGATATAGGAGGGCTGGTTTTTGCTTTAAACACAATTCAGCTCCTGATCTAGCCACTGAAGTTCAGGGGTCCAGTGGATTCCAGGCCTGCCCATTGCAGCTAGACCTCAGTCCCTCTAAACACGTGTATTTGCGAATGTTCCCGCCAAGCAGGAGTGGTGAGAGAGGGAGGGAGGGACTTGTATGCTTTGAAGGGCTGGTTCTTGTAGGTGGAGGAAGGAGAGGTTGAGGGCTGGGGGCAGTGGAGAAAGGATGACATGGTAGGTGTCAAATTTATATCAGAATAAGTGTGTCCTTTCAAGAAGGCACCGCTTGGAACAAAACGTCACCAAATCCTCGCTTTTTACCAAGAGCAAACAGGCCACTTTTCATTCTGCAGTTTGATGGCTGCTGAGCTCCTTAGGTCTGAGCCAGAGGGGGGTGGCCTGTATGCCAAGTGCTGTGTAATTGTACAGTTTGCTGTGGTCTGCCTTTGGAACAAGGTCTCATAAAAATCTTAAGCGGCTATCACTTTTCATGGCTAATGAACTGAGGAACTGGGAATGAGATCCAGAGCCAATTCTTGGATTAAATCTTCTGAGCCTCAAACAAGGCTGTGGTTAGGAACTGGAGGCAGGTGTGGGGGGGGTGGGTGCAAATGAAGGGATAGAGGATGATAAGCTCCGACCTTCCAGCAGTGAGCCTAGAAGCCTGCTGGAAGATCGAAAATGAGCGCACCACTGACCAATTAAGGCAGGACATGAATATCAAAAGGCTTGTTTGGGCGTCACTAAAGCATTTAGTGTGTTTTTTTACCCCCTCTGTTTGTTTTCCATGCGATTTCTAAGAGGCTGTTTCTCATTTTAAGAAATATTTGAAGTCAGGAGCGTTTACATTCACATGCTGATCAGTAGCCAAATGGCGGTCACCTCTGGTGAAGAGTGAATTGGCAGGAGTATAGATCAGGAACCCTCTGGCACAAAGGAATGAAGTAGAATGGGAACTGGTGGTCTCTGGTAAAGGGGGGGTTGGCCTATGAGAAAAGCATTTAAAGGCAGATTCCATCCCTTGATGGGTAAATGTAGAAAAATAAATAAACAAACAAATATTTGTCCCTTTTCCCTTTATTCCATGCTAAGGACCAGGTCTGCAGGTGCTTTTGCTCCCTGAGGAGGAATGACAGTGAGCTGGAGGCCAGGTGTAACTGCATTAGAGATATCTCAGATAATTCCCAACTAGATCTCCGGGTCTTTCATCTGGTTTTGTTTCTGAGATACTGCAAATTTCCTTTCCCTTCTTTTATTTTTCTGTCAGTCTTTGGTGCTTGCACTCATTTCCAACAAAGGACATGAACATTCTTTCGTATGGCAAGGTGAAAATAATTTTATTTTCATCACTTCCTTCACCTCCCCCCACCCCAGCCTTGTGATGGATTTACTTGAAAAAAAATAATGACGGGGCTTCACAAACTGGCCTGACAGTTGTGATGCGGGGAGTGAGCCAGCTGAGTAGGGACGGTGAGGCATCTCTGTACCTATTATGGCAAAAATCAATAATGCTTTCTGTAAATTGCTCCTCCCAAAGGAGCCGAACAAATGCAGGAGACAGGGGAAGCCATCATTCTGTGTGAAGGCTTCGCACACTTGGACCAGTGCAATTATGAACAGGAGGGTGATTTGATCTGTGTGTGTGTGTGTGTTCAGAGTAAGAATTCTGGGGGAGGGGGACCTTATCATAAAATTTTAATTGTACACTTCTTCTCTTAAAAGGTATATCCTTCCATCTGTCCTTCCAGGATGGGAGAGCTTGAGTCAAGTTACCCCAGTCAGTCCTTTGGAAGTTGCAATGGGTAGGTTAAGGAGAATAGCCAGCTTATTTAACTGTTGGTTTCTGGGCTGAGGATTTACCATTTTGGTGCTTTTTTTGGAGGCTTTTGCAAGGGTTTTCAGAATTCCATACTATATCGATGACTGTAAATACCCTTGTATACTTAGGCTATTTCAAAATTTTCTTTACATTCCAAAGCTCTTATCTTAGTGATCTTTGAAAAAAGATAATATATCACAAGTTCCTTTAGTGACTATTTTTTCTGTAAGATTATGACCCCTTTCCAGCTCAACCCACCCTACTCTGTTGAATTGCAGAAGGAAAAGAGAGCCATTTTCACAAAGGTGATTCTTTATTGTAAAGATCACTGGATTCAGAGCCTAGGTGTAAGGATTGGCTATGCTACTTAGTAACTCAATCTGTACTATGTTTCAGCCTTTATGTCTTCATCTATAAAATGGGGAAGGTGATACTGCTAAAGCTCTTTTATACATTGTTGAGGAAGTCGTATGAAAATCCATTGCCAACATGAAAGTTATATAAGGATATAAATCATTATTAGCATTAAGGAAGATAAGCAAGGTCAGGCCTGGGTTTTCTTGAATGGGAAGACCAAGCTGGTCTGTCCACGATCATATGATGCCAGTACTCTTGATTGTATTTGGTCTTGGACGCCATTCATGAGAGTCGAAGAAGTTTAGAATTCAGCCCATGTTGGAATTGAGCACATACATCTGGGGAAATGAAACTGTGGAGAGTCAAGTTGTTGGAATTTTAGCTGAGTACCAATGATCTGACAAAAACCACGTTTCCCATGGCATCCAGTTTAAGTCAAAAGGTAGATTGGGGATTGACACTCTACTCTCGAAAAAGAGGGAGTTGCATTTTTGGTGGTGGGAGGGAGGCAGCAGAGAAACAGAAGGCATCGTTAAAAAGCGAAAAGAGACAGAGAGAGAAACAGAGACTCGGATTTTATCTGAGGAGGTGACACGGGCAGAGTTTCCCATTGTTTTGTTAGACTCATCTGTTTAAATTAGTGGGTAGACAAATCATGGGTTAGTAGGTGAGAGCCTCTAGTAAAAAAGTAAAAAAGCAGGGAAGGGCAGATGGTGAGGTAAGGGGAGAAAAGATTGCACAGATACTAAAGTTTTAGAAATAGTTATGTATATATAGTCTTAGAATAGTTAAATAGTTGTAGAATAGGACAAGTGGACACACTAGAAAGCATCAAAAATCATCACTATCATCATGGCCCAAGGAAAGAGCCCAGTCATTGTTGAAAACATACTCCAGTTGGTTGAGAAGTTGGGAATAGAATATAACATACGTGTTGAGACGAGTTAGGCAGCTGTCTCCATGTGGTAAAGAATTTGAATGCATGAATAGAAGGGGAGTCAACGGGATGATTTAGAGGGCACTTGGATGCCTGGACACTTGGGGACATCATTTAAGAAACACAGTCACAAATACCCGAGGAAGGAGTAAGGCTAATGGAATTCTACCAGGTTGGTAGAAATGAGTTGAGCGCTGGACAAGGGGAGTCCCTTGACCCATCATCACACGCTGGGAGCAACGCTGGGAGCAAAAGCGTATCCTTTCAAATGGAAACCTTGTCTGAGGCTTGCCCCCTGCTGGAAGCAGCTGCCTGGACTCCCAAAGCTGGGGGGCAGGAGGGAGCAAATACAGGAAAAAAAATTGACCTATTAAAGTCAATAATCCCGGGATCCTCATGGATCCAACTGCATCTGAATAGTGTATTAAAATTACCAAAATTGTCTTTTCAAACCTACTGATGTGGGTCACCCAAGCAGCATGCTCCCCAGTTGTTAATAATTAATACTGCGCGTCCCGGGGAGGAATCACTGTGGATAATTGTAGCCGGTAAGTACAAGTCTGGCAGCCTAGCGCGCTGCGGGTCGGCAAAGGGCAGCGAGGAAGGAATCGTCCATCAAGCTGGTGCCAGCCGCCAGGTACCGGTGGTCTGCCGCCTTTGGCTGTTCTTACTCTTCTGATGGGAAAGCCTTCCAAACAAGGCTGTGAATTGGTTTTCATGCTCGCATTGACAGATTGGGAAAGCAGTTTGTTCTACCAAATTTAACAATGATATATCATTATCACAACTTTGGGGGAAATCTATAAAATCAATAAGTTTGTAGCCTGAACAGGATTTGTATCGCTTGCTTGCTGTGCTCGTGTCAAAGCGTGAGCATATGGATTGAGTCACAGCCTGAGATCAATGGAATTTGTGGACAGTGAGCTCAATAACAAGCCCTTCTGAAAAGAAATAGATGTAAAAAGCAAATTTACTAGAGTATAAAAAAAAAAAAGCTAATATCTTTTCCGCGCCTGGCTGTAAAGTGCTGTTTGGCTGCCTTTGGCTGCGGGTACTTTGAAAGCTGTCTAGGGTATGTGCTTGCAATGCTGAATGCTCCTGCACCAGCTTCATGCATTGCATGTACAGTTGGGTGCTTCTCTTTGCAGGGTTTGTACTAGGAAACTCGCCAAGAATGGGAGGAGGGGGAAAAATAGCCCTTTATATTGTAAACTGAATAAAGAATAAAAACAGTCAGTGTGTCTGCTGGGGAAAGACCACGGTGGCTTTATTTACTTTGTGCTGGTAGGACTTGCTAATGGAGAAAAATAAAAAGGCATAATTAAATAGTTTAATGAATTCGCAGCTCTTTTGTTTGAGTGGGACAGGAATGCATGTTCCGGAGAGGCCTCACAAAGAGCTTGGCTGGCAGTGAGTTAAAAGTAGGAAATCAGTTCTTTGAAGGCATTTTTATACTTCATTATCCCAGCATGTAAAATGACTTGTACTAAACGACTGAGGATTTTATTTTTCACTCTGTCTCTTTCTCTCCTTTTTCCTAAACAAAAGAGAGCGTGGGGCGGCTGGTGTCTAATTCCCCTCTGGGTCCTGGAGCCGGGAGATCAGTGAGGCTGATCACCAGGCTGGTGGGCCAGTCCACGCACTGGAGCCAAGTCCAGACTGTGAACCACCATAGAGCCCCCCACCCCCCACCCCCCACAGGCAGCCAGCCAGCCCTCCCCCTTTCCTGGGCACCAGCCCCTGGAGTCGGTGCCCTCGGCCCCTCACCTCCTCCTCATGGAGGAAAGCCACTGGCCAGTGCTGGGCTGCGAATGCCGATGTCCTTTATGTTTTGTCTTCTGAGCCTCCAAGAGTACTTCTCCTTCTCTTGTGGTGAAGACAAAGGGGAGAAAACACCTGGGGGAGACGAAGCCAAGTTGGAGTGCACGGACTCTGATTCTCAGCCCTGACCTCGTGACCTTCTGTTCTGTGAGGTGAACGTGCTCCGGAGTGCAGGTTCCTGAGGGCAGCAGGCTGGCCACCAGCACCCAGCTGTCCCCTGCTGGCCACTGGATTCCCACGCTGAAATGGGCCAGCTGGGTGCAGAGGGGCTTGTGAGAGAGAGGTGGGCGTCTTCCCTGCTACCAAGAGTCAAACGGGGCTTGTGCTACCTACACAGGACGAGTAGAAGGTTGAGCCCAGGAATGGTGAATTCTGGCTGCAATCTGGGCAGGGGGCTGGGGAAGGGCGCAGGAGATCTCAACAGGTCTGGTGTTTAGGTGAGACTCTTTCTGATGGCTCACTGAGGAGAAGGCCCAGCGAAGGGTAGCCTTTGACCCCTGGGTGAGTGGGGCAGCCTGAACTTGCAAGCAGGAGGCCTAGCAGGTGACTGAGGAGCAGCCCCAAGTGCCTCGGGGCAGGCACAGGTCCCTGGTTTTAAAACCCTGCCAGGTCAGTTGAGCTCAACCCCTCAAACTTGGTGGTGACAAAGCCCACGTAAATTGAGGCCCAGGATGAGCTATGGGTGTTTTAGGACCAGTCCTGACCATTCTACAACGTCCCCATGAGCCTAGTGTATAGAGAGTAAGCAGAATGATTGTTTTTTCAATAACTTGATTATTTTAAGTGCTTGGCAGGTTCCCGCTCTCTCTCTCCTCCCCTTCTCCTCCCTCCCTGTGCTGTTGGAGTGCAGGGTTTCCCGGAGTTTTGTGGCCAGGGCTCAGGCCACAGGGGATGTCCCTGAGCCCTGGCAGCCGCGGGAGAGAGCCCCGCTATAGATTTGTTGTTATTTCTTCCTTACAGCCAAAGTGAGGGCTCTCTCCTGAGCCTTCCGTGCCAGAACTTTGAAGGCAACGGGAAAACAACCTGGCTGAGGTGGTTCTAGGTGACATGCCTAATCCATCTTTGGAGGAGAAGGACCCTCTTGGGTCTGAAAATAATTGTATCTTTCCGTCAGCCTCTTATTTTCTCTCTCTCCTCGCTCTCTCTGCTGTACTCACATGTTAGTCTTGCTTCCAAATCAAGCCCACTGTGTGGTTTCTGGCTCAGTCTTTCCCCAGCTCAGCGGTGTGCCCCCAGTAATCCTCCACAGTGTATATCTGCACGCCCCCACCAACTTCAGAAGGCCGCTTCCCGGTGGCCTTTTCCCTCTGTCACCTTCAACTTGCCAGTCAGCCGCCCGCGGCAGGGAATTTCCATTCGGTTCTTTGCCAGGTTCGGAGATTTGCATTTACAAAGCCTCTCTATGCCTTTAAATGGCTACATTTGCTTATAAACAACACTTGCTGTTTGTTTCTTGTTAAATTTTACCTCGTAAACAAATATTACTATGTGAGTCTCACCTAACAATTGTTGAATCCTGACTTCGTTCTTTTTAATGCCTGTAATGCATTGACTATAAACCTAAGATTTAACCTTTATAGGATTTCCCCCGCTCCCGCACCCCCCCACCTCGGGAGAGCTGAAGGTTAATCTTTGTGTGGGTATTTGATAGTTGGGCCCACATACATAAACACCAGAGAGAAAGAGCATCTTCAGGGGTAAATATAGTTAAACACTCTGGTTAAACAAACCCCAAAAGGACGGGCTCTGAGTTCTCTTGCCTCCTCTGATTTGGGTCCCGAAAAGTGTGACAGAAGTGATTTTCACAATTAGCCCTAACTTTTTGAATTACGGCATTTCTTTGGGTATAATGACCAGGCTGTGTGGTAATTTACAGCCGGCCCCGGCCTCGCTGAGTAGCAGGGAGATGCTGTGAAAGTGACTGTTAATATTGATCAATGAGGGCTGGAGAGAGTTGCAGACCCTCAGCAATGCCACTTAAAGTGGGCAGGAAACCCAAATTGACCAGTAATAAAGTGTTTGAGGTTGTATGAGGCGGCTCCTGGGGAAACTGCCTGCTCAGAGGGGAAGCTGGAGGAGAGAAACTGTCAATTACTCTTGTTTGATGTCCAGTTGCTGGAGCAGGACGGAGCGGGCTGGGGTCTGTGGCAGGCAGAGGACAAGAGGCAGACCTGCCCGCATCTCTCTAGAAACCGCCATCGTCAGTGTAGGGAGACACGGTGGTGGCTCTTTTTTACAATCCTTATGGGTCCAGAGGCCTCAACTCACCACGACGGTGGCCTAGTTTTCTTTCATTTTAGGGGAGGAAGTAAAATCTGAGCTGTTTGCAACCTTTCTCCTACTTCTGTGCTGGACACTAGTTGGCGATTGGGCTTTGGTTTGGGCAATTATTGGAGTTATGTGCGTGAAAGATCAGAAATCTCAGAAGATAGATTTGGGGATGAGAATCAGCTTCTGTTATGGACTTTGGGCATAAGTCTCATTTAAAGTGATCACGTTGTCATTACCATTTTACAGATAATAATAGCAGCATGAACCGTGCACTCTGATCTCAGTCCTTAATGTATTAACTTTTTTAATCCTAAAACCAACCCCTCAGAGGGAGGTGCTATTGTTTTACTAAGGGAATAGTATATGATGGCAGTTTTGATTTGCAGTATTTGATTTGCAGTAATTTTACTACCTAGAGGAGATGAATTAGAACATGGTTGGGATAAGACCGTGCTCCAGAAAGAATCCATGAGAAATCTTTCTTTTATTTCCCGCACCCGCCCCCCCGCCCCGTAATTGTTGCTGGAGTAATAGATTTCCTTTAATGAAGCTGTGGCACGTTGGCATTATTTGGTGTTTGTGGTGTTAACCTTCCAATTCATCGGGGTTTTGTTGCTTGAAATCAGCGGCATATTCTCTGTCCAGAGTGAGTGACTTAGTTAAAGCTAAAATTGAATAATGAACCAAAAATAGATGATTGTAATCAATTTAGATGAAAAGACCAAAGAGCATTGATAAAAGTGAGACATGGCTTGTGCAGTCACTTTATTTTTCATGTGTTTTGTTCTATGCTGTTCACATGTTCCTTAAGTTATAGATCTTATTTGGGAACTCTTCCAATACAAGTAAATTCATTTCTTTTTCAAATTATGAAATATTTCAATTGTACAGAAAAAAGTATAGGGATTAATATCTGTCGTATCCACCCAGCATTGTCAAATCTGAACATTCTTCCTATTTGTTTTAGACCAATTTTTCCAACATATAAAATGTCCCGAGTCCATTTGATACCCTTGTATGTGCCTCCCCTTCATCTCCTTTCTTTTTCTCCCTGTTCCCTGCCCCCAAGAATTAACCAGTCTCCTGGCCTTCGTTTTTTTTTTTTTTTTTTGGCTCACATGTGGGTGACCATAAATGGCATATAGTTTTGTTTTTGCCTGTTTTTAAACTTTACATAAATGTTATTATGGCGTATGTATCTACAACTTGCTTTTATTCATTCCTCCTTTTATTTTAAAAATATCTTCATGTTGAGGGGAGCCTGGGTGGCTCAGACATTAAGCATCTGCCTTCAGCTCAGGTCATGATCCCAGGGTCCTGGGATCAAGCCCCACACGGGGCTCCCTGCTCAGTGGGAAGCCTGCTTCTCCCTCTCCCTCTGCCCCTGCTTGTGTTCCTTCTCTAACTGTGTCTCTCTCTGTCAAATAAATAAAATCTTTAAAAAAAAATATCTTCATGTTGATATATATTCCATGGGCCTTTTTCTAAGTAAATTCACCATCATCTTTCCCAAGTATGGGGTAGGCATGTGTCCATTGTCTCCAAGCAAAGGGGTCACTCCTGGTGGAGTGGTTGCTGCTTAAATCACGAGAGAAAAGCAAATACTAGCAAAGTTGGGCAGAAAGGCATTTTTAAAAATCAGCTTGACAACTTCAAATGAGTCGAATTAAAAATTAAAAAAAATCTTTAATTGAATATACAGTGTATTGTATAATAAAATATATTGGCTGAATTAGGTTTTAACTCCCAATTCAGTCTTAATCCAGTTTATTTGGATTGAAATGGATGCAATCTGTTGATTCAACAAATACTGAACTCCTTACTGCATACAATACACTGTGCTAGGTGCTCCAGGGGAGACAGAAATTAGTGAGGTAAGATGAGCAGAAGACAAGTTACTAAAATGCCAGTCAGAATAAACACCGTAAAGGTGGTATGAGAGCATGTTATGATCTTTGAAAAGGGGAGAGATTCTGGGTTGGAGATTGGGGAGCAGGAGATGGTACATGGAAAAGCTGGTCTATGAGATAGCTTTTGAAGGATGGAGAACCATGTTTCTCATGAATAAAACAGTTTAGGCAAAGGCACAAAGGCAGAAAAACTCCAGGCATTGTGATGGGGCCAAGCAAGCCATTTGGTTTTTCGGGTCTTCCAGAGCATGAAGGAGCCTAGGTGGAATAGGATTGTAAAGGGAGATTGGCTAAACCAGAGGAACAGGAATGCTTGTTCAAGGTCTCTCCTTGGTAGCCATTGTAACCCTCTTCAAGACATATAGGAAAGATGACTCCACAAGTGATTTCAAGGTGGTTTGGAGCCAGAAAAGACTGGAAGCCGTGACTCTACTTAGGAGGCATTGGGAAGAGTCTCTATGAGATATAACACAGGTCTGGACCAAAACAACTACATAGTCAAAGGAACTTTGGCCAAGAGTTGAGAGGGACCTTCCTGGGGGCTGACTGGACATTGATTTAAGAGAGAGTTGGAAGTTGGGGGTTTGAGGCAAGTTTTCTAGAAGAGCAGTTCCTCAACAAAAATAGGAATGGCAGGAGGAGGAGAGTGGATAAAATTATTTTGGACGTAGTCAATTTTAAATCATAAGGCAGGACAACTCAGTGAAGAATATGGTTCCATGTTCAACTGCTAACATCTTCTTTGGCCTCTGGGGTCCACTTTGCTGCTCACACCCCCAGAGTGGAAGTCACAGGGATTTAAATCTGCATTGGGCGCACCCTTCCAACAGTGACTGAGGGGAATTTGTGCAATGGTGGGTCAGAAGTGGCTCATACTGGCTTGCACAATCTGATGGTTCAATTTTCAGGAATTTTGTGAGTCGGTTATTAAACACAGACGTTATTAAAAATTAAATCACATACACTTACAATGAAGTAAATTATATTAAAAGTAATCAACCCTCACTTCCTAATTATTTTGCTACATTTTTTGATTCCCCATGCTCTTTTGTATTAGAAGTTGGCAGTACCGTAGAGAGACGTCTGCTCTGCTTCTCTTCCCAGCTGTCTGTGTGATGGTACGATGCTGTTAGCTTGAAATCAGCCATGGTGGGGGTATTGACACCTTGACAACTGGCAAATACTACAAGTCAGGGCTCACTCAACCCTACCCCCATTTCTGCTGGAGAACTTGTTGCAAAAGATTTATCAGCATACCACTGAATTGGTAAATAAATACTCATGTCCCCTCACCTCACAGGTGGGAGAGCCCTGAGATGCACGTCTACACCCGGTGAGTTCCCCAGCAGAATTAGGGTCCAGTTTCTCATGTTGGTAACTTGCTTGATGACAAATTATTTGGGCTACTTCTTTCTTCGTCTCACTGCCTTTTCAATAATTCTTGGATCACTTCTAAAATAAACTGCTGACAGTTAAATCCTTATTTTAAGGTCTGCTTCTGGGACAACCAAAACTGAGACAAATGACGGTGATGATTCCTCTTTCTGATGAGGGTAGATAATAAGGTAGGTCAAGAGAGGCCCATGACCCAGTGGGTGGCACGTGGAGTACATGCTCTGTGGACGACCCACGTGGGATTAGCACTAACGGGTTCCTTCTTTCCACAAAGTATAGTTATAATGACTTTAAAATGGTTGGCTTCCAACCTTATTTTATCTTTAAATCTTACTTTTTCCCTCTTCCGTGTTTGGGAGCACTCTGTAAGTACAATTTCTTGTTTATTCTTTGAAGAATAGTGGTATGGTGAACAATGATTGTTCATTCTTCAGGAGATGTGAGTTCCAATTCCTCCGACAGGTACTGCTCTGGGGAGAGCATCACTGAATAATTACAGTTGCCTTTTTGTTTTTGTTTTTAAATATTGGATTCATGTAGCACAAGTGACTAAAGAGCCAAGAGTTGTCCCTTTTTTACTCTGGAATTGTATAATTTGAAATTGTATAATTGACATTTCTTTGTGACTGCTAGTAGGAGACAAATTTCCTTATCTCAGCTGACATCTTACAGGTATTTATCACTCTGTGGAATGATCTTAATTCCATTGAGTTCTTTAAAATATAGGTGAGAGTGGTAAGAATTAGCATCGGTTTGGTTGGTATAGCCACCTAATGCTCAATTTCATCTTGCTTTTTATTTCCCTACTTTTAACTGACTCATTCTGCCTTGGATGCTTTGAAAACTTACCACAGTGAAGTAGAAAATTTTTAGTGCATCTTAAACCTGAAGATTGCCTGTCTGTGCTTTCCTATCCATCTACCTGTGTGTCTACCTTAATGTACTTTTTTTGTTTAGTTATTGGAACGTCCAGTCCAGTGTCTGCCCTGAACCTCTTGGGACTCTTAAATCTTTCTTACTCGTGAAATGATTCAGGTAGGCACAGTCTACCAGTCTCTGCACACTTCTTTATTACTTGTTCGTTATGGATACCATTTCATGGCTCTCTCTGCTACTGCTATTAGAAATTATAGACCTTCCTCCTATAAACCTCCTCCTTCCCCTCCCCACATCAATTTTTCTGCTTTCTCTTGCTTTCTGGTTTTCAATTCCTATTTGAATCCACAGAACCTAGTTTTAATATTATTGGCTAATTAATATATATCTTTTAAAAGAATGACTTTTTTTTTTTTTTAACCTTAGCTGGGTTGTTATTTTTAATGATTGCTTTAATGGTAGCCAAGGATGTCTCTGCTTAGGGAGGCCCTTTATTTCTGTCCATAATGAGGCATAACTCATTTGTACTGTCCTGAGATTTATGAGGTACTGGGGGTGGGGGGAAGCACCTTTTCAATTTATTACATCTTAAATGAACTGCTCCCAAAGCAAAAACAAAACAAAACAAAACAAAACAAAACAAAAGGGCAGTAAAGCAGTGTCTGTGTACTGTTTAGTTTGATGCTTATTGAGCTGTATGGGAGGTTGCTGACTCGTCTGAGGTTGGTAGGTAAGAGTTATCATTTCATTTGAATTGCTCTTTATTCTGTTTGCCTGTAGCTCTTCCTCCTTTTTCACCCTCACTACTTCCACCTCCACTCCTCCACGGAGTAATCGAAATGTTACTATGTAGAATTATACCCAGGTCATTAGATTGTTATGATGGTTAATTTCATCATAACCTGGCTTTTTTTTTTTTTTTTTTTTTGGAGGGAGGGTGAACAAGGTGAAAGAGGGACCTCTTTATTTCCTACTACTTGGCACAGCAGACTAAGCTCTTAGGTATATGATCTCAAGGATATTTGTAACTTAACAAAAGTCCTTTTTCTTTCCTAACCCTTTTGTGAAAAGGTAGTAGAGCATTCAATTCAGTTTTCCACTAAAATACCACTCGATGTCATCTATGGGATCCAGTCCCTGAATTCTGTCCTCTCTCATCTTTTCAGGTCACATAACAGGGTATGTGCCACGCACACAACTGACTTTTCCTCTGTGTCCCTGATGTACACTGTGGTGGGGCTGATACCTGCCCAGGTGGGTGGGATTTCTGGGGCACCAACTGAATGCCATTTACTTTCCTGCCATTAGGGGTTAAAGAGCAGTTCGATTTTTGAGGAAGGTTCAGCAAACCTACAGTTACCTGTTCTTTGCTCTTGATTTACCAGTTTGTGAAATTCTGGAAAGAGAGAGAAAACCCTACCATTCAGTAGAGTTTTGAAACATTCCCGGGAAGGCCAGAGTTGCCATCCAGGCTGCCAATAACATGTCCCCAAGAAGCCCCTTCTCTTAGCTATGTCCTCACATCCCAACTCGGAATCCTTCTACTTGGCCACTTTGGCTCATTCTCCTTCCTTGTTTTCGTGGCCTGTTCCCACCCAAGTCCTCCTCTTGCAACTGTGAATAGAGGGTGTGGTTTTTATTCCCCCCACCGCTCAAAAGCAGACTCAAAACTTGAAATTGTCACTCACGGCAACATTGCTCTCTCTGCTTCCTTGGTTTAGGAAATGAGGCATTTCATTTCTGACCATGGTTTGAAGACTCTATAAATGCATTTCACACAATACAAAACACCAGCTGTATATAGATTCAAATATTTTTTTCATTAAAAGCCTTTTGCTTCTTTCCTCTTGCTTCTCTTGATAGGTGCCGTGATAGAAAGCTCCCGCACACCTAAGACTTTCCTTTTTTTTTTTTCTTAGACTCAAACTTCAGAATATTTTCAATCTCTGCAACATTATCTTTTGAATAATAATTACCTCTTATATTAAATTATAAGACAGCAGGATTCAGGATTAGATCTCCCCATATTATTCTAGTGAAGGAAATTATGACAGGGGTCATTTTTTAGAATTATGTAGCAGGGTAAAAGGTCCTAGGCAGCATTAGAAGGCAAAGGCGTTTATAATTAAATTGTAATTTAGGCCAGTGATTTATCGTTTTCTCAATGAAAAATTTGGTGCTGCCGAGAGATCCTAAGAGGAACTTTAGTGAGATACAACTTAATGAAATAATAAAAAGAAAAATTATTCTGGAAGAGATTGTATTACAGTGGTGGAATAATCGTAGGCTGCCTTCTGTGGGTATTTCCATTATCAATCCTATTTTTCAAGGATTTCTAATTTAACCCTCATTTTCTTTTCAGGGTAAAACACGGCACACGAATTCTGAGTTTTGTATCTAGAATATTTCTGAAAACTGGGAAAATACAAATGAAATCTTTTGTTTGTGTTCATGCTCATAAATACATTTGGAAACATTGCCCATTTGCTTAAAAGCTATTTATTTAAATTGAAGCGTGCTGCCTCTGTAACAGCAATTTAAAAAAAAACCAAACACCTGATTCATTTTAAAATAATAGATGACTTTCCTTTGTTTATTTATTGCGGAGGCTCGTGTCCATGAATGTGGACCTTTACTATTTGTTGGTTACTTTCCTTCCTGTCTACAATTCTGCATCTCCTGTGAGTGAGGTATGAGATAGGACCTATGGGATGGATATACACAAACCAAAAGGAAGGCAACAGAATGTGAATCATTCTTCTGTTGAAAATAAAAAAGTGAGGGCAATTTTAAAAGTAAAAGAGCGGAGTTCTTTGCTAAAAAAGGATCTTTCACAGGCTCTCAGTATGAGGTCGGCAGTTTCACAAAACTAATCGTGACCAAAGATTTGGCTCATGATAAGGCCAATGTAGTTGGTGTTTTGAGCCAAAAGATTAAACCGTTGAGTTACTGAAAAAAACAAAAGTACATCTTTTACTGTGGTTTGATACTTGTATTTGTTATAATTCAAATTGTTCTTGTTATATTTTAATTGTCTCCATAGAACCTTGATTGCTTTAATGATTTTGGTGATAACTCTTTAAAAATAATCACGCTAATAAACTTTTAATGGCATGTGTTTTAAATAATTGATTGAAAATGGTCTAAATATCTGTTTATCCAGTAGTCTATAATAGCTTCGTCACTAAACATTTAATCTATTGAGTAAATAATGTGTGTTTCAAAAAAATGCACTCTGTATTTACATAATAGACTTCAGGTGTAATAAGAAAACAACATGTATCTTACAAATTCTTTAAGTATGTTTTCTTCAATAGCAGAGATCATCACCATTCAATGACTAAAGAACACGCCCTTGAATTATCTAAATACAGTGATATGAAAGATCAATGTCTTGCAAGGACCTATTAAGGTTTATCTTATTAGTCTCTGATCACATAGTACATTCTATCTTTTTTACTTCTGATGGGCTTTGGTATAAAACGTTTAGAGAGAGTATAACCCGCAAAAATATTAACTTCAGAAGAGAGGAATGCTTTTTAATTTTCTTTTTCTTTTTTTTATAGTAATTTCAATTTTTTTTTATTATTATGTTATGTTAATCACCATACATTACATCATTAGTTTTTGATGTAATGTTCCATGATTCATTGTTTGCATATAACACCCAGTGCTCCATGCAGAACGTGCCCTCTTTAATACCCATCACCAGGCTTTTTAATTTTCAATACATGTTATGTCCTTCTGAATACTATTTCACGCTGTTAACCTGAAGCTTCTTCTCCTCTGGTCTTTCTCTTTTTATACACTCGTATGTGAGGCAGGATTGACCTGGGATGATTGCCCGGACACTGCTTTACAGGCAAAGCCCAGTGGTCAATAAAAGCATGGGAAAAGCAGAATGACCTTGGGCAAGTGATTGTTTCTCACCTGTAAAAATAGGAATAATAATAGGATGAGCCTCATTGGGTGTTGAGCACATTAAATGAGTTAATACATTCAAAGCAGTTACAACAGTGTTTGGCACAGAGTAAGCACTTAATGAATGCTAGCTAGTATGTCTGTTTATTTGTACTTAGAGAGCATGACCATCTTCACTAGACAGATATTGACAAAATATTCTATTCAAGGTAATAAAAACTTGGCAATCTAAATTTTGACCTCTGTACGAAAAGCTTTTGAAAGTAAAGCCAGTAAAGAATCATAAACCATTACGGGAAGTTACTGATACAGCAGGCGATCCACAAAACATAGCCGTCTTATTCATGTGAAATATGTTAATTTGTCATTTTGTGTTCAATTCCCATGTCTCTTTTTTTTTTACTTTTTATTTTCAAATAATTTTAGATTTAGAGAAATGTTGTAAAGGAGTAGGGAAAGTTATGTTAACATCTTGTATAACCTTGGGACAATCAATTATCAGAACTAAGAAATTAACATCAATGGAATACAATTCACTAAACTTAAGACATTATTTGGATTTCACCAATTAATGTATTTCATCCGTTATTTGGATTTCCACTCTTGTCCTCTTTCTGTTCGAGGCCCCAGTTCAGGACTACACATTGCATTTAGTTGTCATGCCTTTTCATTCTCCAATCTGTGAAAGTTCCTCAGTCTTTCTTTGATCCCTATGACTTGACACTTTTTTTTTTTTAATTGAGGTAAAATTGGTATAGAACATTATAAGTTTCAGGTGTACATTATAACTCAACATCTGTATGCACCTCCAAGTAGTCACCATTAAAAGTTGAGTTACTGTCCATCACCATACAATTAACCCCCTTCGCGTACTCCCAGCCCACTTCCCCTCTGGTAATCACCCATCTGTTCTGTTCTCTGGATCTGTGAGTTTGTTTTTGTTTTTGACCTTGGCAGTGTTGAAGCGCACTGGTGAGTTATCTCATAGAATGTTGCTCAATTTGGGGTTTTCTGATGTATTTCATAATTAGATCAGTGTTATACACTCTTGGCAAGAATATTACAGAAGTGATGCACCCTTCTCACTCTATCATGTCATGTGACATCAATATGTCTTATAACTGATGATCTTCACTTTGGTAACTTGGTTAGATGGTAACTGCTAGCTTTCCTCACTGCAAAGTTCCTATTTTTCCCTTGGTGATAGAAAGATAAATATCTTGAGGGTGCTGCTTTGAGATTATACTAATATTATGTTTTTTTTTCTCAAATTTTCACCCACTGATTTTAACACCCATCAGTGGAATTTTACTTGCAACAACTACTACTATGGTTTTCTGGTGGAGATTTTCTATTTTCCTTATTTCTTCCACATCAAATAATTGGAATTCTTCTGAAAGTAAGGGCTGCTCTTTTTCTACTCTTTTTAATTTGTTCAGTTATTTATATCAAAGTGAATTTGTGGATATTTCTTTTCATCTATAGTTTATAACCTAATACGACCACTAGTTGTTTTCCGCCCCCCTCAGATTATTCCAGCTGTGGCCATTGGGAGCTCTTTCAACATTTCCCCATCCTATTTTAGGACTTCCTTACTCTCTTGCACCACAAGATGTTCCAGACTCATCTTGGACTTAAGGAGCCCTGGTTCCTTTTATTGGGTAATGGTATTTAGGAACCGAGATCTAGACTCTGAGAATGTTCATTACTGCTTAGGGTGTCATGGCTTCTGGGCCATCTCAGAGAGCAGAGCTGGGAAAAATATGTATGTATACTAGGTCCTGCATATAACCACATCTGCTTATGGATTCTTAAGTCACTTAGAATTGTCTGTCTTTTTTTTTTTTAATGATCACAGAAGAAAAGCGGTGAAAGTTTTTTTTAAGACAATTAGTACATTTGCATAGGTAGAAAAATAAAGCAGGAAAATTTTAAAGATGGGATTTCACACATAACCAGGTTAGGACTGTGAACCTATCATAATATTTTAGAGAAAATCTTTAGAGAAATTCCTTGGTCTATGAAACAGAAACAGAAACATGAGGTTCCTCACAACCCTTGTGTGTCAGTGACTTGGGGACCTGCTGATAACTCACCTTGAATTCCACTGTCACGTATTTGGCAACTTGGGAACAACATTGAATCATTTACCTAAAAAAATGTAATAAGTAATTGGGAGGATATTTTAATAACTGGGTGACTGCTTAATGTTTATACGTGCTAAAGAAAACATTTTGCATCTGTGTTTTGAAACCATGGTTCGTTTCTGTTCAAATACACATGAATTTGCTAAAAAAAAAAACCCAGTAATTTCCAAAACCTCATTCATATTTTAAACACCTGTGTTTCTCATGATGTTTACATGATCCCTACTTTCTTGGTTATGTCTTAGTGTTTACATAAAAAAGTTAAAAATTCAGAAATAGATATTTTCCTAACCCCACAGAATAATTTTGTCTTAAAATATCAGATATATGTGATCTCAGAATTGGTCTTTCTAAAAGTTAATTTGATTAAGATACTTTTTTCTATTCCTTATTTCTTCAACAAAAATTTTATAAATGATTACACCCTCTTTTTTGTGTTCTCTACCTGTTTTTTTTTTTTTTTTTTTGCTTTTTCTGCATAACTTCTGTTTCCTTTTTTGATGGTAAATAAGCAAATAGTTACTATTGGAATTAATTGCTACATGTTAGAATGGTCACTATTGATTATTGTACAGTTTAAATTTGGAGTTTACCAACACTTATTCCTACCTTACAACTTATATTTAAAGCCTTATCATTATTTCCAGAAGTCTCTGGAAAGATTGAAGGCATGAAAGCCAAAAGCCACAGTGGATAAATGGAAATTAAGGAAGAACTTCTGTGTGGGATTGCTGTGGGAGAAGGAAAGTGCCTAGAGAATAAGTCAGACTGCCCTTAACATGTTCACAAAGCTGTGGCTTTGATAGGGCTGACATTACACACAAACCCACACACAGGGAAACAGTGAATCTAGAGCTGAGCCTTGTGGCACTTCCAGTTCCGGTTGGTATGTCATAAAAAGCAAATTGTATGAGGAGCTTTCTAGGGTGAATGGTGGATGGGAAGTAGAGATGACTTAATGCTTCTTTTATCAATGGCTCTTTGATTTAGAATTTTTGACTCAACATACTGTTTCCTTGGCTACTGGTGATCCCAACAGCCACCTCAGAAGCGGCGAGTATCACAATATCAGCTTCAGGAAGAATCTCAAGGTTACTCCTTATATTAATGTCTTTACTAGTTGAAAGTCAAGTTAGTCACTGTGGCAGAACCTGGTGCTGTCCCATCCATATCCTGAGGGCACTGACCTCTTGACGCCGAAGGCTGCTTATTGAGAACAGTTGTGACTGTGTGCCAGAGCATAGTTTTTTCCTGATTGTGTGCTCACCTTGGCCACCATGGAGGGCAAGCCAGAATTGCCAGAGAGTTTGTGCCACCAGAAGCAACCATCAACCAATGGCAGTTAAAGGTTTGATGGATACACCCTACTTCTTCCCTAGGTTAGAATAACTCTGGGGTGAACAATACATTATATCCCAGACTCGTCAGTGGCTCCAATCACCCACTTAAGTTTAATTGTGGCTTAAACTTAAGTTGAAGCTCCAATTGCCCTCTTACTCAATGATGTGCCCTCATCGTCCTCCTTCCCTTCCATGTTTCGTGCCCTAATGGCTTACTGGTTTTTCCCAGGAGGACCTACCAAATAAACTACTTGTATTCTAATTCTTGTCTCAAAGTCTGCTTTTGGGAGAACCTAAACTATAGCCAAATTTAAGTTATCTCTTGGCATAAGAGAGTTTTTGAATTCCTTGCCTCTGCTGTGCTGCTCCTATATGTTTATTTTGTTCCTTTGGCCTCTGGTCCACCTGATTCTTCTGGAGAGGGTGGGAATGATTGGGTGAGCAGGATAGAGGGTAGTGGGGATAACAGAGTCAAGGCAGGGAAGAGGAATAGTGTGTTTATTGAGCACCTGTTGAAACCAGGCACTGGGCTGTATCAGGTGCTTTGCAAAGGTTATCTCATCTCATTCTCTTGACAGCCCTGGGAGAAGAGGGAGTAGGTGGTATTACGTCTGTTTTGGAGATGAAAGAAACTGATATGCAGAGGGCTTAAAAGATGTGCATAGGGTTACAAAACTGCTAGTGAGTAGAACTAGGTTTGGGACCTAAGCTTGTGTGTGTTCTTTCCTACCTGCCTTCCTAGAGAAAGACTGGGACCAACAGCCAGAAAAACTAGGTTTGAATCCCAGATCTTCTATTTACAAGTTGTATGGTCTTGGGCAAGTACTTCACTTTCTCCGGAATTGTTTTCTTATCTATCAAGTGGGAAATGAAAAGTGAGGAGTGATTTTCATGAGAAAACATTTTATTTACTCTTAGCCAGTTGGGTGCACTGAAATCATTTGATTCTAGACAGAGACAAAAAATAGTGTAGGTGTATTTGGCCAGAAGAGCTCCTGAAAACTATCAGCTGGGCAGGAATGGGTGGGGCTGAGTGGAGAAGAGTAGTTTACTGCTTTTTGGTAATCACTGGTGTAAATAGCTCTGCGGTGATGAGACAGAGTTGTGTATCTGAGCAAGTTGCCCTTGTCCCTTGGGGTGGTCAAGCTGTGGATCTGAGCTACCTCAGTGTCGTGAAAAACTTGGCTCAATCATGGCTGTTTTTTTTCCGTTGGTCAGTCAATGGCTTAATCATCATGTGGCCTTTCATTTCATATTTGTCACTGTCAAGCTGACTTTGTATTTTGGAAAGCTTCCAGCATTCATTACCATCATGAAAAAGAAGAGAAGTTCGTATCCCCAGCATCAAGACTTGGAAAGCTGCTCAGAGGGGCCATCCTTGCTCTCAGGATTTCTCCTTTCAACCCGAAGAACTTGCAAACACATGTATTAAAAAAATGCATAGTTATTTATGAGTCTGCAAGATTGGAGCCATGACCTTGTCCAGAGTTGGCCTGCAAGATAGACAGGATTGATAGGCGAACTCGGGCACTAATTGATTTATTATTTTCTTTTGTTTCTTCTTACGTTAGGATCCACTTGTGGGTGTTTTGTAATCAGTCATGAGACATGCAAACTCACAAGTTGATTCTTTAGTAGCTGTAAGATAGGCAAAGGATTTCTAAGAAAATCTTCTCATAAATGGAAGACTGGCATTTTATTTTGCCTATTGTAATTGAGCTCCTCACTTGGAAGAAGAGCATTTTGCACTGACTTACAGAGCTTCCTTTATGTGACTGATAAACCTGAGTTTGTGCTTATTAGAGGCCAGAGTGTGGCCTTCATGAGAAGAAAAATAGCCCAACTTTCATCTGATACCTTCTAGCGCAGGATAGAGGCCAGTCTGTATTCTCACTTGTCACTTTCTTGCCGGCTCTGGGCTTGGGAGCTATCCAGGAACACTTCATGATGCGGCTCAAACACAAATGTCTCGAGAAGCCCTAATCCAAAGTGAATCTTTTATAAATAATAAACAGCAAATAGGCTCCATTTAGTTATATTAACCCCCAAATAGGTCAGGCACTCTGTTTAAAAATGCAAACATCACAATAAAAAAGATTCCCTAGATGCAGAATTTGATGTGTACGTGCAAATTTTCTGGACGTGGTACGGGAAAAAATAGCCCACACCTATGCTTCACTGCTTAAAATATTTATATATTATCTCTGAAAAGTGCTACTTTTGAAGTGCTATTTATTATAAGCTGATAGAACTCAAGGGCTCTCTGTCCTCCTAGAAGTCCTTATCTTTCCTGATTGCTGAGTAGTTACTGCTAACTTTACTTTCTGAGACCTATGTAGTCCTCAAGAGAATTGTAGTTTTGTGCCAAAATTTTCGAGATTTCTTGCTGAACAACTTGGCATTTGTTTGCGATCCTCTTTAGTTTTATCAATGGGTCTAATTTCACATGTTAAGAATCTTATTGTTTGCCAGCCAAAATAAAATAGCATAGTTCAAAACTATTTATACAATTCAAAACATTTTTTCATTTGGAGCTCAGTTAGCTTGCCTTTCTGCCTCAATTGTGTATTAACTTCTCTTCTTTCATGCCAGGAATAATTAGACAATTAAGTGCTGATGCCCTGGAAATGAAAGGGCATATTTTCATTGAAATTCTCACCTACAAAAATTTGTAGTCTAATTCACATTCCCCTTAAAATCAAATGAGTAAAGCATTCCATTGTGAACTCTAACATATAGATCCTAAAGTATTTACACTTAGACAAAGCTAGGGCACGGTAATCCATTTGAGCAATGGCAGTAATTACTTTTTCCCAAGGAAGAGTAATTCTTGCAATTAAAAATATACAGAGGTTGGGTGGGACATTTCTGGATTTCCTGATTTGCTTATGATTCAGCCATTACCCATGTCAATCGTGATTCTCTTGTAATGATTTCAAGAGTACATAAAGCTGCATGATGTCCCACCAGTATTTAGAGAGAGAAAGAGAGACAGCCTTCATTACTGTGTTGACATCTCCTGACCCTTTAAAAACTAGTTACTTCTTTTAAAACTTCATTTAATTCCTTCTCTTTTCCTCTCTACCTCTAGAATTGCCATAATTAGGAGATGAAGTAGAAGCCCAGTTTCATTGGGATCCAGCTTTATATTTGGCTAGATTCATTCATGTAAAAAGGATGCAGTGCTGCTCCCAGTCTAGTCCATGGGGTCCCCTCTGTAACTTCCCATTTGAATAGTGCCCTGATCTCTAGGAATCTCTTAAAAAATGGAACTCTTCAAGTTTTAGGGGAGAGTTCCTACCTCCTCTTGCCGACACATGCCTTCTTTCCTGTCACTTCTACCACGTTCTCTTTGTTAGAAGCAAGTCAGTAATTCCAGCCCACACTCAAAAGAGGAGAATTAAGTTCTACTTCTTGCCAGGAAGAATGTTGAATAATTTGTGGGCATAGTTTGAAACCACTAGAATCCTGGAGAAGGATTTCTGGCAAAGGAGTGATGCGGCTCTCCAGTAGAAAAAGGTTGGTCTAAAAATAGGGTGCAGAGGGTGCTGAAGGAGAGACTAAGTTATTTGATTATAATCTCCTTTACCCACTAAACCTGAAACACTATTAGGGCAGGGACCACATCACTATTGATTGCCCAGTGCTTCAAACCCTTGCATGTGAGAGGCGCTCCTTAAATATTCTTAGAATGACTGCATCAATGAATGAGTAACTCAATACATGAAAAGTTAACGAAGAATGAGTGACTTGGTTACATAATTTGAGAGATAGCATGTCAAAATGGGATGGATAGAAGATGTTCTCTGCAATCATACTGCCTGGGTTCAAATCTGGGCTCTCCCGTGTACCTGGTGTGTTTTCTTGGGAAGTCACCTAATCTCCGTAAGCCTCATTGTAAAAATGGGAATATTAATAGAACTTATCCCACAGAATTATTGTAAGAATTACATGATACTGGTTATTAGGTATAATATTAGGTACATAATAAACACTTAATGTTACCTGTTATTATAACTTTTTAATACTCAAGTTCTCTAGCTATTAAATGGGAGAGCCAAGATGTGAATCCCTATCTGTTTTATTCAAAATCCCATAGTCCTAATTTTTGCACCTTCAAGATTGGAGGTAATACTACTCTTTCATAGGTAGTAAAGTTTAAACTCATAGTCAATATTTTGATATAAAAAGTACTACAATATTTGGGTTTTACCAAGTCCTGGGCATTTTTGTTTAGTTGTGGTGGAAGATGATGGAGCTTCTTGAGGTTTATTGATTTAGCTGCTTTTTCTAGGCTAGTTCTTAGAAAACAGCACATAATATCACCAGGACCACTTTTAGAGAACACTTGTTTTGACTGACGAAGATACATAGCAAGATCAGTAGCAGCAGCAAGAACCCACTCAGATTCGTGTTTACAACCAAGAGATCCATGCACGTATGTTGGTGAACAAGTGAGAAACCTTTCAATGCTTATGGATAACCGTTTCTTCTGTGCTTTTTGTTTTAGGACATTCAGTTTGATATAGGGGGAAAATGGATCTATGTGTCAGTTGTCTATTGATGAGTGACAAACCACCCTAAACCATAAAAGCTTAAAAGAATAACCATTTAATTTGCTCGCCCATCTTTAAGCCGGCAATCTGGACTGGGCTCTGCTAGGCAGTGCTGCCAGTAGGTCTCACCTGGGCTTGGATGGCTGGAGTGGAGGAGATGGTCTAAGATAGCCTTGCTCTCATGTTGCTGGCCCTAGCTATTGGCTGGACCATGTTTCCAGCATCTAGCAAGAGGTTATTCACATCATGGCAGTCCAAAGAGGAGAAGTCCCAGTGTGCTAGTGCTTTTCAAGTCTCTGCTTGTATCATGTTTGCAGATACCCTCTTGGCCAAGAAAGTCACATGACCAAGACCATATTTAAGAGGTCTTTTTTAAAAGCCCATATTTAAGAGGTATTTTTAAAAATCTTTTTATTTTTTTAAGATTGATTTATTTATTTGGGAGAGAGAGAAAGAGAGAGCATGAGTGGGGGAAGGGACAGAGGGAAAGAATATCCAAGGAGACTCCACCGAGCATGGAGCCCAATGTGGGGCTCGATCTCATGAACCAGGAGATCAGGACCTGAGCCGAATCCAAGAGTCAGATGCTTAGCTGACTGAGCCACCCAGGCCCCCCACCCCCCAAAAAACACTTCTTGATGGGGGAGCTGCAGATTTGCATTGCAAAGGGCTGTGCATTGTAAAGGAATGGGAGGAATCATTGTGGCCATTTTTGCAAACAATTAACCAACCACAAAGTGGAAGATGGTTTCAAGTTCATGTTTGGAAGGTGTGAAGCAAATCCTTAAAAATCTTTTGAGGGGTTTGCAGCTCAGGATTATATCTGGTACAGAATTGATTTCAAATGTACTTCTTATGTAGCTGCTTCAAGTAGGTTACTAGGGGACCACATAGTGTTAGTTGGTGATCACTGAAACCTTAATGCACATGCCCTGTGCATGGATGCTAAAATGCGAGCAGCTCTCAGTCTGCAATTCTAGCTTGGGACTGTTGGGTGGAGGCTTTTGCCTTGTTTCCACTTCTTAAATACTGTATGTCTCCAGAGCTGGGTAAGCTTTGCTAATGAAACTTCATAGTCGTGTTTTCCACGGTTTCTTAAGAAAATTAAAAACTCCAGGAAACTCTCAGAAATTTTATTTATACCATCAGACTTATAACATAGAACTCCTGATCCAGCCTTCTCAGGGAGCTGCCATACTGTGCCCAGCCCATCTCTCTGACTCCCGACCCTGTTAAGCTCTGCATCTAAGTGAGTCAGCTGGTTAGATGCTGAGCAGGTGGGGGGGGAGGGGGAGGGAGATAGGAACACAGGCCTAACTTCTGCCACAGCCAACCAAGCATCTGCATGGTGCCTACCATGTTCCCTCACTTGTTAGATCAGAAACCGTACCTGCTGCATACCCCACCACCACCACTCCCTGACCTTGCAGCTCAGACATGCTACAAAGCCAGTGACCCCAGGAAATCAGTCCTATGTGATTATGTGGCTGCTCCCTGGGATGTGCTGAGTGAATACGGAAATCTGGGGGCTTCCTAAAATGTTCCTGTCCTCATGGCATAGAGTGTGAAATCACTGTAGTCTACACAGTAGTGACATAGATCCTTAACATTTCCAAGTAACCCTAAATTTGTGCCTCTATGTTTAATTTATTATGTTTTGGGACAACCAGCATCAATCATTTGGCAAATATTTCTTGGATCATTTTAAATGGATTGATTTGTATTAAACTCACTCAACTGTGTTTGCCATGGTGTCACACGTCCTATGAAATTACATGTTCTCTTATGGGTTGGGGGCTTGCAACTGAAAGAAAAAACTTATTGTCTTAAAGACAAAACTACAAATATTGTAGAAATTTGGGGGGCTAACAGAAGAAGAATTTTTAATGTTAGCTGTTCCTAAACCTTTAGAGGCTGCTGCTGATATTTTCCTTGCTATGGTACAGGAACAGAAAATACACTGCTGGGCCACTTTGTAGATTAGCTTTCATTTCTTGACATTTAACAACACAGTCTACATTCATCTTGGAACAAAAATGAAGTTTGGAAACCAATTAAGATAAAAAAAAATATAACTTAAAGGAAAAGGTATAATATGTCTCTGGTAGCATCCCATTTTCTGTTCTCTAAATAGAGATGCTAAAAATTGAGCTCCCCCTTTCTACAAAAAGGCTCTTTTCTTACAAGAGTGATGAACAGGATGGGCGAAGGCCAAGACCCCCCCCCCTGAAAAAAAACCAAATAGCTGTGTTATGTTCCTTTCCTTTATGCTAAGGCTGTAGACTTTGGGACTCTCCTAAAGAAGGGCTTTTGAATCCAGACATACGTGCTACAAACATAATGGTTATTCTAGTGGATGTCCCACAAGTGCAGGCATGCCTCCTTCTACAGTTAGTTCATGCCTGCTGAGGGGGAGCCCTGAAGCTCATCCTAAACAGAGGGGAGGCTCAGCCTGGATGCTTACAGAATGGCTGCGAGGGCAAGACTCTTGTGAATTAATCACAGTGGGCAGCGCTAGGGATCGATCACTTAATTTCATCGAGCATTAGTTTCCTTAACACCTGGAGAGCATGTAAGAATTCCCTAAGAGCTTTTGGGTTTGCCCATTGCTACATGTCCAAGTTTTCCAAAAATGGGTTATGCAGGATTCTAAGCTCTGGATATTCCTGGAAAAGAAAAAGGATTTATGGCTGGAAGGGCCCGTATATATTATTGTCTCCTTGGAGATTTGCATGAGCATGTTAAAGGTTCAGAGAAGCTTTACATAAAAAACAACTGTTTAATTTTGAGTGATCTTTCCTACACATATGTGAACACAGATTTCTTCTTCTCCTGACATGTCGTAACACCCCACACTTCAAAGAGTATTACATATGGATATTCTAACTTCGATCCTTACATGAAGCCAGACTCTTAGAGGATGGATCTTGTGGTGTTGGCTCCTTGCAGAAGACCATTTTCTGTGCTGGTTTGCTGCTGTGCCATCAGCCTACCCAAGGGTCATTTCAGGAAAGAAGAACAGGGAACTTGGCATTATATTCATTGTGGGCATCTCATTCAGTGTGTAATCCACATTGTTACATAATACAAAGACCCACAGAGAAATTTCTCCTTTCTATTGTGGACCTACATATTAATTTCTTACATCTGCTGTAACAAATTTCCATGAACTTGGTAGATTTAAACAATGCACATTTATTACCTTAAAGTTTTGGAGGTCAGAAGTCTGAGATGGGTCTCCCTGGGCTAAAATCAAAGTGTTGGCAGTGCTCTGTTCCTCCTGGAGGCTCTACTGGAGAATCCTTTTCTTGCCTTTTCCAGCCTCTGGAGGCTGCCCACATTCCCTGACTCATGGTCCCTTGACCATCTTCAAAGCCATCAATAGCCAGTCTAGTCTTTGTCATGATTCCAACTCTCTGGTTCCTCCCTCTTCCACATTTAAATGGCGCTTGTGATTACGTGGAGCCTACCCAGATAATCCAGAGTAATTTTACTATTTTGAGGTCAGCTGTTAACAACTTTAATTCCATCCACAGCCTTCAATCCCCCTTGCAATGTAATCCAATATATTCATAGGTTCTGCGGAAAAGGACACAGACATCTTTGGAGAGCCATTATTCTCTCTACCATAACCCAGTAGACATGTCATTCTTTTTGCTTTGGCTTCTAGGCTGCTTAGAGCTATTTAGTAACTATGTGGACCTTCATCTTATTTTCCTATTATAATTTTCTTTTTTGTTCCTATATCCTCATTCTCTTCTCAAATTCATGTTATCACACATGCCCACACATGTATAAGCCATGTTGAAATGTAGTAGTACTAACAGTGAACCTCTAGAATAGGGGTAAGCAAACTATAACTCATGGGCCAAATTCAGGCCACCTCCTGTTTTTGTAAATAAAGTTCTTTTTTTTTTTTTTTTAAGATTTTATTTATTTATTTGAGAGGGAGAGAGAGGAAGCCTGAGTTGGGGGCAGAGGTGGAGGGAGAGGGAGAAGCAGACTCTCCGCTGAGTAGGGAGGCTGATGCGGGACCTGATCCCATGACCCTGGGATCATGACCTGAGCCGAAGTCAGACGCTTAACTGACTGAGCCATCCAGGCACCCCAAGGGCTTTGAGCTAGTCTTAACATGTCACATATCTATAAATGGAAATTGTACATTTACCTATAATATGGTTTCAAAATGGAGAAACATTTTAATAAATACTATTTGTGTACCAGACAAAATTATAATTTTACTTTTGAGAATAAAAATGTTGGAAATCTCTAGAGTGTAGTCTGTTTCCAAAAATAATGCAATTGTTATTTATCTTTCTTTTAAATCAATAAATATGAGCTATGAACTGTATAGAAGATAAAAGTCTTTGTGACCATTCCAAATGAAATAGACTTGAATTTTCTTCTAAAGGGTGTTTGCATTTTGAGCAATCTTTTCTCCTCTCCTCTCCTCTCCTCTCTTCTCTTCATTTATTTTTAAGTAATCTCTCTGCCCGATGTAGGGCTCAAACTCACGACCGCAAGATTAAGAGTCACATGCTCCACTGACTGAGCCAGCCAGGCGCCCTGAGCAATCTTTCTTCAAAGTAACATTCTTATGTGCCTTGTGGCTAAAAATCTAATTTTGAATGCAGTGTGTACATGGAAGGAAGCACTGAACATTAAGTCTGGAAAACAGGATCAGGTGCTTGTCATAGGCACCTTCTGTCTGAGAGTGCTTACATTAGGTAATACTGAGTGTGCTTAGTGGTCAGCAAGGTGTTTTCTCTTTTTCAAGTTTTACTGAGCTATTACTGATACACGAAAAAATTGCAGGGATACCTGGCTGGCTCAGTAGGTGGAGAGTATGCCTCTTGATCTCAGGGTTGTGAGTTTGAGCCCCATGTTGGGTGTAGAGGTTACTTAAAAATACAGTCTTAAAACAGAATTGCACACATTTAATGTACACACCTTGATGAGGTTGGGCATATGTGTACACCTGCGATACCGTCACCAGAGCCAAGGCACTAAACATATCAGTCACGTCTAATATCTTTGTGTTCTTTTGTGGATTTTTTGGTAAGAACATTTCACATATTTTAAAGTGCACAATACCAAGACTCTCTTGTTAACTGTAGGTAGTATGTTGTACAGCAGACCTTTAGAATTTATTCATCTTGAATAATGGAAACTTCAAACACCAATCGAAAAACAGTTCCCCATTTCCCCTCTCCTCAGCTTCTGGCAACCAACATCCTATTCTCTGTTTCTATATTTTGATTATGGTAGATTATCTCATGTAACTAGAATCATGCAGTATTTGTCCTTCTGTGACTGGCTTATTTCACTTAGCATCATGTCCTCCAGGTTTGTGCATGTTGTCACAAACGGCAGAATTTCCTTATTTTTTGAGGCTGAGTAATACTCCGTAAGGTCTTATTATCTTTCTATAATGGCTCAGAAACAGTAACTAGAGGCCAAGGCTCAGTTTGCTCCAGACTCCTGATTGTTCTGAATTATTTTTCATTTCACTACCTATTGGTTCTTTTTCTTCCCAGTTTTGGTTACCCCGTCCTTCCTAATCTATTTTAATCTCCCCGTGTTTCAGGTAACCGTAATTTTAATGAAACAAGTCTTTTAAGGCTCATGCTTTATTTTTTGTTTTAAAATTTATTTGTTTTTAAATTTTTTATATTTTATTTGTTTAGAGAGAGAGAGCATGAGTGAGAGGGGCAGAAGGAGCGGGAGAGAGAGAATCTCAAGCAGACTCCACGCTGAGCATGAGCCCCATGTGGGGCTTGATCTCATGACCCTGAGATCATGACCTGAGCTAAAATCAAGAGTCAGATAGTAAACTGACTGAATCACCCAGGTGCCCCTTTATTTATTCATTTTTTAAAAATTTTATTTTATGTTATGTTAATCGCCATACATTACATCATTAGTTTTTGATGTAGTGTTCCATGATTCATTGTTTGCATATAACACCCAGTGCTCCATGCAGAATGTGCCCTCTTTAATACCCATCACCAGGCTAACCCATCCCCCCCAGCCCCCTCCCCTCTAGAACCCTCAGTTTGTTTCTCAGAGTCCAAAGTGTCTCACGATTCATCTCCATTTTAAGTAATCTCTACACCCAATGTGGGGCTCGAACTCACAACCGAGATTAAGAATCGCATGCTGGTCCCGCTGAGCCAGCCAGGCACCACAGTTCATGTTTTATTTTTAAAACTTACTCTAGTCCTACTTCATTCATTTGGCAAGACCCTTCTGCCTTGATTTTGGAAAACGATTGTTAAATCCAGTTTGTAGAGTGACCAGTAATTCGATCAATATTTATTGCTCTTCTAAAACTACCATTGTCTTTAATTAAAATGCCTTTTCCTTCCATGAGCTCCTAATGTCCATGTCCATTTCAGTCTCAGAATAATGGTAAGATGCTCATGGAACCATTTATACCATGTTTGACCATCTCAACTCTGGTTTCTTTGCTTAAAAATAAATAATAATTAATAGGTTGCTTTCTCCCATAAGACCAGATATCCATCAAGAGGTAGTCTATTTCTGGTCTAACACTGTATCGAATAACCAAAACCTATGTGGTCACTTTCTGCTTCTGCTGTTCTTGCTGGATTTCTGGACTTGTTATTTCTTATTTGGCACTCACTCTTGGCATACATTATCTTTTACCTATGCTCTATGTCATCTTATTTGCATGATGCTGGTGACAATAGGTGAGCCACACAATATCCAAGACACTTATCCCCAAACAGAAACACAAATGAGGCAAAAGTTCACTCAAATTCTGATCTTTTGCAAAAAAGGATATAGTTCTAGATTGGCTATTTTTATATTAAAATTTTATGTTATGGTTAGGCAAATTGGCATAACAAACTCCTACCTCTGTTTCATCCTCAACGTAGAATTCTTCTGTAATTATTTTTGGGGAAGAAATTTGCTTTCACTTACCTTGTACTTTTCTCAGATGGAGACCTGTGAGAAAATAACACAAGTTTTCCTCTCTTTTCATAAATAAGTGCTTAAACTACTCATGAATTGGAATGTATACATCATTGGATTTAATATGAAATGAATTTTTATTCAATTCATTGTCTACCTCTTTTTTGGGAGGGAAGGCCAATGAATAGTACTTCATAGGCTCCCTTTTCAATTAGAAGCAGTACTTCCATTTTGAGATGTGAAGCAGTCAGTGTTCATTCTTTCTGGCCATGACCTCCATGGCTTGCAGATTTTTATCAACTTCCCACTGAGAACGCCTCATTTTTAGCCGAGCACACATATTACCACTGTCAATTCTCCTTCATCAGTTTGATTGCTATTTTTTAAAAATCTTTTTCCTTAAGCCAAACCTTTTTCTTTTTACAGACTTCTGGATTTCTTGAATTCTTCAGTGAACAGAAGAAGAATAAATCAAAGAAGAACTCTTACCTTGGTATGTATGCACGTCCCCTTGGGGATGCTCTAGAATTACCCATGGAATCCTCTTCAGAGTGCTTTTTTTTTTTTTTAATTCAAAGTAGTCAAAGTTCGATTTCAGCAGGGAGGGTGATCTCCTGTTTGATTACTTAGACATAGTGATTTCAAATATTTGTGACATGAGAATGAACAACTTACATGTTAATGGCTTTACTTCACAAACTCCTGTGTATTTGTTCTGATACTTGTCATGAATTTGACCTTTGTTACTAAGACTGTGATGCCCTCTGCACAATAAGAAGTACTCATCAACTACTCAACTTTTGGTCCTGGAAAAAAATCAAGCCAGTTGCTAAAGATTCTATTGGTGTGTAGGTAGGGACAGTTGGCAATTTCAAAGGAAGGTATTGTTGATGAGCTTGATAATTCTGTGGTTAGTTATGGCTGGTTGTGATGAGTGTCATGTGGATGACTCATAGATGCACTCCCTCTTGAGACTGAGTGTAACTCTGGATCCCCATTGTTCTAGAAATGAATGAAGCAAAGTAAAGGGAAAATCCATAGAGTAGTGAAATCAGATGTTTGCAATTCATTGGATGTTTCTTGGAATTCATTTCCATTTCTGTAGCTAGACCTGAGGATATGGCAGAACTCAGCAGAAGATTGTGGTTTGTGTTTTCCTACATAAGGAGAAAGAAGGGAAGAGAGAGAGAGTTTGAGTGTTAGGGCATGTTGGAAGCAGAACGAAGTTGACATTTGCTATTCCTAAGCCTCTTTGCTATTCCAGAATGCTTTTGACCCTGGGAGCATTTCACTGTCCAGGAAAACATCTTTCTCTTTGTCCTAAAGTATACAAGGCAATATTTTGTGTTGCTTTGGAAATATACTTCTCCATGCTGTGACTTGAAAATACCAACACTGTTAAGAAAGAGCAGGGACTTAGGTGAATGCATCAGACATTCATTTGATGAAGTGTTGAGTAAAGCAGATGGTTGATATCAAATGTCTTGATAAAATATTTTAGAAATCAGAGCTGGTTCTCATTAAAAAAATAAGCCCCTCTGGAGGGATTTGCTTATGACTTTCTCCATTTTGTTTTCATTTGTTTCAAATAGTTTTTAAAATTAAGTATATCTATGAGCACAAGCCAAGCTAAAATTATAGATTTAAAAAAGTCAACGGGCTTGACCCCAGATATCTGATCCCCTATCTGTGGTTCCTGGTCACTGGTGGCCTCATCCTGGTTATCAGAGCAACATCTGCTTAGATGGAGTATTGACATATGTGCACACTGGAGCCCAAAACACTTGAATTTTCCAACAATGAGAACATTGGATGTTTCTCTTTGTGTGTGCTAATGGTATGGACTGATTTTGCAGAATCACTGCAGCAAGTTGTAAATGATGTATGAAATGAAAAATTCCTGTCCAGTGCACAGAGTGAATATATACAGTTCTATGCAGTTACTGCAGTGCTGGGCTATTTGTTTTAATATTTCCTTCAGACATATAGTAATTTTTTTGGTGAGTCATATCCAGATGCTTGCCATTGGCACAAAGCACAGATTTCCTTTATATATATTTCAAATGAATTTCAGTCATGTAGAAGTATACTTAAATTAATAGAATACTGGATTTTAGAGGACTTGAGCTTTAAAAAAGAATATTTTTTGGAAAACAGTAGCAATATATTTGTTTTGAAAAATTTGAGAAATGATGAAGAGCCCAAATATTAGAAATCATTTAATCCCATTATGAAAAAATATCCTTTGTTTACATTTAGTATATATCTTTTAAGGTTTTATCCCCTGTGATTAGTTTGCATTCCTAAAAAAAATTATCCTATTAATTTGTTTGTAAAGTTTTAGTCCTAATTACCCATAAGACTTGAACATCTTTCTGTGACTTCTACAATTTAATTTTTAATCACTGCATGCTCTTCAATTGCATGGCGGTAGCTTAAAGAATTTTTACCCATTCCTCCTGAACAGTGGAAAGGTAGGTAGTTTCTAATTTGGGTAATGTAAATAATTTCCTATGTCAATGCTGCAATGTTTATGTGATTGTTGTCATTTTGGTATATATTTAGTAACACCAATCTTGCCTCTGCCTTCCCTTTCAAAATTATCTTAGCTATTATCTCTGTTTTTCTGTTGGATTTTGATGATGATTGGATTATATTTGCAAATGATCAGAGTAGAATTGGCCTCTCCATAATAATACTGAGTCATTCCATTGGAGAACATTAGGTGTCTTTCCATTTATTGGTAGATTTTCTAAGAGGTATTCATTCTTGCATATCAGAAATAAGCCTAAGTTGTGATAACATTTTATTTGGAGTTTCTGCATATAATGTCTAGGTTATATCTGTAAAGTTCTCTTTTTGTGCCATTTTAGTTACATTTTTTTGAACAAGGGTAATTGTAGCCTCATAATATCAATTAACAAAATTTCCCCATCCCCTCTAGTCCTCTTCCCCCAATATCATGCTCTGGAGCAGTTTAAGTACAAGGGGTCACCCCTCTTCTTCTTTAGATGTGATAGAATTAATGTCTGTGTCTGGCTCGTTTGGGGGGATAAATTCTTTGAAACCTCTAATTTCCTTTCAAGGGTGTTGACATATTTAGGTTGTTTTCTGTCTCTTATTGAATCAACTTTGATAATTTATATTTCCGTGTTGAAATACCAGTTTATCTAGAGGTGAAATTTGTTAATACAGATGCATACAAAATATTCTGTTACCATTTTAAAAATAATCCTATAAATCTCTTGTGAAGTCACTTTTCTCATCCTTAATACGAATATCTTTATCTTTTTTTTTTTTTAAAGATTTTATTTATTTATTTGAGAGAGAGAGAATGAGAGAGAGCACATGAGAGGGGGGAGGGTCAGAGGGAGAAGCAGACTCCCTGCCGAGCAGGGAGCCCGATGCGGGACTCGATCCAGGGACTCCAGGATCATGACCTGAGCCGAAGGCAGTCGCTTAACCAACTGAGCCACCCAGGCACCCACGAATATCTTTATCTTAATGAGCTTTGCCAGAGGTATTTTTGAAGAACCAACTATTGAATTCACTTACTATTTCCACAGTTTTGCTATTTTCTTACCAGCTTTTTTTTTTTAAGATTTTATTTATTTATGAGAGAGAGAGAGCAATAGAGAGAGCATGAGTGGGGTGGAGGGGGAGAGGGAGAAGCAGACTCACCACTTAGCCGGTGGCCCCACGTGGGGCTCAGGGCCCCGGGATCATGACCTGAGCTTAAGGCAAACACTTAACTAACTGAGCCACCCAGACGCCCCTCTTACCAGCTTCTTAAGTTGCATGCTGGGTTGATTTTTTTTGTCATTTATTAATTAAAATATTTCAAACTATGAATTTTCCTATGATTCCCATTTTAGCTGCATCCTATACCTTTTGATATGTTGGATTCTTTATTTATTAATAAACTGAAGTGGCATTTTTATATCTTCTATGACCCCCAAATTTTTTAAAGATGAATTTGAAATTTTAAAATGGTTGAATTTTAAAATTCCATGTGTTATGATGAATTTCTAGTTTTATTTAATTATCTCTGAAATATACCTGCTATGATGTTTACTTGAATTTTACTGGCATTGTCTTTGTAGAAGAGTATGCCTGATGATCTTTGGGAAGGAGTCCATGGGCACTGGAGTTAAAAGTTATTTTATTTAGAGAACTTAATCTTATTAATTATATTATCAAGCTGTTCTGTCTCCAGCTCCTTTTTTGTCTTCTTTGAACTTCTTTGACCAACTGTGAAGAAAGTTGCAGTCCTTTATCAATTTGTTCTTACTATTCTGTAACTTATTTATAGAGATATTTGTATTCTGTGAGTCAGCGCAGTATTATTTGAGACATGAATATTGTATATTTGCATTGAACTGTACTCCTCTAATATGAAATCTTTCTTTGAACATACAATGTGTTTTGCCTTGAGTTTTCCGTTGTTTAATATTAATTTTAAAACTTCGATTTTCTTTTTATTTGTATCTCTTTAGTATATCTTTGTTCATCTTTTTACTCATCCTTTTGTACTCATTTGTCTTAGGTGTATCTCTTGTAATAAATATACAGTTGACTTTAGTTTCATAATCTGGCTTTTTCCTTTTTATTCTTGTCACAGAGAAGTTTAAGGCATTTATAAGTATTGTCATAAATAAAATATTAGCCTTACTATTTTCATTATGTTTTCTTTTTGATTCTTGGGTGATTTTTTCCCCCATTCTTTTCTATCTTTGGGCATATAGATATTCTTTGTTAATGTCTCATAGAGTGTATGTTTTGTATTAAGTTCTGTTTTCATTTAAGTCTCTCAAAAGCATTCTTTAGTCTAACAATCTCTCTCAGATTTAAGGGCAAACAGCATTTTTACACCTTCTAGTTAAATGGAAGAATTTAGCATACTTCCCACCCCATACACATACTACTGCTCTCCCTCAGTCCTAGATCTTGGCCTCTGTTAATATAATGTGACGTTCTACAAAATTTCTATTATTTTAAGAAATTATTATTCTTACAACATATGCCTTATTTTTTCATAAAATATTTATGATTTCTATTTAGCTTTTAAAATGGATTTGATATAATTATTTTGTTATTTCTATTCTTTACTGGTTTTATTATTCCCGATTAGATTATTATACTTTATCTTTCTTATTTTGACCTTTTAATTTTTCTTAATCTCTCAGTGAGATTGAATATGGCTTTAGATAATTTTTCAAGAAGGATGCATGGTTGGTTTTCTGAATTCATGCATTTGGGAGGATATTTTTCCATTCTTTCTTTAGGTATACAATTCTTGAGTTGGAACGTTTTCCCTCAAAATTCTGTGATTTTGTTAAACTAATTTTTGTATCAAAGGAGAAGTCTGAGGAAAGGCTGATTTTTTTTTTTCTTTATCATGAATATTTGGGGTATGTGTGTTGTTGTTGTTGTTGTTGTTGTTGTTATTGTTTTCCCATGCCTGGATGTTTGTGAGACTTGATTCTTGTAACTCAAACATTTTGACAGGATGCATCTAGGTATGGGTTCGCCTTGATAATAATCATCTTTTTGATCTGTATTCATTGGGCTTTTTCCAGTTGATACGTGTTTTCATCTATTATAACTTAAATTATTAGTTTTGTCCCATTTATGCTGATCTTTTCAGGAACCCCAGTGATCTAGATGTTGAAACAGTAAGTTCTATGAAGGCAGGAATCATACCAGTTTTGTTCACTCCTATATACCTGGATATATATATGTCCAGATCTTGGCACACTGGAGACACTAAATAAATACGTATTTTCTAATGGATAAGTGACCTTAATATGTACTCTTTCCTGTTTGATAATTTTCATCTTATTTTTCCCTCTGCTTTTGAGGGTATTTGAGGGAGATGGGCTTTCCAGGAAACCATAAAGCTGAAGGTTATACTTCAAGGTTAACCTGCTCAAGGTTACTTGGACACTGACTTTGCTTCCCTTGTTCCTCTCCCCTACCTTCTCATTAGGATATGGCTTTACTAGAACCGTCTTTGGCTTAAGAACCAGCGGTTTCATAAGTCTGGAATGTTCCTTCTTAACACATAACTCATTTAAATTCTTCCCGAGTGATGATTAAATCTACGTATAAAGACAAGGTGGGGTGGTTAGGACTGAGGTCAGATCCAAAGGCCTCCTCACTTGGGCAGAGACTATTACTGACAGCTGACTACCTCTGGGTCAGCTAGTTTTTGCTGCATAGCCTACCCTCCACCCCCACCCCCACCCCATTTAGTGGCTTAAAAAAGCAATCATTTATTAGTTCAAGATTTTGTAGGTGGGTAATTTGGGCTGGGCTCAGTTGGGCAGTTCTCATGTGAGTGCATTCAGCGGCTGGGTCAACTGGGGGTGATCCTTATGCATGTTTCAGGAATTGGAGCCACATATCTGAAAGTTTCTAAAGCAGCACATGAGGGCAAACTCCAATGCTAAGTACTTTCTGAGACTCTGATGACATCACTTTGCTAAGATTCTGCTGGCCAAAGGAATTCTCCTGACTATCGTGGATTCAGGGGGTGGAGAAATGACCTCTAGCTCTTAATTGGAGGAACTGGCATGTCTTATTTCAATGGCATGGGTTCAGGGAGTGGGCAAATTAGAGTCCTCTTTACAATTCACTATATTCTCAATAGAGACTCTGGAAACCAAAGGAATTCATGCTGAGGGTTATGGGCTCCTGCCTATGTTGCTCTCTTGGCCAACTAAATTGGAACTTAATCTAAACTTACAGTGGCTGTTTGGCCTCTTCCAGCTGATTTGTAGTCTTGAAATGTTACAGTGTGCTTTTTCTACGTTATCCCTCTCATATTTACTGCCTTTAACGTGAATTTACGTCCTGTCCATGAGTTTTTGGTTACATAGTCTCTCTTCTTATCTCACTCATCTTCCTTTTATTCTGTTTCTCTTTCATATCTTATTTCTCCTGACAGTTTTCTGTACTTTTTATACCAAGGTCTATTTTGCTTTCTCTTGTAGATCTGAAACAGTTGAATTTATTTAAAAAATAGTCATTCTATGTTTACTTTGTGCCAGGCACTTCTTTAAATGCTAGAAACACACGAGGAAACAAGACTTGGCCCCTGTCCTCAAGAATTCACAGTTGGGTAAGACCTCTGATGTCCTCAAGTATCATATGTTCAGAGGCACTGATCTTTGAGTTTGTGGACCATTGTTTTCCCTTCTTCTGCAGTAGCCTATCATAGATGCTTTGTTGGGTGCTTGTTAGCAGACTTAGAGGTTTCCTCTTAGGGGTCTGTCTTCTTGTGTGATGGTCAGATTTCCTTCTTGGGTCTGTATCTGGAGGAAATATTAATGCACATACCTCCTTGGTCAAGTCCCAGTTTTTGGGGAGCATCATCCAGAGATCTAAATGCTGAAAGTCTAGATCTCTGTTCCAATATATAAAACACTCTACTTCCCAACATGTACTCCTATTATTTTTTCTTCCCCAATTTCAGTACTTCAGTTTTGAGGATGAGATTTCCCAGGGAGGTGCCACAGTACCCCACCTCCTCCGCCCCAACCACCACACACACCCTTTTTTTCCCTTTTTTGTACTTAGTGTTTCTGAATGGATGGCAGGAGGGTTAGTGGATAGATTTTTATAGAAAAATATTCTAGCTCATCATAAAATAGCTCTTGACTGGTATAGAAACAGCTTCTAGTCTTCTGATCTCCTAGGTCTGTAGACTGTGAGGCTCTCAGGAGTCTTTCACTTGTTGCTGATGGGGGTGGGAAGAACCATTTGACAGGGGAAATAGGTCTCTTCTTTCCTTTCTGTGCTTTGTTTTTATTGGTAATATTTTATGCACACAAATGAAATATGTTATAAAGCATACTAATGAAATGAATACCTACAAACTTAGGATCCAGCTTAAGAATGGGAACATTAGGGGCACCTAGTGGCTCAGTCAGTTAAGCGTCTGCCTTCAGCTCAGGTAATGACCCCAGGCTCCCTGCTCAGCCAGGAGTCTGCGTCTACCTCTACCTCTGCTGCTCCCCCTGCTTGTGCTCTCTCGTGCACATGCTCTCTCTCTCTCTCTCAAATAAATAAATAATACCTTTTTAAAAAAAATTGTATCACACCAAAGGTAGACTGGTGCTAGTGACAAATTTTCACTACTATGTTTCTAAGATCCATTTATATTGTTGAATGTGAATGTATTTTACTCATCTCCACTGTTGTACAGTGGGAATGCATGATTTAAAAAAATTGTAATTTAAAAGCAATGATTTTTGTCTAATAAGCTGAATGTTGCTTTGAATATTTTAGTATATTTCTCCTGGTTGTCATGTATAACAATTTCTTTTAGATATATAGATACCTCATTTTCATAAAAGCATATAATTATGAATATATGAAAGTATAAATGGTTATAAGGTCTTTCTTATGATCCTTTTAATGTCTGCAGGATCTTAGTATTGATTATATGCACCTTCTCTGTTTATCGATTTTATCATTCTCTTCAAAAATAACAACTTTTAGTTTTGTTGGTCATTTTCTGTGATTTTTTTTTCTCTTTTACCAATTTCTGCACTTGATGTTAGTAGTGAAACCTCTTGAGGTTTGAAGGGTAGATAACATTTGGCCAATGTGAGAGTGTAATATGTGTAAATATTTGACAGACCTAAAATGTTCTTGATAGCATTCATGAGACTCTAGGAAATACTGTTTTAATGTGTGCTGTTAAAGTAGTTAGTCCTATCAGATACCCTGCATTTCAGAAATGTTGATACAGAAGTCTTCAACACTTGGGATCATTTGATTTCATTTAAGCATGAATAATCATTTCTGAGTGATATTTCAGCCCTTTTATTATCTCCTCAGTTTACCATGCTCAACCGATACCCAGAATGTTTTTCTACCTCTTTCTAAGGTGATGAAATTGTTCTAAAATGGAAATACGCCTCCTAGGGGTGTTTCATTAGAAATAATATGATAGTGCCTTTCTAGTAGATTTTATCTGCCACCCAAACTTGTCTTATATACACAACTCTGTCCTTAAAGTATCATTGATTTTTATTTGCTTTGGTTACCCGTATTTCCTACCATGCATTTTTCCCCCCTCACATCTATCCCTTATTCTTGGATAGTATCAATTTTCTTCACCTAGTGTTTCTGTCTTTGAAAAAAGCAGAAGGATGACACTGTTAAATGGGCCACTTAACTGAAGAATGGCATGTGAGACATCCTTTTTCTATATATATATATATAATGAGAGACATGTATATAGGTTAATGTATGTATTTATAGAGATGAATATTACAGCTATTTTATGATATTTAAGACTAAATGCCACAGTTGTATTTTTTTAAGTAAGTCTAAACTTCCCTTAAAGGAAAGCTGAGAAAAGTAGTAATTTGGAACTAGTTGGCTTAACTTAAAAAGCTCCCCTGTGACATCGGAGTGTGTTTCATGCAATTGCTTTCTTAGACTTCCTCATTAAAATATTGACTACTCTTTTTCTTCAGTAAATGCTAATCCTGGCTCCCATGTACATGTATTTACATTTCACTGCAGGCAGCCTGCCAGGTTAGAAATAAAACCAATTTGTTAATATCACTATTTCCTTTTCAGCAAAGAAAATATACATTAAATTAAAGACCTTCTAAAAATAATAAGAAACGGCTCCTGTTGATACCAACTATTTATTTGTCTCTCTGGCTTAGGATGTGATGGCTCATCTTTATGAGCCTGCATTTCTCTGCTCCTCTCAGCTCTAGCCATCTCTGCAAAACTCTGGCTTCTGAAGGATCCCTGTCATGGGCCCTGCATGTCCCTCTGCCTCCTTCTCCCCCCACCTTTCCCACTGTTGCACTTTTGCTGGTCCCTGCCAGCACCTCTTTGAGAGTGCAAGACGCTATTTTTAAAAGAGTGAGAGCCGAGTATGGTTAATCCTGGCTGATAACATGCTGCTTTGCTGGAGCATTCTCTCCAGAAATCTTGGAAATCTTTGAACTGCAAGAGGGTCCCCATTTGATTTATGATTCATAAGTGGATCAGTGTTATTAAAATCCACAGGAGCCCTTTGTTCATTTAGTCCTTCTGGGGGCCACCCGTCACGCACTTCCCTACACTGTTTTGCTCAGGAGCACCTTCCTGGAGCCCATAGCTGTTTCTTAAATAATCCTTTGGTAGAAAGCAACTAATTATGCAGCGGTACATCAAGGAGTTCTAGTAACTCTAGAATGTTTGTGCACGTTGGCTTATCCAGACTTGCAAAGTCAAGTGAATTTTCAATAAAGCTAACAAGTCATTAACCTTATCAGCATACTTTGCCTGGCTGGATGCTACTCTATACTTTGTTGAATATTTTATTTGTAAAAAGGATTGATTGTTCTTTAGTATCATTCTTGTGGCCCATGAGGAAAAATGAGTCTTTTGTGAATGCCACCGTATAGGTGGTGCCAGGAAAAGTGAAATCTGGCATCTAAAAATTGTTGCACGTATTTGTTAGTTTCTCCCGATTTTTCTGTTTATTTCATTATGTTTTCCCTGTTGTTTTCTTCTCTCGTCAGTGTTGGCCTTTGCTCTCATAAGGTTAGAAGAGTAAGGTCTTATTGATAATCTTTGTGTTCATTTCTACTTTGGGGGAAATATTAAAGAAAGAAGAGATTTAGCCTAAGTAATTGATTACTTCCTTTCCGGTTTTGCCTTAACTGGCTTTAAGATTTGGGATCCTCAGTTCTTTCCTGCAAAGATTCCATAATGGTCATCAGACTTGGGACCGGTTTCCCCTTTTGAGCTCTCTCATCTTTCATTCTTTTATTCCATCTTACTCCCATTCAGTGTGAATGGAGTTGTTGGCTTCTCTCTTGCATCATTGTTTTTGTATTTTAGATTGGTATAACATCGTGTCCGTCTTCTAAAATCCCATACAACCTTGAGCTGGATTCCTACCAGGAGCTTACTAATCCTTCTGCTGTAGTCTTTGGTCCTGAAAGTGTTCAGCATTGAGATACTTCTCAGGAAGACATATTTAGCAGTGCAGTGTTGTTCCATGAGGAAAACCGCCTCATCCAGCTGGTAAGCAATTTATGCCCTGAAGCATGAAGATTTCATAGGCCTTGTAATTTTACCCTTCCTGGTGTCCCTGCAGGTGCTATTTTTATTCATATAAATATTTAATCTTCTATAAAACTTATTAAGCTGTTGGCCTCAATAATATTTTTTGGCAGCGAGTTCCCTAGGTTAAAGGGACACAGTCAAGTACAGCAGCTTAGCTCAAGATCACAGTTTTAAATAAAGGTATAAAAGGTGATTTTCTGAGATTTTAAAAAAAGACTCCAGCAAGGCTGTTTGGGGTTCAGCTTTGACATTTCCCAATAATGCTGCCACTGTTCTAGTAGCACTGGGTTGCCATTTGAGAGGCCAGGAAGCGAGCTCAGTTGAAACTATAGTGAAAGTAGTAGTTAACATATGTTTTTTTCTAGACCTAGTAAAGAGGAAGAGCAGATAAAAAAAGTATGGGCAATGTTCTTCATTTTCTTAGCCTTCAGCTTTCACGTTAAGATTTTTACATGACTTTTAATCCGTGGAATTACTTTTCCTTAATAGTCTTCCCTAACCCTCTTTAAGTAGTTGGCTTCTTTTGATGAATACCTCTTTTCTTGTTAAAACAGGGGAAATTTCCTGAGTCTTTTGGTTTGTTGGAGGACCACCCAGCAATGTGTGATGGCATCTTCTAATTCCCTTTAGATTATTATTTGGAGATTAAGTGGAGATTTCCCCAGTTGAATTCAGTTCAGGCAGATCCACACAGGAAATTTTAAACAGAGTGCTCTGACTATCCAGAAGCGTGTGCGTTAACTCTGGAGTCGTACATTTCTTCATCGTCCTGGATATTTATAGTGGCGGGTGCATTTGACCTTGAACATTATGGACACTTGTACCACAGAAGAGTCTGGCATACATAGACCAATTCTGGCTTAGAGGGTGGTACAGCTGAGTTGATCTCTTTTGGCAGCCCTGGTATAAGAAGAGTATGATTGTCAAGGAAGAAAAAAAAATGAATATACATGTTTTTAATAGAATGCAAGCATGGGATATATAATGGGAGTTAAAAATGATGAGGAATTATAAGGGCTATATGAATTCAGAGAAGGAATTGGTTATTGCTGCCCAGAATGCTTCAGGAGAAGCTGGTATTTGAGCTGGGTCTTCAGGATTCTTGAGGTTTGGACAAGGGAAATGGAAGTGAGGGGAGAGGAGGTAACTGGTGGGGAGTACGTGTGCAAAAATGGCAAAACTTCAGCATAATAGGTTTTGTGACTCCTAAAATATATTCTCACCTAAAGAATCATTAATGAAATTAACTGTTGGCTCAGTCCATCTTATGTGGAACTGAATTTAGTGCTAATCTTTCTTTTACTGATTGCTATACATTTTATTGATACACTTCTTTAAAATATTCTTGTGGGTCCAAATATCAGAGCCCTATATTTTCTTAAACACCTTCAACTCCTGTTGCTTAGCAGTTCTTTAGCTTCTTAAGTTAAATAAGCGACCAAAGTGTCATACATGCTGATGGAATGGAAAATGGGATCACACTTTGGAAAACACATTGGCAGCGTTTTATAAGGTTAAATATATATGTACCATATGACCCAGAAAACCTATTCTTAAGTGTTTTCCCAAGAGAAGTGAAAACTTATGGTCACGCAAAAACCTGTGTTAAGGTTTATAGTGGTTTATTCATAATCTCCCAACCTTGGAAATTGTCCAGGTGTCCTTCAGCTGGTGAGTGGATAAACAGTGGTCTTGCCATAGGATGGAATATTATTTGGCAACAAGAAGGAATGAACTCCTGATACATGCAGCAACAGGGCTGAATCTCAAATGTGTTACGTTAAGTGAAAGAAGCCAGACTCACAAACCTCCTTGCAGTTGATTGCATTTTCGTTGCAAAGCTATAGGAATAGAGAATGTATCAGTGGTGGCCAAGGACTGGGGCTCAGGGAGGAGTTGACTCAAAGTACGGTGGGATTTTGGAGGAGTGATGGAACTTTTCAGTGTCCTGGGTGTGGTGGTTGTTACTTGACTATGCATCTGACAAAACTCATGAAACTGTACACTAAAAAGGGTGGATTTTCTTTCATGCAAATTAAACTTCTTTGAGCCTGACTCTCAGAAAGGAGTAGGCAGTAGTCTGATGTTCACAAATCTGATATTACGACCTCACATTGGTGCCCTGTGGTTGAACCTTCCCTGCTTCTCATAGTACCATCTTCTCCAACCCAGGAACCTTTGTTTATAAACTTCCATCTCCGTTGAAGGAATTTTTATTTAAAACTCCCTTAGAATTTTGGTGGAGATGGTCAAAGACCTAATATGTGGTAATAAGAGCTCTCTTTGAAACACAAGTATGTAAATAAAGAGGTACTATTTTAGAAAGATTGACTATTTCCTGCATGAATAGGTGGCTCTTTTGAGAGATGGCTATGACATGATAAAATCCCAGGAAACTGATTTGCTGTGTGAATAACAGATCTACAGGCCTTATAAGATGTGGAGATTTGAATCCTTTAAACCAGTCTCCACCTCAACTTTTCCAGATAGGAGTAAACTTACCAGTCTGCTGCCTCCAAATTTTCACCCAGACTGCTTAAAGATTATTGAAGAAAGACCACATAACTTGCTACATGGTACAATAAAAAGTCTTCACAATAAAAATTTTTTGTTCTTCAATGATGTCAAAACATCCATCTATTTATGTCTGGTTTAGAAAGTTGTTTGTGTCCCACTTGCTTTTTTTTTCCTTAAAGATTTTATTTATTTAAGAGAGAGAGACAGAGAAAGAGCACAAGCAGGGGGAGGGGCAGAGGGAGCAGCAGGTTCCCCAATGAGGGCGGAGCTCTCAACACAGGACTTGATCCCAGGACCCTGAGATCATGACCTGAGCCAAAGTCAGACACTCAGCTGACTGAGCCACCCAAGCACCCCTGTCCCATTTGCTTTTAAAATGGGTTTGAAGTGGCTCATTTTAGTAAAACAGATATTCTAAAGTTTATCCACTTTGCTGGGTCACATTGCCACTTCCATGCCCTTCACTTTGTTGGAACAGTCTCTCCATATCACCTTGGACAACTTCCTGCCCTCTTTCTGGGTCTCAGCTTCTCTTCTCAAAAGTGAGCGATTACAATGATGATCTGAGAAATCATCTCCTCAGTGGTTCCCAAGTATCCATTATGCCCCCTTTCATTACATTCATCACACCATATTTATTACTTACTAATTCATCTTCTACATTAGACTATAAGCTTAGTGGGACCATGTTTCTCTTACTGACTGTGATATCGTCAGCAGACAGGAGGCACCAGTGAAGAATTTGTTAAATAACTGGACAAACGTAGGGCACCAGCCCTCCCTAAAAGGCCCTGATTGTGCTGACTACATCTGACTACATATTTATACCATTCTATGTTTTAAATTAAATAGAATACTGGTGGAAATAGTTGAATGAAGTATCATCTATGTGCAAAAAAGTTATTGGTAAGGAGATTGCCATTATGATTATTTTTGGTTTTGGTGGATCTGAACACTTTGTTAGCAGTTCCTCTTTGGTACATGATTTATATCTTTGCCTGTTTCTTTTGTCTGGAATAGAACTAGGTGGCAGCTCCTTCAAATGAGTGTTTTGTATGGTCGTGCCATGTCTCATCACAGTTTATGTATGAGTAGCTTTGAGTAGGTACTTGGTTCTTGGTCTCTTGACATGTGCATGATTGTGATTGCTCCTAAGGGTGGCAAATCCCAAATGGCAAATTATGTAAGTTTTCAAATTTTGACACAGATCTGTGGCTATTTGTGCATATTGATTGACTGATTTTTTTTTTTTTTTACACCCAGTTACAATCACTGAATTGGGGACTAGCATTTTATTTTATTTATTTATTTTTTTAAAGATTTTATTTATTTATTTGAGACAGAGAGAATGAGAGAGACAGAGAGCACATGAGAGGGGGGAGGGTCAGAGGGAGAAGCAGGCTCCCTGCCGAGCAGGGAGCCCGATGCGGGACTCGATCCCGGGACTCCAGGATCATGACCTGAGCCGAAGGCAGTCACTTAACCAACTGAGCCACCCAGGCGCCCTGGGGACTAGCATTTTAAAAAGTAGGTTTCTGAAAGGACGTAAATATGTGGCCATTACATAGAACTTACATACTATATGTAGCTCTGGGCTATATATAGAGCCTTTAACTTTAAAATTAAACTATCTTGAATTTTTGTATTAGATCTTGATACAATTGTCAAAGCCCAGTCCCTCCATTTACTGTAGTTCTTTGTTCTTAATGGAAATTTAGGTCAGTACTGAACAGTGCCAGGGCATCCCAAGAATTTCCTGCAGAAAACAAGGATGCCAGACATGCAGAAGAAGATCAGCAACACTTGGCAAAGTTACATTCCCTCCTAGTGGAGGCAGTACCTGGTTCAGTCAGAAAACAGTGACTTGGAAAAGCATTTTCTTTTTCTCCTGTTTTTTTTTTTTTTTTCTTAAAACCACTTTCCCTTCCCAATGTAAAATTATTGTATATCAAGTTCTCTCTGAAAGCAATGTATCTATTCAGAGAAAAATGAAAAGTAACTGCACATTTTCAAACAGCCATGTTCCCTGCAGTCCTACTAGGCTCTGCAGCCTTTTGAGTCTTTTGAGTCCAGATGATAACGGCCTAAGAGCATCAGGGTGAGGTGGGTGGTGGGTACAGCAGGGAGAGGTTAATTTTCCCAATGAGAAGGAAACGTCTACTACATCCTGAAGCCCGTCCATTGCTCTCTTAGAGATAGTAGGTTCAGAGCACTAGATGCCATTGATTTCACTTTAGTATCCATCTTTTACAGTCTGACTTTGATTTTCTTGGCTCATCCTTTCCAGACTACATTCATTCTTTAGTTAACAAATATTAACTCACTGCCTCCTCTGTCTTTGACACTTTCTGGGTCTTGGGGATGCGTCTATCTTTAAATTGAGCCAAGTGCTTTCCCCTTGTTGTTGTACCCTGGCAAGCCAGTAGGACTTTTTTTTTTTTTTAAATCATTCCCACTAGGAAATGGGAGAGTTTGTGGCTTTCCTCTGAGATTACACATGGAGTTATTGGCAAGATTGGAACTAGAAACCAGTTCCAAGAAATGTGCTCCCAGCTAACCACACCATTCATTATCCCAGACAAGACCTGCGGGTGGAGAGTGGTGGTAGTCAAGGTACCCTTTGGATGGGTGCCTGTTGTATTTGTCCTTGGATTGTGACCTTCCAAAGGACCACCGAACAGCTTGTCTTTGAGAAATGACCTGCCATTTTCAAATGACATTGAGGAGAGTCAATAAGACAACAGGATGGGAAGCAAAGTATTGAGTTTTAAATTTTCTTTTTCTGTATTTGGAACGAGAAAAATGTGCGATTCGAGGAGAAGGTGTAAAGCAAAAACAGTTTTTTTTAAAACTCTTTTTGCCTGTAGAGACACTACTAATTGGAGTGGGTTTTATTTTTCTCTCCCCCCACCGCCCCACTTCCCGCACTTCTTTTATTTTTTATTTTTTATTTTATTATTTTTTTTTGGAAGGGGAGGGATGACCCTGCTGAGTTTTGGAGTATGCCTATAGCGGCTTTTAGCAAATCACAATCCCAGCAGTAGGTTCAGCTTTGAAGAAAGATTTACAAATCTCTCACTGCTTTATAAATATCTGCATTTATATCTTAAAGAAGAAGAAGAAAAAGCCCCTCACGGTCGGTCTCAGCCTTCTCACCCTCTCCCCCCTCCCCACTTCCCCTTTTCTTGCTTTCCTCTTTCAGAAATTAAAGATTGTGATGTGTGCAGGAAATGAGGGTCTATAAAATTGTGATAAAATGTTCCTGCAAAATTGCCTTTGAATTTTCGCCTTGAATTGCAGGCGAAATGAAATTGTTCGCTTTCAGCATTGCTTTGTTTTTGACCCCTTTTTGTGAATTCTCAAAGGAAAGAAACATATTCCCATCTTTTATAGTAATCAAATTTATCTGGCATCTCTCAGCCTCTTGAATTACTTATGCTAGAGTTGGCCAGCCTCAGGAAGGCTGTGGCTGGTTTATTTATTTATTGTTCTAAAGTGAGGGTTTTTGACATGAGGTTCCCTACATCATCCTAGGGGAGTATAAGAGAAAAATCGAAAGTGCTTTGTGACATTGCATCTTTGTCTCATGTATATATGTGCATAAGTGTTGTAAAGGTAAAAGAAGTCCGTCTAATGAGAAATAACAGGGGACTTCATGATCCTAGGTCATGGCTGTTTAATATTTTCATGTTAGAGGGAAAAAATTTCACGTTACTGAGATAAAATTATATGTAAAAAGCAAGAAAAAATCTGGGAAAAGACTTTGCATTTGGACAAAAGTATTAACAATAAGTGGTTGTAAACCTGTTTAGAAACTAGTTGTTTTTATCAAGTATTATTTCTATAACAGGTGATTATATCATCTTGTAATTCGGGGGTTTAATATGACTGTTTCATGTAAGAATGTGGGATCTGAGAGCAAACATTGGCCATCACCTGCAACCGCATTCTGTCAAGCCCAGCCTTGCCTGGTTACCCTGGATTCTCCTGTAACGTGATTCATTCTCTTCTTTTTTATTTCTAGTGCCTTGTATTTATGCTCAGAAAAACCTAGACTACAGGTGCAAACCTACAGAAATCAGGTTCGAGTTTCCAAACTAAATCTCTCTTATGTTGAAAAAATGAAATAATATACAACCATCAGGAAGAATACATAAATAGTACTTCTTTGTGTGGCCTTAACCTTCACTGGGCTCAAGTTAAAAATTTGCTAAGAGAAATTATTTTTTGAAACTATTACTAAAGCCTCACACACCTGTTAGTCAAGCCTATGCTTAGAAACTATGATGCATACGGCTACTGGACTTCTTCCATGTGTATACAGTTTTAAATTATAACAAGTAAACTCTGTAAAGCTCTAAACAGTTACTTCCTTTTTTCCCCATTATTTTTTATAATTTAAGCAAAATATGTTTATACCAAAACCTTTTCTCTCCCTACTAATTTTTCAAAGGTTTTCATTGTGTGTTTCTGGTTTATTACCTATACATTTCCTAAATAGGAACTCATATAAAAAGCCGACACCTTCTTTAAAGCAATTCTTCTTTAGGTCAGTAAAACCCCATATAAGTTTAAGAAAATATAAAATAAAAACCTTTAGGGAAAGGTGTAATGTGTGTAGTTTGGGTACCTCTCACATACTCTACTCCTTTGATATCAAGTGTGGAATTTCAGAATCCTTGGAAGAGAGGATGACATGAAAGTCACTCTCTGGCAGAAAGGCATCTATCTTTTTATCAGCGTCTTAGTAGAACAAATCTCGGATTAAGCAGGAAGTCAGCAGGTTCAGTGTAAGTGAAAAGGTTTGCATTGAATTAATTAGTAACATTAGATTTACTTCAGAAATATTTATTTTAACAATCATTACCTGTGACTAAATTTCTGATAATTCTTGCAGTCAAAGGAACCAACCAACCCAACTGTCACATTTTGTTTTTGAAGAAAAAGAGAAGAAAATTCAAGAAGATTTAAATACAAAAGCCTAAGTTTTCATAGCATTTCCCGTGGGGCTACAGATTTCAAGTGGATGTAGCATTCTTTATGAGCCGTGTACAATAGATCAGCAACTTGTATTTCAACGGTTCCTTTTCCTTATATAAAAAAACCTTAACATTTGTATAAAAACTTTAATCCACCAAAGAGTGGATTAGTATGATTCTTAATTGTGGCAGATGAGGAAATAGAAGGATCAGTATTTATTTGAAATAATTTTTAAAACTGTTCTCTTCTTCTGTCTCCCCAGAGAAGGTAGCACAAATACTTTTCTGGTTCGGACACAGTAAATTAAATGTGTCCAGTTTTGCAGTTGTGCCTACGAATCAATTTAGTGTGGGTTTGTTCACATCTAAAGGAAAGTTAAATGCTGACTTTGAAAGTAGAGAAACGTTCCATAGATATCCTTCGCTTTCAAAAAGCATGCGTTTGACTGTGATCCTTAAAAGCTCTTATTGAACTATTTTCTTTTTCTGTTTGCAAAATTCACAAAGGGCTGTTCTGTAAGCCCTCTTCATATTTTCCCCAGTTTGTCCTAAATTTTGACTCAGGGGAATAAACAGCAACAGTGTTCAGTTTCCCATTCTGAATGTATATGCCAACACAGAGAGCTTTTATTACAAGGAAAGAAATCAAATCATTGTCACCTAAAGTGCTAATTATGTCTGATAAATGTACGGCATACACTTAATGCAAAGAGAGCTTAGGAAATGATACACCTTCCATAATTACAGTGACCAACCTAGCTCCATCAATCTAAATTTTTTTTCAATCCACATTCATTTGGGTGGCTTTATTTTTATTAAATGGCTTTCTTAAGCTTCAACAGACCCACTTGCTGCTAATAAGGAAGCTCGCATTAAGTATTTTGGAACTGCTACAATAAGAAGGCGTGTTACATGATATACGTGGAGATGAGCATACACAGATAAACAGGAGCCGCCAGCGAATACAGTCACATTTTTCTCCCATTGGGGCAGGGAACTGTAAACTGAGGGTGAAATTTGCCATTCTTTGCTTGCCTAATGAATTTGTGTATCCAGTTAACTAAGGATACTACATTTCAATTTCAGGGGAGCCTGAAATCCTTCCATAGAGCTGACAACAGACCCTTTAGCCCTCTCCCTGGGGACATTAGTGACCTTGGGAGGAGGCATGCTGCCCCCAGAACCTCTGATGATAACATTTAGGGAATTACTTCTCTTCCCCTGTTTTTCCTCATGAAAGCAAGCCGCCATTCTTCTCAGAGCCAAATTGTTAGTGGCCTTTAATCAAAGCTGACACCGTTCTACAAATGAAATAAAAGTAGGCTTTAATTAGACTGAAGGATGCTGATTTCCTTTGAAGCTGCCTCAGAGCCCCTCTCCTCCCCAAGTCCTCCAGCGCACGCATTCACTTGTCCCACACACACGTCCCCATGTGGCCGTAGAAGAGTTGCCTGAAGTCTGTGTGAATTCATGGCTGTCCTCAGCGCCCACTGGCTTAACAGGATGCTTGGTTTTTCATTTTGCCACATCACCATTCGTGGTTTTTGTCTGTTGATTTCATATCCAGCCAAGGTGCATACTGTGGGAACCATGCATATTTGGGCAGACTTTCTCATCAGCAACTGAAAATCTAACCAAGCCTTCTTTTTGTTGTTTTTGCCTGTTTTTCTTCTTTTCTTTTTTTTTCCTCTCCCTGTCTCTTTCTCCATGACTCTCCTCTTAAACTCCACATCTCCTTAACTCTTCTTAACCTCTCTCACATTTCTCTTTCTGGTTATTGTTGTTTTTATTTTTCACTTTAAACTTTTAACAGAGAGCTCCTGGTTCTAATTTGGAGGGTAGCAAAGAGGCTCGTAATTCTTCCATTTCCTTTTGATTACCTATCTGAGAATCTTTGTGGATTTTGGGGAAAGTTAGTGCTCCCTGATTGAACAAAACAGTTAATGGTAAATATTGAGTCCTGCACTTATGATTACCTTTTAAGTCATAACTATCCTGCCAGAATTCAGAGTTTTCATTGTATATAGTTGTATATAGTTGTATACAGTTACAGTTGAAACAATTATATATACAGTTATATATAGTTATACAGGTAAATCTTGAACAAAGAGTTAGTTTTATTGAATACTCTTTTTCCTCTTAGTTAATACTTCTGTACTCAATTTTCAAATTGTCCATTTCTTTTAGCTTACTTTAGAAAAATCTTTAGTAGGATTTGGTATCATTAAAAATGGTAAACATTTGGACTTATTCCATTGGGTTCTTGATTACATAGGTGGGATGATACTTAAAAAAAAAAAAGAAAAAGAGAGGGTGCCTGGGTGGCTCAGTCGGTTAAGTGTCTGCCTTCAGTTCAGGTCATGGATGATTGAGGGTGATGTTTGCCATGGATCTGTCATTATGGCCTTTATTATGTTGAGTTATATTCCATCTAAACCTACTTTGTTGAGGGTTTTTATCATGAATGAATGTTGTACTTTGTCAGATGCTTTTTGTACATCTATTGAAATAATCGTATGGTTCTTACTCTTTCTCTTATTGATGTGATGTATCACATTAATTGATTTGCGAACATTGAACCACCTTTGGAACCCAGGAATAAATCCTTCTTGATCATCGTGAATGATTTTTTTAAATGTATTATTGGATTCACTCTGCTAGTATTTTGTTGAGGAGTTTTGCATCTGTGTTCATCAGAGATATTGGCCTGTAGTTCTTTTTTTGTGATGTTTTTATCTGGTTTTGATATCGGGGTATGCTGGCCTCATAAAATGAATTTGGTAGTCTTCTTTCCTTTTCTAATTTATGGAATAGTTTAAGAAGGATAGGCATTAACTCTTTTTAAAATGTTTGGTAGAATTTGCCTGTGAAGCCATCCAGTCCCTGGGTTTTGTTTGTTGGGAGTTTTTTGATTGCCGACTCCATTTCTTTGCTGGTAATCTGTTTAAATTTTTCTATTTTTTCCTGTTTGAGTTTTGATAAGTTATATGTTTCTAGGAATTTATCCATTTCTTCTAGGTTGTCCAATTTGTTTTCATAATATTCTCTTATAATTGTTTGTATTTCTGTGGTGTTTATTGTTATTTCTCCTCTTTCATTTGTGATTTTATTTATTTGTGTCCTTTCTCTGTTTTTCTTGCTAAGTCTAGTTAGAGATTTATGGATTTTATTGATTTTTTTTCCCCCTGAGAACCAGATCCTGGTTTCATTGATCTGTCCTATTGTTCTTTTATTGTTACCATTTATTTTATTTTTAAAATGTTACCATTTTATTTTTATTTTATTTTATTGTTACCATTTATTTCTGCTCCAATCTTCACTATTGCCTTCCTTCTGCTGGTTTTAGATGTTGTTTATTGTTCTTTTTGTAGCTCCTTTGGGTGTAAGGTTAGGTTGTTTATTTGAAATTTTTCTTGCTTCTTGAGGTGGGCCTGTATTGCTATATACTTCCCTCTTAGAACTGCTTTTGCTGCATCCCAAAGGTTTAGAACCACTGTATTTTCATTTTCATTTGTTTCCACATATTTTTTATTTCTTCTTTTATTTCCTGGTTGACCCATTCATTGTTTAATAGCATTTTATTTAACCTCCATGTATTTGTGGTCTTTCCAGGTTTTTTCTAATGGTTGACTTCCAGTTTCATAGCATTGTGGTCAGAAAAGATGCATGGTATGACTTTGATCTTCCTGAATTTGTTGAGACTTGTTTTGTGTCCCAGTATGTGATCTATTGTGGAGAATGTTCCATGTGCACTTGAAAAGAATGTGTGTTCTGATGTTTTAGGATAGAATGTTCTCAATGTATCTGTTTAAATCTATGTGGTTCATGGTCATTCAGAGCCATTGTTGATTTTCTGTTTAGATGGTTTGTCCCTTGATGTAAATGGGCTATTAAAGTCCCCTACTATTATGGATTATTATCAGTTTCTTAGTGTTTATTACCAATAGTGCTATGTTGGGGGCATAAATACTTATAATTGTTATATTTTTATTTTGGATTGTCCCCTTTATTATTATATAGTATCCTTCTTTGTCACTTATTACAGGCTTTGTTTTAAAGTCTATTTTGTCCAATATAAGTATTGCTAATCTGGCTTTCTTTTAACATCCATTTACATGATAGATGTTTCTCTATCCTCTCACTTTCAATCTGCAGGTGTCTTTAGGTCTAAAATGAGTCTCTTATAGGCATCTTATAGATGGGTCTTGTTTTTTTTTTTATCCATCTGTCACCCTACGTCTTCTAATTGAAGCATTTAATTCATTTACATCCCAAGTAATTATTGGTAGATATCTATTTATTGCCATTTTATTACTTGTTTTGTGGTTGTTTCTGAAGATTTTCTCTGATCCTTTCTTGTCTTTCTCTCTTTCAGGGTTTGCTGGTTTCCTTTAGTGATATATTTAGATTTCTTGCCCTTTATTCCTTGCATATTGATTCGTGGTTTTTGATTTGTGGTTACCATTAGGTTTGTTTATAACATCATATGTATATGGCAGCCTGTATTTAGTTAATGGTTGTTTAAATGTGAACACATACTTTATTCCTCCCCACGTTTTCTGTATATGGTGTCATATTTTGCATCCTTTTATTTTGTAAGTTTCTCTACTGATTTTTACAGAAATAATCATTTTTACTGCTTTTGTGTTTCCTACTTTCATACTGTCATTTTTGGTCTTTCCTTTCCACTCTAAGAGTCTCCTTTAATATTTCTTGCAGGGCTGCTTTAGTGCTCATGAACTCTTAGTTTTTGTTTGTCTGGAAAACTATCTCTTCTTTTATTCTGTATGATAGCCTTTCTGGATAGAGTATTCTTGGCTGCAGAGTTTTCCCATTCAGCACTTTGAATGTATCATGCCACTTCTTCCTGGCTTAGAAAGTTTCTACTAAAAAGTCAAGTGATAGCCTTATGGGGTTTCCTTTGTAAGTAACTGTCTTCTTTTGTATTGTTGCTTTTAATATTTTTTCTGTATCACTTTATTTTGCCATTTTAGTTACAATATGTCTTGGTGTGGATCTGCTTTTGTTGATTTTGTTGCGTGTTTTTTTTTTTTTTTTTTTTTGGTGCCTCCTGGATCTGGATAACTGTTTCCTTCCTCAGATTAGGGAAGTTTACAGCTATTACTTCTTCAAATAAATTCTCTGCTCCCTTTTCTCTCTCTTCTTCTGGGACTTCTATAATACCAGTGTTACTATGTTTGATGAAGTCACTGAGTTTCCTAAGTCTATTTTCATTTTGCACAATTCTTTTTCTCTCTGGTTCAGCTTGATTACTTTCCATTACCCTGTCTTCTAGGTCGTTAGTTTGTTCCTCTGCTTCTTCCAGCCTGCTGTTTGTTCCATCAGGTGTGTTTCTCACTTCATTTATTGAGCCCTTTATCTCCCTCCGCTATGTTATTTATTATCTCTGTGTTAATGGTCTCACTGATGCCTTCCACTCTTTCCTCAAATCCACTGAGTATCCTTATGGTCATTACTTTAAATTCTCTATCAGCCATGTTACTTATATCTGTTTTGCTTAGATCTCCGGCTATGGCCTCATCCTGTTCTTTCATTTGGGACAAATTCCTCTGTCTTCTCATATTGTGTAAGTCCCTGTGCCTACTTCTGTGTGTAAGGAAACTCAGCTATGTCTCCTGTTTTTGAGGGTAATGGCTTTTTGAAGATGAGGTCATTTAGTGCCCTGCTGTGTAGTGTCCTCTGTTTCCCAGGACCTGGGGCTTCTGGGAGTGACTCCAATGTGTGCTGCTTGTGCTCTGCTCTTGTGTCTTGGCTGCTTTATCCTTCAGGTCAGTCATCTGCAGAGGCTCTCTTGTGGGCAGTATTTGTCTCTGGCCTGAATGTGGTGCATTTTAACAAGGTGTACTCTTGAGAAATGAGACCATCGCTACTGCCACCAGAACTGAGCCTTGCACAATTCCCAGGTCAGGAGACACTGTGTTGGCAGGGGTTTGGGCCAATCTTTTGGGAAAGGGAGCTCGCCATGGTGGGACTGAGGCAATCATGACTGGGAAGGGCAATTCTTCCAAGAATGGTGGGGCAGGGCTTGGTATAAGCAAGTTAGGTAGTGAGTGTTGGTACATGGTTTCTGCAGGTGGCCTTGTGCTTATGCTGAGGGGCAGGGGAGGGAAATGGCACTTGCCAGTTCCTTTATTCCTGGAGGGGGTCTCTCTGGAAAGATGAACAATTAACCTCCCCCCCACCCCCCGGCCCCACTGCATGCCCAAGGTGCTCTTCAGATCACTGTTTCCATACTGTATGTCCAAGGGCTGTTTGCCTGCCCTTTCCCTAAGAGCAGCCCTAGTGTACGTCGAGTTCTCCCAGTGCCAAGCCCAATGACCTTTAAAACTCCAGGTTTTAAGCCCCACTGGTTGCGAGAAGTCACGAAATTTGACCCCTTTCACATTCCAAGCCAATTGCTGTGGGGACTTGTCTTCCCCATGTGGGCTCCCCTGTGTGCTAATCTGTGTCTCTCTTTTCTCTGCAATCACAGCTCCCTCTGCACAGCAGCAGCCACAACCCATTTTTCTCCCAAAGTTTTATCTTATCATCTTCTTTACTTTTAGTTGTGGAGTTTGTTATGTCAGTCTTCAGATTGATTTCTGGTGTCTTTAGGATAATATGATAGTTATCTAGTTGTATTCATGGGATGAGGTGAGTCATGGAGGGTCTTCCTACTCTGCTTTCATTTTCCCCTCCCTATCTATTCTATTCTTGATGGATGTTTGGGTTGCTTCCACTTTCGAATATTATAAAAAATGCTGCTATAGACATTTTGATATATGTATTTTGGTGCAAATATGCAAGAATTTTTTTAGAGCATATACACCTAGGAGTAGAAATAATGAGTTACTGAATATGACATCTTAAGCTTGAGTTTTAAATGGCAAAATGTTTTTCTTTCTTTTATTTTTATTTTTAAAAAATTTTATTTATTTGATGGAGAGACACAGTGAGAGAGGGAACACAAGTAGGGGGAGTGGGAGAGGGAGAAGCAGGCTCCCTGCTGAGCAGGGAGCCCGATGTGGGGCTCGATCCCAGGACCCTGGAATCATGACCTGAGCCAAAGGTAGACGCTTAATGACTGAGCCACCCAGGCGCCCCTCAAAATGTTTTTCAAAGTGGTTTTTTCAGTTTACAATCTCACTAGAAGTATTTTAAAATTACCATTATTCAACAACTTCCTCAATACTTGGTAATGTCTGAGTTTTTAATTTTAGCCAATTAAGAGGTAATACTATCACTTTGTGGTTTTTATTTGTATAACCATGATTATTAATGAGATTTTACACCTTTTCATATATTAGGTTTGAAATCAACTTTTTGTTAGATTTATTCCTAGTTATTCAACATTTTTTGATGTTATTATAAATGGTCTCTTTAAATTTTCTAAATTCCTTTTGCTGATTTATAGAAATTCAGTTGATTTTGTATATTGATTTTGTATCAAGAAACTTGCTAGAGCCTCCTCGTCTAATAATTTATTACTAGATTATTTTGTGTCTTAAACATGTATAGTTATATCATCTCAGAAAAATGACTGCTTACTTTCCTTCATTTAATCCTTATATATTTTGTTCCTTTTTCTTACCTTATTGTGTTGGCTTGTGATCTTTAGTACAATGCTTAGTTGTAGAGATAATGAGTATCCTCATTTTTTTTTTTCTGGTCTCAAGAGGGAAAGCATTTCAACATTGAAGATGATAGTTGCTGCAGTTTGGGGATAGATAACCTATGTCTTATTTTTTAAAAAAATCCTTTCAATTCCTAGATTGCTAAGATTTTTTTAAGCATAAATGGGTTGTTAAATTGTATCACTTTTTAAATATTATTTAAGTGATTATGTAAATTTTTCTCTTTTAATCTATCACTATGGTAAAATAAATTGATTTACTAATATTAAATTAATCTTGTATTTCTTGTATAAAACCATATTAATCATGGCACATTATGTTTTTATATATTGCTACTGTTTCTTTAAATGAATTCATACTTTTAGCTCTTTTCTAGATTTTTCCTCATATCTCAGGTCTTTCTCTTGGGATTACTTCTGCCTTTTCTTAAATTATCATTTCCTTTAGTGAAGACATTCTGGTTATAAACTTTCTCAGTTCTTATTTGTTTGAAAAATGTCTTTACTTCCTCCTCACTCTATAATGAGGAATCTGACTCCATTTGTTGATGTTTGAGGGCTGATGGCTTTTAAGCTTCACCTTCTTTTTCTTCCCCTTTGCCCTATATCTGAGTGAGCTGATAAGAAAATCCAGATGCTCTCTCCTTTGGCATCAGTGGTAGATTCAAACCACACAAGCCCCTTCCTGAATCTGGGAGCCCTCACCCTTGGCCTACCCACTAACAACAATATAAGACCCTATGCCAGTCTTCTTTCCTCACTGTAAGCCGTTTTTGGAACACCTTGGGAGGCCTGCCATGTTCTCTCTAGAAAGATTCAATTATGTAAGTAATAAGCTTTTCATCCTTCATGATGTGTGTGAGAGAGAGAGAGAGAGAGAGTGTGTGTGTGTGTGTGTGATGTGTGTGGCATTGGTCTCAACATCCAAACCAAATTTTTGGAGAGGTCTATCTTGTCTCCCTCTAGTATGCCCAAAACACTCTTAAGAGATATTTTCTCTGAGTATGGAATTTCATTTTTATAAATATTTTTGTTTACCATAATGAAGATATCATTCTACTATCTTTTGGCTTCCATTGTTGCTATTGGAATGTCAGATATCCATCTAATTATTATTCTTTTGAATATAATTTGTCTTTGTTTTTTTATTATTATATTATGTTAATCACCATACATTACATCATTAGTTTTTGATGTAGTGTTCCATGATTCATTGTTTGCGTATAACACCCAGTGCTCCATGCAGAATGTGCCCTCTTTAATACCCATCACCAGGCTAACCCAT
>NC_138384.1:14388259-14433295 GCF_054177405.1 Leptonychotes weddellii | reverse complement strand
TACTTTTTTTTAAAGATGTTATTTATCTTTTTGAGACAGAGCATGAGAGAGAGCATGAGTGGGGGGAGGGGCAGAGGCAGGGGGAGGAATGGCGGGGAGGGGGAGAGGCAGAGGGAGAGGGATAAGCAGGCTCCCAGCTGAGCAGGGAGCTCGATGCAGGATTCGATCCCAGGACCTAGAGATCATGACCTGAGCTGAAGGCAGTCGCTTAACTGACTGAGCCACCCAGGTGCCCCTCAAGTAAATATTCTCAAAACATCATTAATAAATCCTTATTATACTAGCCATGTTACTTATTTATAAATAAAGTAAGACATGACATATGTATACATCCTCTAATCATCAACATGTACTTATTGAGTGCTAACTAGGTAAAACATATAAATGCTTAGAATAGAGGTTTATGGTTAAAGATGGTTATTTAAATGCTACATTTGGAGCCCCCAGGAAAATATTTGTATTTATTGTTAATAGAAAAGTAACCAGAATTTTAGCAGTAAAAATCCTTCTGTTTACTAGCTTTCCCAGAAGCTAGTGGGAGCTTCTTCTGGGAGCTTTCCTAAAGAAGAGAGAGCTTTCCTAAAATCTATCATCTTAGCCATATGAGATACTGAGGCAAATTTAACAATAGACCCTACACCCCACCCCTACTTCCGCCAAACTGTGGTCAGTTGATTTATCATGCCAAGTAAGTCAGGTATTCAGCAATATTCTGTCATCAGTCCACTCATTCCTTTTTCAAATAGGTCTTTGTGCCAAGGCCTGCTGTAGGTCCTCTGAAGAAGACATTAAATATATTGTGGCTTTGTGGCGAGGGTCACACACATGTAAACACTACTTCCAGTGGTGTTTACGAAACACTCTGTCATACCTATTTGTGTGGGGTGCTGCGGAATACTTTTAACTACCTGGGGAAAATTCAGGTGCTTCACAGAGATGGTCAGAAGGACGAATGCACGCAAAGTCATGGTGATATGGAAGCATGTGTCCTGTGTAGGGAACTGTGCGCCTTTCCACTGACTGGTAATTAGGAAATGGAGGAGAAATGCAGGCTGGGGAATGTGTTAGGTTTACAGTACCTTGAGATAACCAAAGGAGGATGGAACTATGCCCCAGAGCTTTAGAGCAAAGCAAAGAAGGTTTGGGAGTTATCAACATATGTTTGCAGTTTAACGCCTTAACCAAGAGAGGGTGTGTTGACTGAAAGAGAATGGGATTGAATCAGAACTCTGGAACTACCCATGTCAAGGATCAAGCAGAACAGAAATGTTATCTGTGGGTGAGTATTAGGAAAGAAGGTAGATGAGAGGTGTGGTCCAATCTGTAGAAAGATCAGTTCACCTTAGGTCTAAAAACAGCCATTGGATTTGGCCATTAGGAGGTTATTTTCAGTGAGATAAGGATGGAAGCCAGATGGCAAAACAGTTCGGAGTAGACATTCTGGAGGGAGCCGATGTAGGATCCTTTTGAGAAGTATGCAGATGAAGCGAGAAGGGGGAAGATGGGACACAGATTGCAAGGGAGAAGCAAGGAAAGTTAAAGAGGGAAAAGAGGTTATGAAGAAGTGCAGCAGGGAGACAGGATTTGGGGAGCCTGAGAACCCTGTGAACAAACTTAGGAAACACCCCCTCACTGTTAGCCTGGACTTCAAGTTAATGGGAATTGCTGGGAAAGAACATTTGGACAACTTTTCAGATTGAGTTTTGAAACAGTCTTCAGAAGGAAGAAAAGGTACCTTCACCTTAAAAGAACATTAATTTAAAGCCCCATTCAATATGTTGCTGGCTACAAATAAATGGCATTAAAAAAAACTACATTGTCCTTTGCATCCTAGCCAAAGCAGTTGGTAATTCATTTGTTAAGCTGGTGGTCGACTTTGGGTACTGGTACAGATGTTATGATCGAACAGAGGGAAACCATTACCCACAAAACTCTCCCCAGAAAAGGATTCACTTGTATTTGTAATCTTGAAGGATCAAGCTCATTTACACTTTTAACAGCCATTTCCAAAAAATTCTATGAAAAACGAAATCTCTTGATGATTTCTTCACTTACCAGTAAAGACTTCTAGTATGTGCTACAGTGCAAATGTCTTAAAGCTGTTTTGCCTAAAATAGCGTTTTTAGTTCTTTCATGAAAGGTGCTGGCAGAGTTACTCGATATCACAATCTCTATGCTTAGCGTTCCTTTTACATGACCCTAAGAGTTAAACTGCTACACTGGGGGATTTTTCTTTAAAATTAATTTAACTGAAAATCTCTTCAAATTGTATTGTTGGCTTTGGTGCAGGGCATGAAATAATTTTCCTTCCTACCCCAACATTCTTCGAAGGTCAGACTTTGAATTGGGCTGTTACTGTCTTGCTGCAGAATTTCTAAGCTACTTTAATTTTGGGTCTGCTGTTGATGGATGGAGCTGTTTGAATTCTGACATGTAGCAGGCTGACTTGAATGACCTGCAGAGGCAGATGTCAGTCTGTTATTTTATGCCCGTTTGTCAGGAAGGAAAAACAACGTCTGTTCAGGCTGTTCTGTTCTGGGTTTCCTACATGCAAGTGTGCAAATGGTTACTACACTTAATATAGGTCATGGATGTGGTATTTATATAATATGTATAATATATTGATATGTAAAGGAACACACAAATGATGTGCATGATGTTTTTATATGCCATTTTCTATCTGGTATTATAAATATTTGGTGTGGATGTAAACAGAGATGTGTGTCTTTGAACACAGGGACCCACAAAATTGCTTTATGTATAGACGAGTGTATCCATTGATCATAACTCACTCATCTTTCTGTGGACATGTATTCTTTCCATTGAGATCATTGGATATGCCCCAAAATGGCATAGGTAGAAAGAGAGCAAATGTGGATTCCAGATAGCAAGGAAAGCAACACTACGGAGTTAGAGGTCTAAGGTCTGAGGCTGGCAAGGAGGGAGTGGGAAACCAGAAAAAGTACAAAAAGTCTCTGCCCACATCCTCAAAAAGGACCAAGCATAGGATAAGGATAGTCTGATGAACCATCTAATAACATGAAAGAAAATGGGGTCTCACTGGGAGTCAGCTGCTTTCATGAGTGAGTTGAAATTACCCTGAGTTCATGAGTCACTGTGACTATGGCCATCCCCTTCCAAGGACCACCTTCCCTCCTTAAACAGTTTCCTTGACAAAGAGGGGCAAGTTGGGTGGACAGGTTCTAGAAACTGCCCGAATCCAGTGCTCTCTGAAGAGAGTAGATGGAGGAAGAAGGTGTGGACTCACCCTCTCCATCCCAGCCCCAAACTAGTTTTACCTGATTCATTTATATCTGGGGATTTTGCACAGAGACTAATTTGCTGAGACTGAGTTTTGTTTGTTTATTAATTTTAATTTTTATTGATTATGCATAGTTTTAGAAAGTCAAATAATACTAAAAGGCTTATAATACAAATAGCAATTCCCCAATCCACCTCCCACCCCTAATCCTAGTCCCCAAAGGGAGCTACTTCCCATTCATTGATCTGTCTCTTCTGGTGTTTATATACTTCTAAACAAATTCCTTAATTTATCCGTGTTAGTCCTTATCCCTGGGCTTCTCTTTTAGTGGATGAGGATTCAGCTCTCCTATCCATCATCCCCTGCTTCCCCTCTCCTCTCCTCCCTAAATTAGTTTTCAGGTTTTTATCTTTATGCTGAATAAATGTGTTCTATAGTTATATTACTTTTACTATGCAACAGTTTTTGCCCTTGCTTAATTTAAAAAAATCTTCTCAGTGGTTCTTTCCATATGCTCTAATACCATCCCAATTAAGTGTTCCATCTAGTCCTACCCATCAGATAATGTATCAGTTGCATCTGTGAAGAGCTCTCTATACTTCCAGTTCAGTGTGGGCAGCTCCCCTAGGCCTGCTCCAAGGCCACTCGCTTCTGTTCTCAAGCTTTTGTTGTCATCTTGAGAATACCATTTCCCTCTTGCCTGTTTTTGGTCACTTTTCCTGGATGTTATGCCTTCTTTTCTCAATTTACTCCCTCATTTTGTTAGGGCGCTTTACTGGTAGCATCCTCAGAAAACACGTATTGAGAGGTAGATATTTTGAGACCTTAAATATCTGAAAATACCTTTATCCTACCCTTTGAGAATTTAAATACCTGAAAATATCTTTATTCCTTTCTCAAACTTGATTGCTATTTTGGGTATAGAATTCTAGTTTTAAAATAATTTGATCTCTGATTGTTTAAGGCACTGCCCCTCTGTCTTCTAGCTTCCACTGTTGCCATAGAGAAAATGGATGCCATTCTGGTTCCTTTTGCTTTGTATGACCTGTTATTCCCCTTCTGGAAACATCTAGAATCTTCTCTATGTTTCTGGTCTTGTAATTTCACAAAGACGTGCCTTAATGTGTGTCTGTACACATTCACTGAGCAGGGTACCTGTTTGGGACCTCTTATTTTATGAAGGTTTTGGGTCTTTTAGTCCTGGGAAAATTTCTTGAAATGTTTCTCTGATAATTTTTTAGCTCTTTTTTCTTTTTTCTCTCCTTTGGAAACATTAATCAGAAGTTAGGCCCTCTTGGATGTATTCTCTAATTTTATTATCTTTTCTCTTCTGTTTTCACTTTACCTTTAAGAAAATTTCCTCTGTTGTATCTTCCTGCCATCTGATTGGATTTGTTAAGAATTCACATAATGTGGCATCCTGGTTTTTTAGTTGTTCATATCTACATAGCAGTCTGCTTTTGTTTCAGAGATACAATACTTCCTCTTCTTCCTGAGGGCATTATTTCTTTGTAAAGTTTTTCTTTTGTCCCCTGCCTTATTTCCGTTTTCTTGGAGTTCTTTTTTGCAGTTCATTTCAGTTCCTGCCATCCAGTTTTCCCAAATGTGTTCTGTTCTTTGACTTCTTGGGTTCAAGAGCAAGGCACTAAAACATTGATTGCTTGGCTTTGTCTAGTGTAGAGAGAGGCAGGGAACAAATGGTTTCGTTGGGGACCCCCAAGTAGTAGATCTCTTTTTGAGTGCTGCTCAGTTTCTCTAGAGAAACCTCTAATTTCTTGCCTGAGGGATGTAATCCTGGCTGGAAGAAATCTGGAAGCCTGGCAGGGAGTATGGTCTGGGGGCAACACTGTTCAGCTTGCAAACTTTTACTTCATGTTCCTGTTTTATACTCGGGCCCAGGATATCTAAGTCTAGAGCCACTTCAGCTTAAATACTCCCTGAAATAAACTTTTCATCTTCTGCAGAAATGAAGCAAGAGTCGTCTCCTGGCTTTGCAGGATGGAGGAGAGAATAAGGAGCTCTATATGCTCCTTCCACTAACTTGCAACCAATCCTCCTGTTTCTCGCCTTTTTGGGATTCTGCGGGGAGGCTCAGCTTTCTTCTCGTCCCTCTACAGAAACTTATTTCAGTTTCATCTGCTCTGCTAAGGCAATTCTTAACTCTTCCCTTGGCTTACTTTCTTTCAAAGCTTTGTTGACATTTCTCATCCACTGTCATCTTCTTACCCATTTTCCTTGTTCTTGTAAGTTTATGCCTTTTTAATTATTTGATTATTATTTTTTTAATTTTCATTACTTTTGTAGGATTGGGGGAGGAAGCAGAGATAAACACACGTTCAATCTACCATGTTTAACCAGAAGTCTATGAGGTTTTACTTTTCTAAATACAACCCAGTAACGTGACATGTTTCTGTTTTAATATTAACCTTTGTGAAAAGATATGTTTAAACCACTCTGCTCTCCAGAGCATACCAATAAAGAACTCTTCAATGACTGTTGAGCCTCATGGGGCTACTGTAAACCCTGGTTTTGAAGATTCTTGGTTTGGAATTATCTATTTGTGGACAAATGGATTTATCTTCTCCAAAACACTTTAGTGTCTTTTCTTGCATAAATAACAGTGGAAAACTCAAGAAGGAAAAAAAAATATTCCACTGCAATATATCTGAGCAGGGGATCTGGTATTTGCAGATTCAGCCAAGATTGTAGCCCGAAATGCCACTGTGAACTCGATGAGGCCACTGATAAAGGTTCTAAGATGTTCTGTAGTAGGTTCCTGGATATGAAGAAGGAGGAGGTGGAGGAATAAAAGACATAAAAGAATATTGCCCTGCCACCTCCCTGCAAAGGACCATTATTGATTATTACATGGCACTTTCCCTGGATGGCTTCTTTTTAGTAGATCACAGCTCACCTATTTCTGTGCCTGAAAATCTAGCATATTGCTAATACACAACTCATCTTTTATTTTTGCTCCCTTCTCCTCTTTTCAACAGGACCCAATGAAGCGCAGGTAGATTTCATCAAAGTTAAAGCCTATACCCCAAGACCCACTTTTAGGTGGCTTCATTTTTAGACTAGTGTTTTGGAACACAGATATAAAGAGTCCATTTAGGAGAAATAAACTAGGTTCCCATTTCATTCGTTCATTCAAGAAAGATTTGTCGAATGTCTGTTATGGATCTGGCACTGTGCTTTGTGGTACTGTCATAGGGTTGAGTAAATCTTTGAAACCTGCTCTCAGAGACAGATTGAGTGAGAAACACAGACATTTAACCAGATAAAACGCAATGCAGCAGGTGCTGTAACATGTTTATTTATATAAGAAACATTGATTATTAAGGGCATCTTATGTTTAAGGTATCTTAGATGTTAATATACTAAATACAACTCTTCAAAGGGCTCATAGCCTTTTGAAGTCTTTGAAAGGAGTGAGGGAAAGAGTATAAATGAAAGCCTTCACACCATATGTCAAGATACTGAAAAGTCACAAGTAAAATTCAAACTGTTAAGTAAGATATTTACAATTTTCAATGCCTATCTGGTCTGATTCCATTCTTGCCTCTTGACAGTCCATTCTGGACAAAGCAATCAGACCTTCTACTCTATATCAGGTTAAATCAGTTACTTTCCTAAAGTAAAATCAGTCCCCTATTAATTTTCCTTTTAGAGAAAAGTTAAAATCACACTGCCATTGAGCATCCTTATCCATGTAGTTTTACTTCACATTCATGATTATATCCATAGAATAAAATTCGCTGTGAGTATGATCATTTTGTAATTCTTGAAGGGTATTGCTACACTGCCCTCAGGAAGTAGTGTTTAAGTTTATACTTACATTAACAGTGTATATGAAGGTCATTTCCCCTGTACCCTACCTGACACTAGGACTTCTAAGTTCTTAAAAAATATTTATCAATTTGACTGATAATAGGGACATATCATTGCTTTATTTTCAGATCTCTATTAACCAAAGAAGCTGAAAACAATTTCATATGTATTCTAAGTCTTTTTTTTAACATTCTTTAATGAATTGCCTAAGCTGATTCTTGTGTTTCTGTTAGGGTGTTTACCATTTCATACTCTGTTTAAGCACTGCTTATATATTGGAAATTTTTGTCCTTCAGGCTTAATGCATGGTTTGCTTTCCAATTTGTTTGCATAGTTTCTTTTAATGTGTATGTTTTGCATCTTAGGCTAATCTGCAAATCTCTGATTTGATGAAATCTTCTGTTTCTCATTCTAAATCATATATTTTAAACATTTAGAAAATACCATATTAGATACCCATGCACACACCACCCAGCTTTAACACACACACACACACACACACACCTGCTTCAACCTATCTTTTTCACTTTGATGTATCTTTGTAAAGACAAAAGATAGGGCTTTAACTTCATTTTCCCCCCTAACAGCTACTGATCTCCCCCATTTATTTTTTAGAGGCCACTTTCGTTATTGATTTGAAATACCACATTAAGTAATACAAATTCTCTTATATATTCAAGTATATTTTTTCATGTTATTTTGTTAATTAATCTACCTTTTTCAAACCAGAACCTCATTGTTTTAACTACATAGCTATATGCATTTTAATATCTGCTAGACGAACTCCTCCTTATTCACTTCCCCCCAAAATTTCTAGCTAATCTCCTGTTTTTATTTTTTAGATGAGCTTTAGAATCATTTCATTAAATTCTACCCCACCCCAAAGAACCTTGGGACTTTTAGTGTAATTATGTCAGATTTATAGATTAATTCAGCTGAAGTTAGTAGCTTTATAATTGTATATCCTTCCATCTAGCTATAAATATCACTTTGTGTCTCTATTTAAAGCTTCCTTTATGTTTCACTGTAAAATATTGTAGTTCTCACCATATGGTACCATAAATTTTTATTAAATATATTTTTAATAATTATATCTTCTAATTCCTATTGTGAATGGTATATTACCATTGTTTTTTCTAACTGATTATTGCTGGCATTTAGGAAAGCTATTGATTTTTTCAAAATTTTACTGAATTTTACAATTTGCCACTTTGTTGAATAGGTTTAGTTTTCATAGTTTTTTAGTTGATTCTCTTAAATGTATCAGGTGACAATTAAATCATTAGCAAACAATGATACTTTTGCCTCTTTCTTTCCAATATGCATACTTCCTAGTTATTTTCTTACCTTACTGCTTTGGCTAGAACTGTCAAAACAAGGGTGAATATTAGTAATAATGACAATAAGAGCAGGCAAGCTTGTCTTATATTTGTTTCCAGGGTTTTGCCATTAAGTTAGTTTCCAATAGATGTGTTTTATTATGTTGAGGATATACTCTCTTCCAGTTTATTGTAGTAAGTTTAGTTTGAAGATAATTTGAGGAGTCTGGGAATATCGAATTGGAGATAGCCAGTTAATGAAAGAGATCTGGTCAGGACTTCCATTATTGCATCTGAGAATTGAATTTATGAGAGTAGAAGTGAAGTTATAGGAACAGATAAGCTCTTCCATGGAAAGTATATAAAAAAGGTAAAGAAAAATCAAATAGGATGAGGAGTGAAAATAAGCTACTCAACTTCATTATCTGAGGTCATTGGTGATGATAAGAAGGAATTACTAATCCTATTGAGAACACATGAGTGCTGTATATCATAAGGGCAGAAGACAAATTACAAGGGAATCCATAGAATACATATCTGGAAAATGGAGATGCCAATATAAACAACTCTTTTAAGTAGTTTTTATGGTAGAGGAGATATGTTAGTAGCTTCAGCAGGAAGAAGAGGCAGAGAAAGAGATAAACACTGTTGACAAAAGGGGGAAAATGTTCAAGAGAAAGAGAAGGGGAATAGTTGGGTGGCTATAGATGGTAGCAGTAGTAGATGTTCAGTGGTCAGTAGGATACAACCCAGATGATAGAGTGAGAGGTTAGTTTTAGAATGGAGGACTATCCTTCTTATGAGAAGAAAGGAAGGGTCATTCTGTTTCCAACCCCCTACTGCAAGCTTGTCACAACCCTAGGACATGAGCTCCCCTCACACAATTTAACAGAACACTGAATCACACTTCTGTTCATACTTGTGTGTGTGTGTGAGAGAGAGAGAGAGAGAGGAAGAGAGAGAGAAGTTCCACTTTCCGGGCTGAGAACCTGAGTAGCCTGCAGCTTCCTGTACCTCTGGCAGAAAGTTGAGTATGTAATTGCTAAACAGCTGAACAATTCATTTATCCAGTGGCTTCTACTGGCTTTCAGAAAGAAGGCATATCAGTGCATGATGTAGCAGTTTCCTAGAGTACAACATGGGTCTATTTCCACTAGTAAAATTCCTTGGAAACTCTCTACCTTCTCTTTATAATTGTACCGCACAAAGAGCTTTGCCTGAATTTCTTTTTAAAAGTGAGGAAACTTTGACAAGATTCTACTGGAATAAAACACTATAGTTTGCAAATTTGAATTTTCTCCTCCACCTCTTCCTCCTCCACTCATCATCTCAAATTATTGCTTTTATGGTGGAATTGATCTTTAATGACATCACTGAACATATCTTAAAGCTGGAATAAAAGTTCTAAGATGTTACAAGGGAGTAAGCAGTCCCTCTCATTTCTTCCTCTCTACCTTCTTTGTCACCCAACACAGCTTTTGGTGACTTAGAAGGATTTCCTTCTTTAAGAAGCTTATCCATTGGCGCCTGGGTGGCTCAGACGGTTAAGCGTCTGCCTTCGGCTCAGGTCATGATCCCAGGTCCTGGGATCGAGTCCCGCATCGGGCTCCCTGCTCCTTGGGAGCCTGCTTCTCCCTCTGCCTCTGCCTCTCTCTCTTTCTGTCTCTCATGAATAAATAAATAAAATCTTTAGAAAAAAAAAAAAAGAAGCTTATCCATTGATATTCGTAGAGCATATTGCACCTGAATTATGGGTCCTTCCTGTTGGTTGTCCTCAAGAGACACTACAAAAAAGACCTCTGTGTGCTTTCTTACTTGTAGGACTCATACATGCAAAATGGGTTAAAATCGCTCGCTGATACAAACTTCTCTGAACACTTATCTATACTTGTAAAACCTGTATCTGTAAATATGTGGGAAAGTATATGGTGTTTATTCTAAATATTAAAATATTAATATTTTAAATATTAGTGTTAATGAGACTATAACTTTTATAATTAAATATATAGAAATATAATGAGCTGAGTTGCTTTCTCCATGACCATATTTTTTCCCTAATACAAATGAACCTAAACTCATTTCTTAAATTTAAGCCATTTCTTCGTATGAGCCACTTTGAAGTGAAAAAATCTCTGAGGGGAAGGAGTAGATCTGGTCCCTTTTTAGGAGAGAAGAAAATAATAATGTTTAAATTTTAGTTCACTCATGAAGCATAATTTCACATAACATATACATTTCTTTTTTATATTACTGACATCATACAGTGTGTGTTTATAAGTGTGTGTGTGTGTATATACAATATATATACATGTGTATAGATAGATCTTTGTATCTCACTTTGATCATGTAACTTTATATTTTGATCATTTGTGTATATTATAAAAATGTCAAGATTCTTATTTTGATCACTTCATAATATTCTCATATAGATGTGTTATAATTTTTTACTCTTCCTCTTTTATTGTACATTAAGGTATCTTAAATATTTTACAATTAGAAATAATACTTTGATAAACATCACTGCTCTTAAACCATTGTTTTTGTCTTGGCTTTTTTCCAAGGGTAGATTCTTAGTAGTGAAGTTAAGAGAATCACAAGCCATTTTAAGGCTCCTGATCCATGTTGCCAATGCTTTGAAGAAAGGCCATGCCACCCATGCCCCCATGACAGCCATCAGCCCTGAGCAGTGTTGAATCTTTTTTTTTTTTCCCTTATTAAATGAACTACTTCTGGCATAGAGAAAAGTTAGAGAATAATGTAATCAAATCCACATACCCTTGACCCAGCTAAAGAAACCAAACGTTACAAGTAGCCACGAAGCCCCCCATCCCATCCATCTCATTTTTCTTCCTTTCCTGAGCATGGTTTCATCATTCTTGCATGCATCTGTGTTCTTCAGCTGTATTAGCATTTCCCAAACAGTTACTAATGTGACATGTGACAACACAAGATTGCATTGTTGATTTAATTAGTATTTCTGTGGTTACTTGTGAGTTTGAACACATTTCATGGTTTTGGCCACTCATGGTTCCTCTTATGTGAATTGTCTGTCCCTTTTAAAAATTGGTCTCTGGTTTTTCCTTGTCAATTTCTGTTCCTTTATATATTAAGGAGATCAACCATTAGACGTATTTGTGGAATACATCTTATTTGTTGTCTTTTAAGATAATTTTTGAAAACTAGAAATTAAGGTACAACAAAGCTATCAATCCTTTTATGTTAACTTCATCCATTGCTTCTGTGCTCATAAAATCCTCTGTGTCCAGAATCTGTATATCATGTGATTCTCTACCAGTTTCTTTTGTTTAGTTCTGTAAAGCCAGGCATCTACCTGTGTGCTTAGGTTTTAGGTGCTGATGGGACAAGAGTAACTTTCATATGGCTAGGTATATTCTCTTCTTCCAATGGAGCGTGAACACTTTGAGGGCAAGAACTCTTATGTTTTCTAACTGCATGTGCAGTACTGGCCCTGTAGGGACACAGACCTTGCTGGAATATGTTTGTTCAATAAGGAAATGGCCAATGTGTTCACAGTTTGCTCGCAGCCATCTTAGTGAAAATCTCACCTGGGACGTTTTCCTTCTCCCCACATCCTCTTACCTCTTTGTGTTTCATTATCTTGCATAACCTTAAGTAATACTGCTTACTTGCTTCATTATAAATAAGCTAGATTTCTACTCAGCGATGCAAAGCATTTTTATTACAGAAAAACACAAAATGTAAACACTGAGAAAAAAATGAATAGCATGCTTCTTCCAACCCAAACAGCTTATCAAATTATCCTAACCCCAATTCCATGTGTAGATTTGTAATTTATGTATAGGTAGAAATGATCTCAAGCCTGATGACACGTAGATGAAGTAGGTAAGATGATAGATAGATAACAAGACAGATGGAGGTTAAGTGTTGTAAGTTATACAACCAACTGGTTTGAAGCTGGAATTTCCTTGACTTTTATAGCATTTATTTATTTTTCTTGATTCTGAAGCTCTGAATGCTCTGTCCTGAGTTGTTAAAGAAATTTTGAACTTCTCACACATTCAGAGTCAGATGACATATTATTCCCCAGATAACATTTGGTATCTATGGGCCATGTTGGTTTCACAGAGCTTCTGCATTTAAATGTTGAGGGAGGGAGGTGAAATTCACACCTGACAGGCATACCCCATGCAAGACCCAACTCCACGTGTTTATCTTTCGCATCCTCCACAATTCTGATGGGTGAGGCCTTATTTCATCCATCCCAGAAATCACCCTTGGTTTCTTACTGCTGCTCCATGTTGGAGCATACTCTCAGGGAGACCTCTGACGTACAGTATCAGTTTTAAGTTAGTAAACCCTAGTGCCAACACACTTTATTACAGGGTTAAAACAAGCAAAGGAAAACAGAAGTGTAGAAACTCATGTCACCTCTTTCTCTGGGGAATGTTTCTTTATTGCCTAACCACCCCCTTCTCCCAAAGAAATTACATTAAAAATACATTTAAATAGCAGCAACACTGTGATTCCTCCTGATAACAACCAGGAAATTAAAAGTTAAGCCTGTCGCTCTATCCTTAACTGAGACTGTTGTGGCTTATTCCCCTGCCAGTTTATGAGTGAACAGTGAGACATCAGCTACACTTTCTTATTTTCTGATGTTGTTCACTTATGTCACCACTTTGTTGAAATATGACTTTAAAACACCATTAATGAGCTGTTGTTCCTGGTTAAAATGTGGCGGGAGGTCCACTCCTTAAATTTGGTTTCTTCCTAATTTGCTGTCTGTTTTCCTTTCCATTTATTCGTAAGTACAGGGTTTGGTGGAGCCCATTACCCGGAGATACTGAGCAGCACCTAAAATCATTTGATGATGTAAAATTGTCTTTAGTCACTTTATGGCAAGGTGAAGTTGACATTTGGAACATTTTACAATTAATTTTGATTGTTACAGAAAAACAATGCAGGTGAAGTCAGCTCCCCAGATAAGACCTGTTTCTTCTGAGAGTAGGATTGCCCCCTCCAAATGATCAAACTTATTTCCAATTTCCTTCTAACCATACAAAGGGCTGGTGGCGGGGGGTGAGGGGTGGAGGGTGGAATTATATCTGGTGACTTTCATTTGTCTTGATTTTCTTGCTAAATGTAAACTGTTTCAACGAAGGTTGAAATTAGACTAACATTTTCCAAAGTGTCTACCTTTCAGTCTCACTGAAGAAAACCTCTGGAATTTTTTTTCACTGTGCAGAAATATCATGACACCTGTCTAGACCAATTAGAGAGGGAGAGTGGTTGAATCTCTGCAGTAGAAATGATGGATGCGCTGGGGATGATTTTAGTGACTCATTAGCCAAATGCTACGAAGATATAAAAGTTTTTGTGGTTTTTATTTTCATTTACATCAAGAGCCGGCTTAAACCCATACAATTCTCTCCATTACGTCTTTCTTGTGCGGTTGAAAGAAACTATGTTCAAACCACCCGGCATGCCTTGCATTCAGTATGCAACCTGTCTTGTTGCCAGTGTCTTTTTAGTCATTCCAATCATATTTCTTTTTTTTTTTAAAGATTTTATTTATTTATTCATGAGAGACAGAGAGAGAGAGGCAGAGGGAGAAGCAGGCTCCCCGCTGAGCAGGGAGCCCGATGCGGGACTCGATCCCAGGACCCTGGGATCATGACCTGAGCTGAAGGCAGTCGCTTAACCGACTGAGCCACCCAGGTGCCCTCCAATCATACTTCTAACTAGTAGGATTTCTAAGCTGGAGGAGGCAAGTGGCAGGAATTTAAGTATGCCTTAAATTCAACTCTTTATGTCCATCTCCCAAGCACAAGTGATGGACATGCTGTGGGGTTTTTTTTTTCTTTTCTTTTTGACTTCATATCAATTTATGGCATATGGGTTTGCTTTTGCCTTTTATTACCCTCACCCAGCCTCCATCCTCTCATTTCCCCCCATGCTTAGTCCCGTGGCAGGTGCATCTTTCTCTGGTGCCTTGGAAAACACTAGGCCTTTATTCATATAAGTCCACAATATCAGAAATGAAATTTCGATTTGGGTGTAGAGGTTGCCCTACTTGTAATATGAATCATAAACACCAGCAATGCAATTTAAGAAGCTGATTTTTTTTTCCCCAAAAAGGAAGGAGAATAAAATCTCTGAATCTGCTAGAGTCGGACCACCCTCCCTGCTTACTTACTCTGAACAAAGGCTAGGCAATCTCAGTCCTTCTGAATACTGTATGAAATTCCGGGCAACATACAGAGCATGTATGGAAACATAATGTGCAGCAGGAGATGGATTGCACCTCTCGCAGTATTTACGTATCAGCAGCCTTGTTTGCGCACACACATACGGCACACGGGAGGTGGGAGGAATGGCTGGCTGGCTGTTGGTACAGATTTATATTTCCCATCACTGCTCTCTATCCTTTGGGATCAACTTTGTCACGGGAACACCGGCGGGGGTTTATTACAGTGTGTGACGGCAGGTGTGAGGCTGTATGCACATTGTAGATTCATTGTCCTCCTGGATCAGGATTTATACAGTCTCACACCCCTTCTTTCCAAGAGCTTACTTGGTGCATGGACATTCGCATATCTATGGGACTGGGTCCTGCACAGTGCCCCTTGAGCCAGTGACCAGATCCTGCACCGCTCAGCCAGGGCTGGGAGTGCATTCAAAAAGATCTGGTTCTAAATGCTTGGTGCTCTTCTTTTTAAAATTTAGATCCTTTCAGAGGCGCAAATGCAACTGAAAAAATAAAAGGGAGACTCACCCTACAACAGGAAAGTCAGAGGTTTACCAGTGTGATTCAGAACAATTAAAATAGACACAGTGTTCTCTAAAGCCATCAATTTAGTCAAATCGATGTTAATTTATTGAGTATCTACTGCAGGCAAAGCACGCCTAGTAAATGGTACTAGAAGGAACGCAAGAGGGTTTCTAGATTTGAGAAAATTCAACTTCTTCGGATTCAACTGGTACAACTCCCTTCCCATCCCCAAGGCCCCCTTGTTTTCTGGTAAAGAAATCCTGTTTAGGTCCAAATATAAGGTCATTTGGGCCAGAGCCCTTTATAGCAGACTATTTTTCCAAGCTTGAAAAGTAGAGATGCTTTATAAATGGATGCCTTTTCTCTAAGTAGATCCGTAAATCTGAACCCCAGAAATCATCTCATTTTTTATAGCTGCTTAAGAAGAATTAAAAATACACATTTGGGTGGGAACATTGGAGCAGTGATAATCTTATAGGAGTCTAACACAATGATATGTTTGATAAAAAGCAAGTTTATAAATTGCTTTTCTTATTCCCAGATACGTGATAAGGTAGGAAGAGTGCGTGGCAGGTGGAAAGAAGGCATAAAGCTCCAGAGAAAAGCAGTTTGGAAGCAAAGGGCAGGAGACCATTTCTTGGTGACCGTATAGCCTAGATTTTGTAGGTGGATCTCATTTCATGTCACTTAATTCTTTCTAATGAAGGCCATTCATCAAATGAATGTCGGAATGTAACTTGCTTTTCGTATCTCCTTTTCGTATGAATAGATTTATAAATCAGACTGTATGTCTTCACTTTAGGTTAGAAAATATGGGTACAAATTCCCTCTGTAAATTTGCATTTAAATGTAGAAATCTTCTGTTTGGGGGCACAAATGGATTCAAGGAAACCAAAGCAATGGTATTTTCTTTTATGGCTTGGCTTTGGTTGGTGATACGGGTGCAGCTGGTTCTTTCCTGCATGTAGGAGACATACAGATAGCCCTGGCCAACGTGAAGTGAAAACCACAAATTTGTTACATGACATGTCAAATATATTACTTAGTCTTCTGCTAATGTCCATTAAGAATATCATTTCGTGGAGAACAGGGAGCCTTTATAATCTTGCTAGTCCGTGGTTCCAGGACCACTTGGAGCTGGTTCCAGGACTTGGGAGCTTGTTGGAAATGCAGAGTCCTGGACTCCAACCTGCCTACTGAATCAGAATCTACATTTAAACAGACTCCCCAAGTGATAACGAGGGCTACTGGCCTGTAGTCTGTACTCCAAATAGTGAAGCTTGCAGCCTTTTTCACCTGGGGTTCCTCATCTGAACCCCAGAGACACAGAAAATGATTTGAGAGGCTGTTTTCTCAGTCTTCCACAACTGGGGCATGAGTATAATGTTTTAGATGCAGAGGTGAGAAGTTAATTCATGACATGCAACATATGCCTGAGGGATTTAGGACTTGCTTCTTTTATGGATACCCAACCAGGAAAGGCATCCAGAATCCCAAACTTCGAGGAGAATTGAAGTTGGCTCTATTACATTTAAATGTCATTAAGTGTGAACACATTGAGCTCGGCAGGTGTGAGTTGTAATCTCCCTGTGAGAGTGTGCCTTCCCATTGGTGAAAGGTTTGTTTTTATTCTGAAGTATTGAGAAAAAAAAAAAAAAAACCAACATAACCAGCTTCCTAAAAACTGCAGCATTCTAAACATTTAGCAGACTTTGCATGCTTGATTTATAAACCCCAGTGGTGCAGATCTATCTGTGGCTGATGTAAGTAAATAGAAAGCATGCCACATGCGTTTCATAGCTCCACGTATATATTGTATTTAAATGACTTCAGAATACACAGACATGTTTCTCAGACATGTAAAATAAAAATCACTTTTTTTTTTTCTTCCTAGAGTGTGTAGGACATCCATTGGAAATGTGGTAATAGGAAAGATGCAATTTTTTTTTCCATGCTCTGGGCCCCTGAAAATGGGGCAGTAATCGACATTATTTGGCAACTTTCACTATTAGCATTCAATACGACAGTCACATCTGTCCTGGGCGTGTAGGCGTGTATGAGATTGGATCTGGGAAAAGAAGAAATGTCTTTGAGCATGAGGCAGCATCTGGCCTCACTACCTGGAGTAAGAGATCAGGGAACGCTGAGGCACATTAACAGCCAGGGACTTCTGATGGTGACCTCCTACAAAATTGGATCAGGCTTTTCCCTGGCAGTTGTATTAAGCTCACACATTTGATGAAATGTGCTTATGAAGCCGGCATATTTGACTGCTTTCTTTCTTTTCCCTTTTTTTTTATTTTCTGGGGGGATAGATTCTTTATTATCTGCTGAATTCATTTCACTCTGTCAATATTCTATAGAAAAATGATGGACATTCTATAATTTTGACTTTTATATTAATTCATAATTTTGATGGCTCTACCTTAGGGCTGCTTTCTCTTTCACCGCCTTTCTTCTCCTCCCTCCTGCCCCTGACTTGGGTCTCTGGTTGTTCCATCCAGTAGCTAAGCTTATGACAGCTGCGTTGCTCCTTATTGCCTTAGCAGACTGCAGGTCTTTTTTCATATTAAACCCCCGATAACGGCAATGAAATTCAGATTTATAGCTGGAAATCAGCCTATTTGTAATATAAAACATAAACATTGGAGCATTTGAAAAAGCTAAAGGATTTTTTCCCCCCTGCTTTATATTTTTCTTTTCTTGGAACTTCATGACTTGAGTCCCAAACAAGTGCTATTTTAAAATTTTCTGGCACCATGTAATATAATTGATAATAGTGTTTAAGCAGCATCTAATATCATCCAGCATAGTGCAAAGTGAGCCATCCTAGGATATGAGCTTAAAAATTGCATTAACACTTAGACAAAATGAAATTTTTATACTTGATTTGCTCATGGTTGGACGGATGCAACTAAACACAATTTGAGCTGTCACTTTGCAAAGGGGAAAAAAATATGCAACTTTGGAATGTTTCAAATGAGCCCAATATTAGATTCTATAACTCAGAGTGACACAGGAAATACTATTTGCAACATGATTGGTTCATTAATATTTGGTAATTGTAGTACATCATTTTAAGGGGGAAATAAAATGCAAACAAATGTTTGCTGCTCCCAGTCAGTCACTGCTTCTCACTTGCCACCACCAGGAAAGGTTTGGGAGCTAAAGGATCCATGTCTTGGGAAGGTGAGATTTTTTCCCCTCCCCATTTTCATTTTGGAAGAATAATTTTCATCATAAACCAACATGTCAGACAAAGCATCTACATTTAAAAAAATATTATTTCATGATTTTCCACATGCACATTTGATGTAAACCCTGGAGGTGTATTCCCTGAGTACCTATTAGCTCCATTTTAGGGAAATTACATTAAATTATTAGTGACAAATTTACTTGTCTGCCAATATATTTTTCTGGAATTTTACTACAACATCAATACTTGGCTGTTTTATATGGGCCCTCATTTACCTGTCTTTGAAGGCAGCCACCCCTTGGGGAGCCCTGTCTGTCACTAACAGAAGCTGGAACGAGTCTTTAAGTTTAACATTCGCAGTTTTGAATTAGATGGAAAAATATGTTGCACTTTAAAAATGCAGTGTGCCCTTCTGAATTCTATAATTAGGCAACTTGTTTTGTAATCTGGCATCTCCTTTTTTAGATAGGCATAGAGCAACACAGATCATCAGGTGTGGACTCTAAACAATGGACACTCTTTACGAGTAAAATATGTCTGCCACGGGCTGACAGCAAAATGGGGGTAGATGGTCACCATTCTTGTGTTTATTTTGGGGAAATTGGTGCAGAGAGGATTTCCTGGGATTCAGACGAGACTTAATTTTCGGGGTGCCTCCCTTGGAGAGTGCCCATAGTGTCTTGGGAGCTGCGGGGAGCTATGGAAGGCTCCAGGTGAGGAAGGGGGAAAGCCAGGTGTCATCAGGATGCTAGCAGAACTCTCACAAGAAAGGGATCTGAAAGACAAAGATCCAGCTCTCCTGTTGGGACTTATTTTCTCATTTTAAGTAAATATTAGTGTTGAAACCTAATTCCATATTCCTTTCTTTCAGAGAACTCTCTGAATTCTGTTAGCTTCTGACCCCATAGAATCTGGACCTGTTACTAAAATCGGATGTGATTTTTCTTCGCATCCCAGTTTGTGAACAGAGCCCTGGTAAACAGAAGCAGCGTGTCTGAAGCACAGGCCAATAGTTGCATCTCAAACTGTAGAGGACTGTTGAGGGAAGTTATAAGACAGGTGAGCATGGAGTATAAAGAAAGCTGGAAACAGAAACAAAGGGAAAATGAAGGCTAATGAGGAAGAATGTAAATCCCAGAGTTGTTCTTCATTAGAGTTTACTGAAGCAATGCTTGGCCCTGAGGCCATTTAAAAACCTCCTACCTTATACTGGGTCTGGTTCTCTGTTTTGTGTACTATTTTTTCTCTGAGACTCTTAAGTAGTTTAGGAGAAGGCTTCAGTTCATTTTTAGCTAAACAGCTGGGGTCTTCAAGCTGAACAAGACCCTTCTGTGTCTTGGCTTTACCAAAAATATGCAAATAATCAATTATTGTAGATACTTAGAGTTGAGAATTGTGCAGATATGCTTTTTTCCTAAATTATCAGGAATTGTTTTCCTGAGATGTGTGGCTCCATGTGGTTCAAATGTTGGCCCTGGCCTCTTCCTCTCCATTCTCCACTGGCCAGCAGCCTTCATCTTCTAAGGGCCTTTTCCTTCCCTCACCAAATAAACACCACCATTTAGATGAAATTGACGAGAATATCTGTTTCCACTGACCTAAATGCATCCTCTCTTATGGTTTGGGAGGTTTGACCTTAATTAAACCTCTGTTTTGCCAGAGAATGAGTCTGCTGGAACGGAAGACCATATGAATTTTTGCTTTCATTTCAGGTGGAACATTTGTAGCACCTGGGAATAGATTGTTAATGAAATATGTGTTTTATCTAGTAGTGCTTTGTCAAAACCTGGACATTTGGCAGTCTGGCAAGTCTAACTGGGGAAGAATCATAGCTGACGCCGCGGATGGGAGACAGTACCCCTGAAGGGGAGGTCAGCCCTCTTGAAGGAGGTAGAAGAGGGGATGACTCAGGACGCACGGGAGAGACCTGTGTGTCATAGGAAAGCGAGATTTCCTCTCCATCTTGCCTTCCTTAGTTCACCATGGCCCTTGATGCTAGAAAACTAAGATTCATCATTACATTTAGTTATCACAAGCACCCTGTAAGGTAGATCCCACAATCTTCATTTTTCCCAAGAGGTAACCAAGGTGCAGGGTGATGCAACACTTTGTTCAAGGTTGTCTAAGGCTCCTGCTGGGATTACCACCAATTTGTGCCTCCCTCAAGGGTAGGGTCCGTTTCTTCTCTGCTCAGTCACCTTCTACTCATCTACTAATGCTGAATGGTGACCAGTTTGAAAATGTTTACTCTTCATTCTTCAACCAATTTTAGAATCTCCTGAACACTACTTGTAGGCTTTGACTATATCACCAAAAATTGAAAAAAAAGCAATTAGTAAATAAAAATGCAGCTCAACTACTTTGGTCCCCAAGGCATTGTCTTAACTTAGGGAAAAAGATCAGTGATGAATTTGGGAAGGAAAAGGCAACCCTGCGGAAACCCGGACCAATCTGCATTCTGTCTTAAGCTGCATCAGCTCTAGCAGTAAAGCACTGTGCGTTCACGTTCATTCAAACCAGACTCTTTATTCAAATAAAATGCTTAGAAATGTTAGGCTGTCCTAACAGTTGATACATTGTTGCTAACATCTCCTGCATCTCCACCCCTGATGGCTACTGAAGCTTCATGATTACTCTAAACCAACCAAACAAAAAAATATGTGAAGAAGGTTTGGGTTGGGGAGTGACAGCCACCCAGTGGAAATGTCGTCAAAGCCTTTCAGTTTTGTTTTTCATTTATTGCTCTAGGAGCAATATTTATGTTTCTTTGACACTTGAAATCAATGCTTCCATTTATAAATCTCATGCTGAGAAACAGATGTGGATTGTTACACTTGTGCTTTTGTTCTTACGATGCAACCAAACTCGAATATTCTCTCTGACCCCTCCAGTATCTTGGGTGCTCCCTACTCACTGAATGCAGTTGTAGCTCTCGGGCTTTCATGGCAGTTTGTGGGTTAAATTAATCAGCTGGGTAATGACCAAGTATTTATTAAAGCCTAGGAGTGTTCTAGGTATTTTGGAGGTACAGAAGAAATTGAGGCGTGCTCCTAAACGTAGTCAGAGAAACAACTAACAGTACAGTTGATAGGGCACCGCGTGATGAGACATTGTGGTGTGGGATAGAAACTGTTGTGGACACTCAGAGAAACAGTGTGTGGGGACCAGGGACAGTTTCATGGTTTGTGGGTGGGGGCGGGGGGTTAGGAGGCAGAAAGTGGCACAGAACATTCCTGGTGGGAGGCACAGGTAAGGCAAGAAGTGGGAATGTCCTGCATTTTGCAACAGAATATCAGGAAGAAGTAGAAATGGTTGGATAGAAAAGCAGAGAACTCTATACCCTTGGTAGGCTATTCATCATGAGCCATTGAAAGAGCATTGACTGAGTTCAGAAAAGGTAATACTATTGATTGAAATGCCAAGAGCTTTGCAGACCTATAATTTTATTTTCCCTGTGCTGCTCATTTTTATTAATTTTGGTATAGCTTTGGGTAGAATTTTGAAGGTGTCCTTGTCTTGAACCTTCGCATAAAACAGCTTTTATATTTAATTTTGCTTAACTTCCCATCTTAAATATCTGTTGATATGGAGCTGGTCAGTGTATTCATAGACGAGAACATTTCTGATTTAAAATATACTCTTCTTTTTTTTCCCCATACGCATCTTCCAAATTACCCATGGCAGTCAGTTGTGACAGGCCATCGTCCCGTAACCCTCATGCTTCATGTCACATCCTAGGCCAGTATTCTGGTTCAGAAAATGTGATCTAAGCTACAGAGAGAAAGCAACAGAAGGTGAGTGGGGGTCCAGGATTGAATCAATTGCACCAAAGATATAATGTATCCACCTCAGATCTTTGGGCTCACCCTTAGTTTAGGGGTACTGCTTCATCTTCAAAGATTGAGCAGAGTTCCTTCTCCCTTTTTAAAAATGCAAAGCCATTTCCATCCAGAGGAGTCTGTTTCAGGTATAAAATGAGGGAGTGGGGTTCCTGTCCTCTCTCCATGGTTTGAAATCTACAGATAAATCTCTTAAAAGTGCTTCTTGGTTCTTAAATCCTCTTGTGAAAAGTAAGAGACCCAATTTTAAATATGGGCTCTGTCATTACAAGCTGTGGAACTTTGGATGAGTAACTGAGTTTCTCTGAACCTCTGATCAATGTCTGTAAACAGAGAATTATAATAATCCTCTACTCTATAGGCTTATGATAAAGAGAGTACATAAAAATGTAAAGAACCTGGCAGAATGGTAATAGAAGATGCTTCTATCTTTGTGTCTGCAACTAGATATAGTGTTCTAATCCCAGGATGTGGTGGAATTTAATTTGGTGGAGAATCACCAGCAGGTAAATTGTAAGAGAACCCTGGACAGCGATGGTGATCTTGCTTCTAATAGCCTGGGATTCTTAGATAACTCAGCTTTGAGGAACTGCCCTAAATGCAGAATCCTATAATGATGATCATTATTGACTGAAGTCTAGATGCCAGACAGCACTGCTAGTGTCCAGCTGTAACAGATTCATTTGCCAGGCAAAAGGAGGCCCTGTGGGTTGCATGGATTTTCCGTTATGAGTGATCTGACAGTACCTGAACATTAGTTAATGACTTAGAAAGAAGTGGCTCAATTGCCTTGTAGGCCCATGTGCAGAGCCAAGAGAAGTTCACGGGTAGCACCGCTTTGGGAGTCAAAGAGAAATGACAAGGACATTATTTAAGATACCCATGTGAGACTATGTGAGTGGGGGGGTAGCATCTGGGTAGCTGAAGGAAGGCACTGTCATTCTCCTACTCAAAAAATACGTCAGTTCTAAGGATTTGAGTGAGATTTTTGTTTTTTAAAAAGCAGGGTAACATTTTGAGAGTCCTCCCTCTGGTATATTCTTTTATAAGATGATTTCCTCTAAATGAGGTTTATTTGGTGATTTTCTCCTGGAAAACCAGTTGTAACAAAGACTATACATTTGGCTCATAACGGCTCAGATGATTGTATCTCTTTTTCCAGAAATTTTAATAAACCATTTTTTCAGGCATCTCCATCTCATATATAAATCTCTCTTAAGTAAATTGTACATATTTATCTTCCCAGATAAAAACATTGAAGTAGATGGTCAGTTTTCTTGGTATTGTTTTTCATATGTTTTTAAAATGTGTCCTTTATAACACTAAACTGATTGAAGATGATGTATTTAGAATATGAATAATTATATTGTAAGTATGTATATACCACATTTCCCCTCGTGGTCCCCAGCGTGTATTTCAGCGACTTCTCCCAGACGAATTCACAGCTTGTATGGGTCTGAAATATTCAGTGCCTTTTATTTGCCCTTTGCTGCTTCTCTCACCTCCACTGTCAGTGCTTGACGAGGAGTCAGTTGCCCGAGTGGTCGGCAGCTGGATTCCCACATTATAAGCAACCCGTCATATAAATTACAGCTGATGTTAGAGCCCATTTCTCCCAGTTGCAAGGGTTACTTACCTTCCAAAATGGTGGGGAGTGAGGGAGTAGGTTTTGAGCAGAAAGAACTTTCCCATGCATTTGCTGTTTACAAACTCATCTGTACCTAATCTTCCCTTTCGTCTCAAGATGGAGGGTTTATGATTAATACAGTTGATGCAGAAAATGGCCGAGTGCTTGGCTTCTTTTAAATATATCATGCTCAGTGCACACAGACTCCGAGCATCAGTTAGAGAGAAGTGACAGCCGACTTGACCTTTCTCTCTGAAATGCATGTGGAAAAAGGGAATTAGCTTGCTACAGTAGTACTTGAACTTGCTTTAACTTACCACTTTGTCTTTAGAAGGAGGAATGCACGTTAGAAATGCAAAATCACCTTCAGGCCTCATGTTGTTTAAAATGAAATTAAAATTCCTCATAATATTAAATCAAATGTCTTTCAAAAGAATTTGCTAAGGTGATCATAATAAATATCATCCAAGTTTTCTTTTTTCTTTCCTTTTTTTTGAAACAAGCCAATGTTTACATTTAATGTTGAAATGCAGTGTGTGTGTGTGTGTGTGTGTGTGTGTGTGTCTTGGATTTTGCAATGGCTATTGAGCTTCCCCAGGAGAACATATGAACAATAGGTCCACTAGTGAGGTACGAGTTATAAAAGCTTTTAAATTGGCTTCCATGTAACTGGAAACCAAATAAATGGCTATGGATAATGCAAAAGGAGACCTAGCAGGGTTTTTTTCCATAGTTGCCAATTACTGCTATTAGAAGATCTAGTATGCTCTGCCTATCCCTGAAACAACTGACTGACACAGACCTCAGCCAATCATAGTGTTTCCTTGTCAGCTGTCGTTAGCCTGTGATCAATTACCATGATTTTAGACTAACTTGAATGGAAAGTAAAAACACATTGTTACCCAAAAGCTCATCAGGTAAATATGCCATATAAAGAAATATATCTTCTCTGACCTCTTTGACATTTTCAAACTGTTTAAAAGCTGAAGTTAATTCTTTCTGATGGCCTTTCATCTTTAGTTGACAACAGAGAGCCCCAGAGTGGTGACAGCTCTGGTCAAGTGGGACTGTCTTATCAAAAACAATACCCTCCAGATCTTTCAGTCCAAATATTCTAATCTAAAATAATTGCATTTAAAATTTCATAGAGCTTTTATGTCTTCCTTGAACCATCCTGATCTGAAACCACATGAACTTCTCCCTGCAACCCACTTTAAGCTTCAAAATTTCAATATTGCTAGCTTAAAAATGTATTATAGAGGTAACATGCAAGCATTGAGATTATAAAACTGTAGCTGGAGTGAACAGCTACAATTTGTTCAGCTACGTCTTTTTATTTGTTTCCTCACGCTTGGAAGGTGTTTCTGCAAGTGTCAGTCCTGTTCCGTTTCTGTATCATTGTACTTCTTGTGCTTAACCCAAGCAGCATAAAATCTTGTCTCTGCAAAGACAGCAGAGATCCTGGATTTGGCTCTGAGATGATGTGAATCATCTGTTGAATATTTAGATTTTTAACACTATGTTTTAGATACACCTTCTGAACTCAATTCAATTTCTGATTTGGAGGAACCCTGAAACTGACATGTAATTGTAAGCAGCTCCCTGTCCTGTTTTATCCCATCTCTGTGCTGGATCCCAAGTTATTTGTAGAAGGACTTCGCTGGTTTATGGATTTGAGGCAACTGCTCATCACCTATTACCAGCCCTGTTGAAACAGGTACCAATGTTACAAAGGACTAGTTTATGTTTGGGGTTCAGAAATCTTTATTGGCAGAATCCTGCCACAGACCTCTGCTTTTCCTATCCTCATGAGATCTGGAGTCCCTACTCCAGTCCTCAACAAGCCCCATCACAGGCGTCATCCTTGACCATTCTTGTCCCGGTCTCTCTTCCAGCTGTTGTCGTGGGACCCACACACTTCTGTTCACCCATCCCTTCCCTCCACCCTTCCTCTAGATCCAACTCCTGAACTGTGCGCCTAATTGTGTCAAAGGTTTGTTTGTTTGTTTTTGTTTGTTTGTTTTTTATATAGCTTTTCCCCTTGAATAAGTTATTTGGTTGGGTTTGTTCAAAGAGGGGATGACATTTCAAATTGGAAGAAAAAGTTACCCTACTCAAACCAGTTTTCAGTGTTAAAACATAGCAGACTCACTTCCCATTTACACAGGGAAGGCAGGGCTGCCCACCTTTCTGCTGTAGATTTAAGATTCTAGATTTAAGCAAAAAAGAACTGAGAAATAAGATCCTTTAACGTCTTCTCTAAGTCCTGAGAGAAAACAATAAAAGTGAAAACATTCATTCTCTTTCAGTGTTAGTTTTTCTCTTAGATGTATGGTACCTGTAGAATATTTTTATTTTTCATTTTAAGCTTTTACTCAAGAAAAAAAAAAGGAGAAAGGGGGGGGGAACCAAATGGTGTTTATATCTTTTCACAAAATGAATATGAAAAAGAAATAGTATGTTCAAAATAAGAGGATCTATTTCAGAGCTGGAAGTCTGTCCACTCTTGGGAAAAATTTTGTTCCGAATCTGAGCTGTTTCCACATTGCTTGTAAACTCCTGACTTGTGTTTCTCCAACGACTGGCTGACCAGTCACATGTGTTCCTGATGTGACAGAAGCCCCATTACCAATTTCAGTCCCTGCCCATCATGTATGTTCGGATGTGAATTATTACTGTGTGCCTTCACTCTTCACACCATTCTTTCCTCCCTGCTAACCGCCCCCCTTTTTTTTTGGTTTGGTCATAAAGTATGCTTAATCTTTTCTTTCCAGACGTAGATATTACTAAGGATCTTATGAAAACCTGAAAATTTCATTGTTCATTTCAGGCAGTGTAAGCTACAGGTCTCAGAAAGCCCAGATTCATCGTATAGCTGGATCTTTACACCCGAAGAAAAGTTCTAATAGAAAACAGTAGTGTGCTGCTGGTGTCAAGGAGGTTACGGCTCGGATCCCAAAGGCTGATTTTATTAGGACATGAGCAGCGCTGTGATGGCACCCTCCGCTCCTGCCCCATTGACAGGACTTGGTCCTGCACTGTTTCTGCAAGATTAATGGGCTTGGGGTTGTTTACACAATACTGCTCGCAGGATGTACAAATGCAGACGCCAGTCCTGAATACCATGCCCAGTTAAAACTAGCACAAAATCTCCATAGATGGGCTCTACAAAAACATTTAAAGTAGCTATCATCCCCCACTCAGGAGCCCTGTGGAGTATCATACGGCCCTGAGAGGTTATTTTTAAGGAGGACCAAGGTCTTAGCAGTCTTGTACCTGGGCAATTCCTACCAGCTTTACTCTCACATAACTAAAAAGGCACCTTTGTCCCCAAAAGAGCAGATCACAACCATCCCACTTCTAGGAACTTCCACCTGTTTTCTAAAAATCACACTGCTTTTTGTATTGCTCCTGCACTAGGATCATTGTGATTCTTAAAATCCTGCCTTGCTTCCAAAGAACAAAAGCAAAAACTAAAAATGTATTGGGTTTTTCTCATGCAAATGAAAATAGATCATGAGTCAGCATCTCTTTATTACTGTTTTACCCAGAGGCTTATCTCTTTTTTGAACATTAAGAAAAATTCTGAATGGAAGCTTTGGATGGATCAGAGTTCAGGAAAAGAAATTCCTTATGTCCCATAGGAGCATCATCTTCCCCAAATGAACATGCAGCCACCAGAGATTCTGGTGAAATTGTTGGACCCACAGACAATTCTGAAAGTTTGGATTTGGTTTTCTATAGAACAGTTTATCAGTATTAATCACCTGAAAACAAGATTGTGATTTTCACTAATATAAGTGAAGATTCACTTTCTATTTCATTTTTTTTAAAATGAGTTTTTCAAAATCTAATAGAATTAAACTCTCTACTTGGATATTTTCTTAGTCTTTTATCTTAGTTTTCTACTCTCTTACAATTTTTTTTTCTCCAGGAATATTAAAATGTTAAAAGTTCCGTTGGCAATATCCCCTCCTCTGCTTTCTTTTACTGTCTTAAATCCTGACTTTTTAAAAAATTTTATTGAGTTTTGCTTTTTCTTTTTACCCCTGCCATTCTTTGCATTTTCTCTTTTGCTTTACTTCTTTTTCTCTCCTTCCTTCCCTCCCTCCTCCCCCGCTTCCTTCCTTCCTTCCTGGTTTTTTGTGTTTTTGTTTTTGTTTTTTAAGATTCAGATACACTGTTCTTATGTGTCTTTTAAGAGCTTTAGAAAATTATTCCAAAATGATTCATTACTTTTTAGTTCTATCAGAAGCTGACTGTTAATATTGTGCTTAAGGTGTGTGTTTCCCTGCTTTCAGAATGCAGTTCACTTCACTTAACATTTGCAAAGGTTAGGACTAGTGTGTGAGTTACCCTGTGGGTTGAAAATCCCTAGTCGCCAGTCAGTACTTATTGCTAATCAATGACAACACATCCTGCACACCCTCCCAAACTCTTTTTTTTTTTTTTGCCCCCACTAGAGCTACATTGTTTTGTTTTTAAACAGCTTTATTAAGGTAGAATTTACATGCCATACAATTCACCCATTTTAAGTATTTCAAGGAAAGAGAAGCTTCCTTCTCATTCGACTGCATAGGTTTATTTATTATCTGAAACTGGAAAAGCTACAAAACATGCGTGATCAAATGGAAATCTTAAAACATTCTGTGAACCCCATTCTATTTTAATGCATAATTTTCCTATTACAGACGCCTGTTTGCACCTCTGGAGTTAAGGTCACACAGCGTTTGCATTATAAACCCCTTTTCCAAGCGTTTATAAATGCAGCTGCTTTTGTTTGCTCAGGACTGAAGCTTGCCTCATGAGGTTTCCATGCAATAGAGCAGCTTTTTGGGGTTGAGTTTTCTTTAACTAAATTAAAATTTTAAAACACCACCTTGCCCTTTAAAAAAATCATTGCAAGTGTCAAAAAGTCTAGGAAGGAATTTCTCCCCAAATAACGTTTTTATGCATATGCCATTTTTAATTGCCTTTAGTTTCCAAAAATTCTCCACCGTGCTCAGTTTGTGATTAATGTTATTTGCCTCAAATATTTACAAACCTAAATCCAAGTCGGTTTATAAACTAAAGAAACATGTTATATACAATTGCTGTCTTTCAGCATTGTTAACAGAATTATTTTACAGTCACAATAAAGCCTAAAGATGGAGTGAGAGGATGGAGAGCCTCTCATCCCTTGTGAGAAGTTATACATATATATAGATTCATTGGAGAGTGCATGGTCTCTAGGAGAGTTTAAAATATTTAGAAAAAAACCATTTACATTTTTAGGATCATATTTTGCCTTTTTTTCAAAACAATAAATGTGGGCGGTACAGGATACCGAAACAACCATGAATTATTAAATTGGTTTTAGACGGTGAAGAACAAAAATGTATACATGATCATTAAACAAAATACAATGTTAAAATATTAGTTTAAATGAAGTATAATTGAGAATCCTGACTTGGTAATTGCCAGAAACTTCTAATCAGACCTTCACTTGGTAATTTTAGGAGGTATTTGACTTTTCATTCACAGACCAGTGAGTATGAAACGTAACTTCACCTAATGTTTCAGAAGCACAGTTTCATCTGGCTCAACTTTATTTAAATTTACAAGAATATTATTTCATATTTTTCATGCCAATACATGTTTTGTATGGAAAAGGTGAATAAAATCAAATGCAAAAGATTACTAGTGAATATTGTGTTCTGACTTGTACATTTTGATGGGAAACAGCTTTTTCTTCTCCTAAACATCAATAATGCTCAAGCCCAAAGTGTTTTTCAGCCAGGTCTATTTCGGGGTTGACTACAAGCCCCCAGAAGTCAGGGACTCCTTTTTCTCTCACGGCCATCTATGGCTTGCCCATCCCAACACAGTCCCTGCCTCCAAAAGATTTGTCGAATGAAGAAGTGACTGCCCTGCACCCCTTCCCCCCCACCTCCACCCCAGACCTTACGGACAGCAATCAAAAACTCGAAAGCCAAAACTGTTTTTCTAACCTTCTTCCCACCTCCTGACATCCGAAAACAAAACAAGATCAGCAAACAAACAGAAAGGTTTAATCTGGATTTATGAGACCTAGCAAGAGGGTGACAGCTGGAGTTGAGGTTCCAGCGGCGGCTGACAAAGGCTGCATCAGGTGCCAGAAAAAGGTTGTCTCAGAATCTTTCTGTCATCGGAGGCTGCGATAGCCGATAGCCATCCTAAGCCCTGAAATGTAGTCGCTTGGCTCCCCAACCTCCTGGCTTTTGACAATCCTTTGAATTCAGAATATATTTATCTAATCTAATTTTTTTCTAACCAAATAAATACAATTCTAAACCAGTGTTAGGAAAATAAATGTATTTGTTCCCTGCTAAGATATTTAATAATCTTCCTTGTCTCTCCCAGTCTGATATTTTTTTTTACTGGAAGATTCTATGTATCATCTGTATCTGCTGTTGTTTTTTTAACCAGATACTGTTTAATTGAATTGTACTATACATTCAGGATCATTAGAGGAATGGGAAAAATCATTGTATAAATTCACTAACAGGTTTATCTTTCTATGTGGTATTTCAGTTAACAGACTGTTTTTCCTGTGGGTAAACAACAACAAAAAGGTGCCTTTGAGCGCTTTTATCCCCAGCGAAGTGAGGCATTGCAGAGCCAGAAACCTCGGAAGCAGGGGTTGGGGGTGGGGGTGGTGCACAATGTTTCTATGTAGTGATATCACCCAACAAACATGCGTTTCTGTATTCCACATTCACACGTGTGCAAGGAAAAAGGGGCACCCAGCACCCAGAAAGAAAATACAATGATGGAGGTGTGAAATCATCTTCTTTGGTGAGTGAATGTATCAGATTTTCAGCCTGGAGTGAAAATGAATCCATCATTTCCAGCCCCCCACTATTTCCCATTAATCCCTGAGTAGTTTTTGCTCTAAAGTTAATGCTATTAAATGTGGGCACTCAGGCCCCTGAAAAAAAACAGAGTTCAGGGCTCCCTGAGAAAAATTAAAATCCTGCTTTTATTTGCTCTAGAGCAGCGGGGTGGGATCTTTTCAGGCCTGGCTGAAATGGTGAGCAAGGAGGGACACTGCCCTTTGGAAACCTGTGCTCCTCTCCAGTGTGTCGGCAACAGCCAGGAGGCAGGTGCCTCGCTGTTTCCCCACACACTCACCTGGTCTGAGTACATATTTACAAATTTCAAATACCTATGTACACAGTTCAGATTGATCGGTTGAACCAATGCCTCTGGGGTTTTCATAGCCCACGTCATTTAAGAAGTGTCTCTCCTTTCCGTCCAGTGGGCTAGAATGAAATTAGGATTTGACTTGATTTGGTTTGAATTTTGGGATGTAGCCACTGTCATTTGGCGTCTGTAAAAACTTCTCTTCCATGGGTATACATATCCCTGTCTTTTAAATATTCCTCATATAGGCAGTGATGTCTTTAAACAGTACCCCCACTCTCCTCTCCCTTCCTCCCTCCCTCTTGCTCCTTCTTGCCCTCCTCTCTGCGTTCCCTGTGCTCTTTCCAACCCCCTCTTCTCCTTTTCCCCTCCCATCATATCACCTATGATTTTCTTGTTAAGTATTCCCCCAATGGCTGAGGTTAAAATCCACGGTCTGAGTCCATTTTGTTTTTTAAGTTTTCATTTTAAAAATAAAAATGAGGGTGCTTCCAATTGTGTCTGCTTGATACCCTCTATTAAAATCTAGGCCATTCTAAGGAAAACTTTTCATTGTTGGCAGCACATTCAATTTCCCTTCTGCTCCTTATAGGGACAGTAATGAAGGGCTTAAAATTGATCCTTTTATTTTTTGAAATGGAGGAAGTGTTAAATATTCGAATTTGTCTTGATCATTTATTTTCCACAAGCGGGGAGTAAACACTGTGAGCGATCCATGCACATTCTGTAGGTGGTTATGATGAATAAATTGGTTGTGTGATGCAGAAATCAAGTGATGGAGGGATGAGCAAATCAAATGTCTTTGCGTTCTCACTTCTGAAATGGCGTTAAGTCAGAGATTTTATAAGAGTGATTCCAAACGTCTGCTTTTCTACCAAAATGAAAGTTGCAGCTCGTGCATATCAAGACTGGAAAACCAGAAGGATTTGTGCCAATTTAGAGAGGAGGAAAACGTCAGATTGATAAGAAGTTTGTGGATAATTGAAAGTAAGGTGGTTGTTGCTACAGTTTGTAAAATTTGGGGGCATCCACAAGTACTGAGGAGAAAATAAATGGAACATGGAACCTAAGGAATAAGAAAGAGTACTTAAGAAATGCTCACAATAAATACAGTTAAATGCATGTTCAGCGGGCAGTTTTCATGGCCAAACTCTCCCTTTTGTTCATTTTTTTTTTTTTTTGTAAAATACCTTTTAATGCTTATTAGATCTGAAACCAGAAGCCATAAAGCAAGAACTCTGCTTATGGACCGAAGCTGACAATCACCCCAAGTATTATATTCTTTTCAAGACAGAACATGAATCTAGTAGAGGGTAATTGCCATGTATTTAGTTATTAGTTAATATCACGTCACTTCAACTCGAGGAAAAGCCACAAGAAAACATTTTATCTGAAACATTTTGTTGTTGCCTGCTTTGGAATATTAGCATTAACAAATATTTAGCTCTGGAGGAATTTCTTTTTCAATTTCATCAAAATGAAAAGCAGTGTTGCTGTTGTTTTCTACTTTTCAATAATCGCTGAAACTGAGCAAAAAAGTGATCTCACCTGGCCTGCATTTGTACAGTTTCTTCAAAGCAGAGGCAGCTGAATGAAATTCAGCACCCATGGATTTTACGCCCTACTGTGGATAAATATTACTAGGCCAAGCACAGTCTAGAATTTTCTATACTCACTCTCTTGCCATGTCAGGAAGCTCTATGCAGTCTTGTGTTTTAGACATGGGGCCAGCTTCAAGGAAAAGGGCACAGGAGAATTGGGAGAATAGGTGGGGTTTGTGTGCAAACACAAGTTCTCTGAGACTTAAAACCAGTTTCCACACATTTTGCCCATTTCTGTTCTTCTTTCTAGGTGAGGATTGTAATGCCATTTCCCCAGTGTCACCTTTATGAAACACACCCTTTGTGCAACTCATCCTTCTCTCACTCTTTAGGTCAGGTGGTTCAGCTATACTTGAATCATTTGTGGCCATTCCTGGTTGAGATGACTGGTGGCAGGTTTTTCATGATGACACGTGGTCAAAAGTTTCCTTGAAAGTAGTACTCACCATGATAATACCTTGTGTTAATGTAGACATTTAAAATTCATCATAATTCCTTCACATTTGTTTCCTTGTTGGATCTTCAAAAACAATCGTGTTTGATAATCAGGGATACTTAGGATTTTTCCCATTTTATAGAAGAAATGGGATGATTTAATGATTTACATTAAAATCACATGGAAAGAACTAGAACCGAAGCTCCCTTATGTCTAGCCAGGGGCTCCATCCACTATCCCAGCCAGGGGTCCATAAACTGAATCCCAGGGGCCCAGACCAGCCTGTTTTTTTAATGGCCCTGTAAGAGAAGAATGGTTTTTACATTTTTAAATGATTTTGTAAGTACTTACATATTAGCCTTGATTTCACCTCTTGGCCCACAAAGTCTGAAACAGTTACTATCTGGCCCTTTAAGAAAATGTTTGCTGACCCCGACCTCATCCTTTCCAGCCCCCCTAGTTCTACTCCTTAGACCATCTTTCCCCCACATCCCACTCTCCCCTCCCCTGACAACAGATTTTTGACTCTGTAAGCAGATAACTTTTTTCCCTTATGAATTTGGCACAAAAGGTATAGGGCTCTATGCATGTAGGAATTTGGCTAATACTATTTGACCATTTAACTTACCCAGACCAACCCAAGTATGCCAGTTATGTCTGGAATCCTGCCTTAATTTGGGGTTAAAGTTAGAAATAGGAATGCGGCAGAAGTGGAAAAGATCGAGCTGCTTTAACTTTAGTGTTTGATTTCCAGCATAAAATTGGTTTCAGTCCAACCCGGACCTTCCGCGGTAGAGTTTTCTCTTGTATCCTTGTATCCTAAAATAAAGGGGAAATGTGTATTGCACTTAGTTCCCTGCACCCTGTGAGGTAAGTCAGGGAGTTCCTTTTTAGCTCCTCTGTGACTGTTTTTAAATAAAAACAACAGAAGAGACAGTGTTTGCTAGACACGGGTTCTATTTTAAGAGGGTCTTGAAGGTTAGGTTATTTGAATGACCACATCTGCCACCCATAGACCTTTCTGAAGATGAAATACTCAGACCTAAATCGTCAGTTTTTTTGGTTAGAGTAGACACAGCAGCCATTAAAGTAGAGTGTGACTTTGTTAGACTCTCAAAAGCAGATTAGCAATTGATTGGTGACCAGGCTCTGCAGCCTCCAGGAGTGGGTCCAAATAACCACATCAAGTATATGGGATTTGAGCAGGAATCTGAAACACATAGGTGAAAAATGGATTTCCTTCTGCCTCAGTCTACCCCAGGAGAGATTTTAGAAATTGTCACCACATGGTGGCCAACACTGGGATGATCGTAGACATGGGTCAAACACTCCTCCTAGGCTCCTTAGCAAGAGGCAGACACACCCAGCAACTCCTGATCCTGGGAAGGGTTAGCAAGGCAACTTGCAAGGTGAATTAGATTTTAAATCGCCTGGGTAGGTGTTTTTTTGTGTAATAGTGAATTCTCTCTTTTTTTTTTTTCTTTTTAAGGCTAGTGTTTCTGTATTGCTTGCTTTCCTGAATTATAAAATGTAGTCCAATGTAGAAAATTGGGAAAATATGAAAAATAAAATCTGAAAAAAAAAATCAATAATCCTCTATGCAGAGCTGCCCCGAGGTACTATTTCAGTGCATTTAGTTTTAGTTTTATTTTCTGTAAATATGTACAATTCTAAAAGTGTTGAGATTATACTATATTTGGTTTCAGTTTTGCTATTTATTTTAATTAATGGTGTAGTATGATTTTTTTCCTGAGCGTTTTTAATGAGCATGTTGATGGCATAATATTCCCTCCCATAACTATATAATTAGTTCCGTATTCATTCTCCTAGTAGTGGCCACATGACTTGTTTTAGTTTGTCCATTTGTTATAATAATGTTGTGATGAATTTTTTAGGAGGGATTTCTGGAAATGGGATTACTAGTTCAAGGGGTTAAGCCCCTTTCAAGATCCTGGATAATTTGTATCAACTTATATTCCCTTTGGCTCTCCATGAGAGCACATTGTCACCAACTTTCATATATTCATTTATTTCTAATCTCTGCCACTCCAGTTGTTTAAAAGAACATCTCGATGTTTTGATTAAATTTTAATTTTTTCATGGACTTATTAACCAGTTGTATTACCTTTGAGAGTTATGGGTTCATGCTTTTGCCCTTTTTGGGAGGTTATTCATCTCTTTTTCTTACTGATTTACATGGTATCTTAAAGCCATCAGATAGTAATATTTTAAAATTATTTTACCAAGGAGAGCAAAGGAAACCAAATGGAAGCAATCAGAATTAGGAATTTGTGGAGGTTGTGGTTTTACAGGAAAGATTTAAATAAATGTAAATGTTCTTTTTTTTTCTTTTTATTCAAAGATTTTATTTATTTATTTGAGAGAGAAAGAGAGAGAATGAGAGACAGAGAGCATGAGAGGGAGGAGGGTCAGAGGGAGAAGCAGACTCCCTGCCAAGCAAGGAGCCCGATGCGGGACTTGATCCCGGGACTCCAGGATCATGATCTGAGCCAAAGGCAGTCACTTAACCAACTGAGCCACCCAGGCACCCTGTAAATGTTCTTCTTAAAAGCTTTTTTGGGTATGGTATGAAGATTAGGGCAGCCCCACTGCAGGAAAAAGGCTTTGGTTCTCTTCCCTTCCACTTAGGGGTATGACTGCTTTTCATAGTGGGGAGGTGTTTGCCTCTTTGTCTTTACATCCTAGTTAAAATTTAAAATTAGAAGCTCCTAGTTTTGTTATATTTGAGTATATAACCAAAATGCAGCCTGGGTGTTGCAGGAGGTAAATTTCTCTTTGTGACCACACTTTTTGTGGCTTCCCAAATTGAAACAAAGCAATGTTTTAGAATAAAATATTACATAGTAAAGCCAACCCCTCAGATTTTAAAGTGTTAACATTTTGCCGTAATTGTTTCAGACCACTTTTTTTTTTCTTCTGGTTTTCTTTTCTTATAAAATAAGAGGTCACAGCCCTCTAATCCCATTCTGCCCCTAACTCCTGAAGTTGATGTGTTTTGTTCCTGACCATGTTATGCATTAACTACCTATGGATGTTTGTCCCAGGATCCTTTATTCTGTGTTTTACCATGTTACACTAAGCATTGATTTCAGTAACTTCTTTCCCTTCACTTAACATCATTTTCAAGATAGCATCACTTTTTAAAATAGGAAAGTATACATTTTCAAATGCTGTATATGTCAAGGAATAGCTAGTGGGGTGAATATGGTGAAAGAGACAAAATTGAACAGAGAACAGTGGGGTGCTACAGAACCAGAAATCAAAGAAAGTATCTAGGAAATGCCTATTCTGTTGGGTTACTGTGGGGGATGCACAAAGTAGTAAACTTGTTCTCTGCCCTCAATGACTTTTATTTTAATTCAAGAAAAAGAAAAGTAAAACTCGTGACAAGTTATAACAAACAGAGTGCCAAACAATTGTTAAATAGCAGTACAAGAAAACTTTTTAAATGTCACAAAGTAATATATGTTTCAATGTCAAGAGATGAATTGAGTTTTCTAACACTTAAAAGCCAGAGTGGAAATATATTTGTTAGTAGAACACTAAACATTTTACGGAAAAAGAAAAAAAAAAGGGTTTCATCATGGTATTGAGGTTGTCCTCAAATATTTATTGACCACCCACTCTGGGTGAGGCGTTAAGTTAGGTGTTAAGTATAGCTTGAAGGTCTGGAGCTAGACTGGGTTCCAACCGCTAGGTCCAGGGCACTGGTGCTCCATGATGAATCAGATTTGGGTTATGTACTTACTCCTCCAGAAGGGGTAAGGTGAAGATGGTGAGCCAAGCCTGTGACAAACTAAATGGTATATGTTTCAAAGATACATGATGCTATTAGAAGAGAGACCACGGTTTACCCATTGACCCAAAAGATATGGTGGACATGGTGATACGGGCCAGGAGGGAATGGGGAAGAAAAAGTCAGCCATCCTCACATTTCTGGGTGACTTTCAGGTGCCATCTCTTGTGAGGTTTCTCATAATTTCTTCCTAAGCTATCCTTTAGAAATAGCCCACTTTAGACCTTTGTCTGTGGCCTTTGTTCTAATTAAATTAATACAGCTTTATCCAGATTTGGAAGTTGGTCCATTTGGTGTGCATGAGCAAGGTATCCTACATTCATACAAAGAAGGTTTGGGGATTCTCTTACAAACCATTGAGGTGTTCCCACGCACAAATAAGATGCTCAGTATATACTTACTGATTCAATTATCTAGTGACTCTAGCCCTCCCAACCTTACCCCAGGAGCGTTGGGGGGCGCGGAGGGAGGAGGTGTAAACTAGGAGGGAAGAGCTCACACCTGCAGCAAAATCTGAACTTAAAACCTCCCAAACAGGAGAAGCCAAGTGACAACAGGCTTAAGAACGCACAAAAGAAAAATTCTACTCTCTGAAGAGAGGACTCATTTTCTCTGTCCTCAAAGTAAGCCTCATTATACCAGGGGAAGGGTATTCATTAGTAGATTGTTAGAGTTGTTTTTTATTTTTTTAATGACATTTTAATCTTGGATTTATTATTCATTGTGTAAACCATTTATAGAGTTCTCAATCAGCTGCCATCATTTTTGATGACCTGTACTAATGGAGGGGAGCAGCCGTGGAGAAAATCCAAAGCAATTGACAATCCCAATGTTGTTAATGTTTGCTTGTGAAATAGAACATCTGGTTTTCAACTGCAGATGGGTTCAGATTCATGGGCTCTCTGCTCAGGAGGGCCCTGCTCCTGACTTACTGCTCTCCTGTCACTCACTGCCTTGAGATTCTAATCATTTTTAAGCAAAGTAGCTCCACATTTTTCATTTTGCACTGGGCCCTGCAAATTTTGTAGCTTGTACTGGTTTCAGATTGGCTTTTTTTGGATCGACTTTAACATGACTCTGCATCCCAGACACCATCCATACTGACAAAAGGAGGAGACTTCCCCAAGGCAGGCTGGGTGGCTGACATCCAACCTGTGGCTTTCTTTTGTCTGATAACCACGTGGTTGATGGAGAGGAAACTGACATACAGTGAGACTCCATCAAACACCCAGAGCAAGAAGGTGGAATATTACATGTAACATCAGAATTTAAAGGTCACAGAGACCGAACTTGTCCTCCTATATAAGAACTAGAAAGTGATGGAGAAACCCACTCTTTAAGCTACTGTTCTAATAGATGCATGACCAAGAAAGAGGTTCGAGCATCCCAACATGAATTTTAAGTCCTGTGCTTGGCCAGGGAAAGAGAACAGGAAGGAACTGAGTTTTGTGGTTGAAAGGTGGTATGTCTTGACCCAGCCGGGCCAAAAGACTTTGTCCTGAGGAAGGCTTTGATGAGGAGGAAGCTGCAGGGAAAGTGGAAAGTAGAAGTCTGTGAGCTTCCTAAAGTGTCCTGGGCCCTCTCCCTGCAGAGAAGCCTTACCTCTTTCTTAAAGATCTGCCTTATCCCAAATGCCCTGCCCCCCACATCTGCGCTGCACTGGGAGCCAAGAGTCCTTGGGGTACCCTGACTGCCTAACAGGAGCCCTTAATCTCCTCTCCCACATCAAATCAACCTTTGAAGTAGTTCATCCTTTAGGCATGACCTCATGAAGAGTTGTCTGGGAGCCATCAGGGGCCATCCCACATGTCTGTAATGACAGTGATAATGTCACTCTATGTCCCAAAATCATGCAGTATAGGTCTCAATATTTATTCATTTACTCATGCAACAGTTACTTAAATTAGCACCCCAAAGCTATACTGAACTCTCATGAATACACAGAGTATTCATTTCCTAGAGCTGTTGTCACAAATTACCATGAAGTCGGTGACTAAAACAATAGAAATTTATTCTGTCACATTTCTGGAGGCTAGAAGTCTGAAATCAAGGTGTCCTCAGGGTCATGCTCCCTCAGAAAGCCCTAGGGGACAATCGATTCCATGCCTGTTTCCTAACTCCTGGTGGTTGCCAGCAACCCTTGGTTTGTTATCGCTCCAATCTATACCATCGTCTTCACATAACATTCTGCTCTCCTCTGATTTCACATGCCTTCCTGTAAGGACAGCAGCCAATGGAACCAGGGCTGCCCTCATCCAGTATGCCTTCATCTTAGTTCAGATAATTACGTTCTCAAAGACCATAATGCAGATAAGGCCATCCTCTGAGCTTCTGGGTGGACATGAATTCGGGGGGGGGCACTATTCTCAGTACATACAGATTTTTGAAAAGATAAATCTGCTGCCCTGAAGTGGCTTGCCATCCTAAGTGGGAGAAGAGAAATGCAAATATATGGTCTACAGATACAAAGTGATAAGGCCCATTAGAAAGATATGGGTCAAGTGCTGTGGAAGCCCACACAGGGGGAGACAATTTCCAGAGGGTGAGATCAGGGAAAGCTCTAGGGAAAAGATGACATGGTTGTTGCATTTTTTTTAAAATCCTTTTTTTTTTTTTTTTTTTAAAGATTTTATTTATTTATTTGAGACAGAGAGAATGAGAGAGAGAGAGCACATGAGAGGGGGGAGGGTCAGAGGTAGAAGCAGGCTCCCTGCCTAGCAAGGAGCCCGATGCGGGACTCGATCCAGGGACTCCAGGATCATGACCTGAGCCGAAGGCAGTCGTTTAACCAACTGAGCCACCCAGGCGCCCTGGTTGTTGCATTTTAAATGCTTTAAATAAATAGGACTAAGACATGGGGAGATAATGTCCTGGGTATTTGGGAAAGAGCCTGAACCAGGGCAGGGAGGTAAGAATCACAGGGGCACATACAACATATGAGTTATTCAGGTTGGCTGGAAAATGGAACATGTGATGATGAAAAATACCCAGAAAAGTCAGCTTAAGCAGATTTTGGGAATCACGAATGCTTGTGGGGATCTAATGCCTAAAGCATTAGAACTTTGTTCAGCATGCAATGAGGAGTCACTGATTTTTTTTTTTTAAAGGAGGTGATAGACTGTGCTTGATCCTTGAAGTAAAATCAGTATAGCACAGGTATATAGGACGCATTCATTCATTCATTTGTGCAACACATATTTATCATCTGCTGGACTCTGAGGCTTATAGGAGATCTGAGAATATGCTGGTCAGTTACAATAGTGTTTCTTACCCACTAGAAGCTTCTTGTCCGATAGAGAAGACAGAGAACTGGAAAATGGATATTGAGTATTGTGATGAAACAGGGTAACCCTGAGATGAGGGGACAGTTGGCACAGAGGGCACTAAGGGTTCCAGGCAGCATGTTTGAAGGTCCAGAAGCTAGGGCCATTACATGAACCTAAAAGAACTTCCCTGCAGGAGGAAGGGTGGTGGGTGGGGATGGCCAGTCCAGTGTGGGTAGAAGTGGGGGAAGAGGTCAGAAATGAAGCTAGAGAGAGACAGGAGCAGGTATAAATTCTATCCTTAGGGCAGTGACTTAGTGAGAATTGCTTTTAGAAAAACTCCCAGGGGCTGTTTTGTAGAGAAGAGATTAGAAATTGGTGATCAGGGAGAGGGAAGTTGCGGGCCTGGTCTATAGCAGTGGCAATGGGAGGGAGTGGAGAGAATAAACCAGGCTTAAGAGCTATTTAGGAAGCATCATCTATTGGACTCCATGTTGACTGGATGCACAGTTGAGGAAGAGAGGTACCACAGGTGCCCATCACGTGAAGGCCACCAAATCAATGAGTCAGTGAGTTAGAGATCAGTGGAGGGGGTGAATGTGTGTGTGAGGTTAAGATGGTGAGTTCAGTTTAAATGATTTTGAGGCTCTTGGAAGATACTTAGGAGGAGATAACCATCCAGAGTGTATTTATATCTCTTAAAGAGATATAAGTTAGAGTATCAGTCAAAATATCTGGGCTCGGATAACAGTGTCAAAGCCATCAGCATATTAATGGTAATTGAGTGTGAGTAGAACCAGAATAGAAGAAGGCCTAGCCAGAACAATAGGAGCATAAACAGTTAAGGAATAGGCAGGCAACTGGGACCAAGGGATGTGGCCAGAAAGTAGGATGAAAACCAGAATAGAATGGAGTCATGGAATCCAAGGGAAGACAGTGTTTCAAGAAGGGCATTGTTCAATTTTTGTAATGCTGCTGAGAGGTAAAGTAAGACAAGGGCTGAACATTGTCCATTGGATTTAGCAACTAAGCAGTATTGGTGCCCTTTCCAAGAGGGCACTGGAGGGCCATCATCTGGCCCATGAGATGTGCTGACCTGGAAGAGGAGAATGAAGGCAGAAATAAATGAGATGATTAATAGTCAGGCAAGCAATCTCAGGCTTGGGCAACAGGGATGATGGTGATGTTATTGACAGAAAGAAGGACACAAATGGAGAAGTTATTTATGTGTGGGAAAGGGGAGATAATGAGCTCCATTACTTGCAGTGAAAGCATCCTAAGGAAATCTGCTTGTTCAAGCAACCCTAAGACAGATATTCTCACACATATTCCCTTGGAGACCTATGCTAGAGCTTCTCTGGGGTTTTGATGAGAAATGGAACTGCTGAGTCATACTTGGGTATAGGGATATTTAAGCCAATTGGATAGCTCTTCAGAAAGGCTCTCTCCCATTTTATGCTCCTACCAGCAGTATATGAAGGTCCAAATAATTCCACTTTCTAATGTTTACCAATCTCATAGGGGTAATGTGGTATCTCACTGTTGTTTTCAAATACACTTTACCTATTGCTAGTAAGATTATATCTTCATACATGTATAAACATTCAGATGTTTTCCCTCCTTGAATTGCCTAGTCGTATCCTTTGTCCATTTTTTGGGTCATATCCTTTGTCCATTTGTTCATTGTATGTTTTTGATGTTAAGCCTGCATTTGTTTTAGATCAGTGGTTCTCATTTATTAGAAATCCATAAATTTGATATTGTCATAACCTCAATATTTTTACCATATAATTTCTTCTCCCTACCTCCTTTCAACATCACAGATAATTTCTTGTTCTTTTTCTTCTTTTAGCTTATAGTTTTTACCTTTTATTCGACACTTCTTAATCCTCCTGGAAGTCCCTTTTGAATATGATGTGACACAGGAATCCACCTCATTTTTCTCCCTCTGGTGAATGAGTTTTCCCAAACAACTTAGTCAACAATACACCCCTTCACTGGTTATTTGTTTGTTCTTACAACATATCCCATCTGTGCCAGTTCTATGTCATGTCTTTGTTTTATATCTTGATATATTTAGAATGAGTTCCACGTTTTTTGTTCTACTTACACTTTGATATAAATGTAAGTATAATTTTGTTCATCTTTTAAAAATCCTGGCTTAATTTTGATTGAAATTATAGGGAATTTTCAGACTCATTTTAGAACAATTCTTACCTTTACAATACTAAATTGTCACATCCATGAATAGGATATATCCCTTTCTTCTTCAGGTCTACTTTGTATCCTTTAATATATTTTAGAACTTGTTTCTATTAGGGTCTTGTGTCCTTTGTGTTAGATTTATTACTTGATACTTTTTAGTTTGGGATGTTAATTGTGAATGGCATCTTGTTTTCCACTAGAGTTTCTAGTTGGTTATTGTTGGTAGAGAAATGCTATTGATTTTTTTTAGTTGATCTTATATCTGGCACAGTGCTGAACATTTTTATTAGTTCTAATAGTTTATCTGTGGTTCTGTTGAGCTTTCCATTATAGATGATCATATCAACTACAACAAATGACAGTGTCTCTAACTTTCCCATACTCACAGCCCTTATAATTGGTTTCTTGTATGAGCTGGTCTCCATGCTGTATAAGCACAAAAAGTACTTTTATTCTTCATATTAATTGCCCCTTCAAACCCACTGTAGTGGATTGAATTGTGGCCCCCAAAGGTATGTCCAAGTCCCAACCTCAGGACCAGTGAATGTGACCTCATTTGGAAATAGGGTCTTTGCAAATGTAATTAAGGATCTTGAATTGATATCACCCTGAACTTAAGGTGGGCCCTTTTTTTCCCAAGTTTTTATTTAAATTCTAGTTAGTTAACATAATGTAATATTAGTCTCAGGAGTTACGGTGTATGTACCTTAATTCCAAAAACTGATGTCTTTATAAGAGAAAGTTGAGAGAGATTTGAGACATATAGAGATAGAGCAGAAGAGTCATGAAGATGGAGATGGGAATGATGTATCCACAAGCCAAGGAACACCAAGGACTGCCTTAGCCAACAGAATCTAGGGGAGAGGCATGGAGTGAATTCAGCCTCAAAGCCTCCAGAGGAACCAACAGTACTGACATGTTTATTTCAGACTTCTGGTTTCTAGAACTGTGGGAGACTAAATTTCTGTTGTTTTAACCCACCAAGTTTGTGGTAATGTGTTACGGTAGCTCTAGGAAACCAACATACCCACTGGTGGGCTTAAACTTCCCTGATCCTGGATGAAATTTTGGGAAAATTCCATAGCTTTTCTAGCCACTCCATATGTGTCATCCTTGCTATTCTAACTTCTTGAGTTAGATGTTTAGGTCCTCAATTTTTAGACTTTGTCTTTACTAATATACACATTTAAGGTCAAAATTTTTTTCCTAAGGGGTTCTTCCTGCATTCTGCAAAATATATACACTATATAGACACTATATTAAATATACTTATATACACCATATATAAATGTATGTACTGCACATGTTGGTATATAATATCACTGAGTTCTAAATATTTTCTAACTTCCATTATGGTTTCTCTTTTGAGCCACAAAATATTTAGAAATGTGCTTTTGTTTCTAAGAATAAGGCTTTGATCTGTTAATGCTGTTGTTGTATCCTATTGTTACCAGTATTTGTTTATGACCTTAGCACAGGGCTTAATTTTATCTTTAGCCACACGGATAGCCAGTGGTCCCAATGTCATGTGTGGGAAGGTTTGCTCCTTTCTACACCGATTCTGCAGTATTGCCTCTGTCACATATCTAGAGTTATACATTTCCAGATCTGCTTCTAGACCATTCTGTTCTGTTGGTCAGTTTATCTCGTGTCCACTAATATCACACTGTTCTAATTGATACGGGTTTATATAAACTCTGGTGGGACAAGTCCTATCTCTTCCCAGTCTTAGTTTGGTCTTAATTACTCTTGTGAATTTCCACTAATAAAACCACTGATGGTTGGGATTTTCGTTGACATTGCCTGCTATCTATGGATTCACCAGGAGGTAACTGATATTATTTCACTCTTGAGACTTTTCATCAATGAATGTGGCATGGTTACCTATTTATTTAGATATTTTAAAATTATTCCAATAAATGTTTGGATTTATTAAAAGGCACATTTTGTGGTTATGTTATTGCAGATGATATCTTTTTAAAATTTAATTTTGCAACTTGTAGTTGAATTATATAGAAATGCAATTGCTTATTGCATGTTGATTCAGAGTAACATTGCTAAATTCTCCTGATAATTTATCTTTAGAATTCCTTTTAATTTTTTTACCTTCACAATCATATCTTATTTGAATAATTTTGTTTCAGCCTTTCCAATCATACCTTTTATTTCTCTTCTTGCACTCTCTGTGATCTCCATGAGAATGTGAATAGGAGCAGTGGGAGTGGGCATCCTTTCTTAGTCTCTATTTCAAATAGAAGGCTCTCAATATTTCACCATTAATAAGATGTTTGCCAGAGGTAAACACCCTTTATCAGGCAAAGGGTATTTAATTCTATTTCTGTTTTGCTAAAACTTTTCATTTGAATTGATGTTGAATTTCATCAAATTCTTTTTTTACATCTATCGAGTAAATCATACTTTTTAATCTGTTAATGTAGTGACTTATAGTAATTAATTTTCTAACCTTAAACAAACTTTTCATCTCTGGGGTAAGTCCTACTTGGGCATGGCATATTAATCATTTTTATATATTGCTGTTTTGGGTTTAATACTTTAGTTAGAATTTTATATCTATTTATTTTAATGTAATGTTTTCTGTAATTTTTCTTCCTCACAAGGTCCCAGAGTTTGGCATCAAATTTTGTTAGCCTCATAAAATTAACTAATTGTTAGCCTCATACATTTGTTAGCCTCATAAATTAATTAAAAATATTTGTTCCCT
>NC_138384.1:14381410-14388159 GCF_054177405.1 Leptonychotes weddellii | reverse complement strand
ACGATGGACTCTGAAAAACAGGCTGGGGGTTCTAGAGGGGAGGGGGGTGGGAGGATGGGTTGGCCTGGTGGTGGGTATTGAGGAGGGCACGTTCTGCATGGAGCACTGGGTGTTATGCACAAACAATGAATCATGGAACACTTCATCTAGAACTAATGATGTAATGTATGGGGATTAACATAAGAATAAAAAAAAATATTTGTTCCCTGATTGTTTGGGGAAAACTGAATTGGTGAACCACTGAAGGCCTTATAGTTTTCTGTGTGGGTGGATTTTTGATTACTGATTCAATTGTTTTAAAAATGCTTATGTTTAGGGGGTGCCTGGGTGTCTCAGTCAGTTAAATGTCTGATTCTTGATCTCAGCTCAGGTCTTTATCTCAGGGTCATGAGTTGGGCTCCATGTTGGGCTCCACACTGGGTATGGAGCCTACTTGAAAAAACTAAATAAATACAAAATAAAAATGTTTGTGTTTAAACATTATGTTTAAAATGTTTATTTGGTTTCTCTTTTTCTTTTTTGAGTCACTTTTGGTAAGTTAGATTTTTCTAAAATTGTCAGTTTATCTAAATTTTCAATTTTATTGATATAGGGTTGGTCTTGCTTTCCTCTTACGTTCTTATATCTGTGTAATCTATAAGTAATCTCTCTTTTCATTAGTATTAGCACAGGGCTTAATTTTATCTTTAGCCACACGGATAGCCAGTGGTCCCAATGTCATGTGTGGGAAGGTTTGCTTTTATATCTTTTCTGTTTTTTCCTCTGTCCACCAGTGGTTTACTGGTTTTATTAATTATTTCAAAAATTAAAAATTGATGTTTTGTTGAATCATTTAACTGCACTTTTATTTTCAAGTTCCATTTGTTGCTTGTACTCTTATTTGTACTGCTTTCCTGCTTTCTACTTTTTGCTTAAACAAACCCTTTTATTGTAGAATACAATATGCAAAAGTGGAATAGTAAAATGAACCATCATGTACCCATCATTTAACCTCAACAGTTATTGATATATGATCATTCTTGTTTTATCTATACTCCTACCCACTTTCCCCCTGTCCTTAGATTATTTTGTAGGGTATACTTCCAGCCCACATAGCATTTTCTCCATAAGTATTTTAGTGTAATAAGGAAAAGTTGTTTAAACATTTTAAAAATTTTTATAGCAAATTTCAAAGAGATACAAAAAATAGGAAATACAGTTCACTCGAACAAGGCAGGTTTGAACTGCACGTGTCCACTTATATGTAGATTTTTTTCCTATAAATGTATTTTCTCTTCCTTATGATTTTCTTAATAACATTTTCTTTTCTCTAGCTTATTTTATTGTAAGAATGCAGCATATAATACATATAGTATGAAAAATATGTGTTACTCACTGTTTATCTTATCAGTAAGAGTACTGGTCCACAGTAGGCTATTAGTAGTTAAGTTTTGGGGAGTCAAAAGTTACACAGGGATTTTTGACTATGTGGGGGGTTAGCACCCTTGACCCCCACATTGTTCAAGGGTCAACTGTAGTTCAGTGGGCCTTAATGTACATGGTATCCTGCTTGAGCAACTATCAATGCATGATATCTTTGTTCCTCTGTATCCCTCCTCTTCCCCTTCTCCACAGTATTTAGACAAAATATTTACCTAAAGAAATATCCATACCTATCTTTCCATTTGCAGCTATCTGAATATATCTGTAAAAGCTAAGGACTTCTTTACAAAACTGGACATCACACCATTTTCATATCTAAAAATTAACAGTAATTCCTTGATATCATCAAATATCCAGTGTTCATTTTTCTGTCTCATTTTTAACCATTTCCTTGAATCAAGATTTAAGTTTATATGCTTCATTCCTCAATATGTATCTTAACTCTTCTTTATCTATAGATTCCCTATTTCTCTCTCTTTTACTTACTAATTTTTGCTTTGTTTTGTTTTATTTGTAAGTTGGTTGATTAAAGAAACCAAATCATCTGTCCTGTAGATTTTCTCATGATTTGGATGTTGCCCTTTGCATCCCCTTGTTTTGTTCCCTTATTTGGTGTAAATTTTTAGTTAGATCTACAGGCTTAGTTAGATGCTGGCTTGATTTTTTTTTTTCTTTTCATAAAATCTTTATAGCGGTGAGATATACCTCTGTAAGAAGACACATGATATCTAATTTTTTTTGTTGTGATATTACAGCTATTGATGGTTATTGCCTTTATCCATTAATTCATCAGAGGTTTCAAAATGGCAATATTCTGTCATTTACGTTTTATTTATTAGCCAGAACATGTCTTAGAGCAAAATAACCTCCTCAGCAAATATTTGATTATGGGTAAAGTTTATATAGGAAATGCAGGGCAAATATTTGATTCTTTTCCTTTATTTACCAGTTTTCAAATAAGGGTTGGTTTTCTAAAATAATGATGACCAATGTCAGTCAAAAAGTATTTTTATGAACTCATGAAGTTTAATATGTTGATATGTTTAGATGGGCTAAAGTTATTATTGATAATAATGCTGCTCATGTTGTCCCATTTGTGGCTGTTGGGAATCTCTTTAGATTGGCTCTTCTTTCCTTTTCATACAACCCTGATCATCATTGGCACCCTCCTTGCTTTCTGCCATGATAAGATGTTCCATGTTCATTTTGTACAGTTCTGTCCCAGCCTGGGAATCAATTATGTTTCCAAGGAACTCTGGTTCTTCTTGGCTGAAAATATTAAGAGACCACAATCTTACTGGGAGACTGGTTCATTGATAGTAGGCCTGTCATGGTTTTTAAGAGTTTTCGATAGACAAAGTTAGGACATGGTTTGGTTTTGTTTTGTTTTATTTTTATTATCATGAGTTTATCCTGATACTTCCAATTCAGATTTAGGACTACAGGTTTTTAATTACTTTCTATTTTTATTTTTTTATTTTATTTTACTTTATTTTAAGATTTTATTTATTTATTTGAGACAGAGAGAATGAGAGAGACAGAGAGCACATGAGAGGGGGAAGGGTCAGAGGGAGAAGCAGGATCCCTGCCGAGCAGGGAGCCCGATGCGGGACTCGATTCCGGGACTCCAGGATCATGACCTGAGCCGAAGGCAGTCGCTTAACCAACTGAGCCACCCAGGCGCCCTTTTTTTTTTTTTTTAAAGGTTTTTAATTACTTTCATCAGCCTTATATCTGTATATCCTCTCTCCCATGCTGAAAATCCCTGTGCCAATATGATTACTTATTTTCTTTATCCCACAATATACACAGAAAAGTCTCAGCATAATGAAACCAAAACTATCACCAACAATATGATTTTTGAAAACAGTTTGAAATTTTTAGTGTATATACCATTAAGGCACTTGGGATATTTCTTCTTTAAGGGACAGTGTTGCCTACCAGATGCAATTAGGTGACATTGTTGCACTTTAATTTCAATTTTTAAGGATTGCATTTTTAAATTTAATGTTGTTTTATACTTTTAGCAGATTCCAAAGTCAAATCCACAAGATGAGGTATATTCATAGCTAACATTATCACTTCTTTTACTGTCCATGCCTCTTTTCTCCCTGTAAGTAGCCATTGTTTTTAATTTTTTCACTTATTCTTCTCTTGTTTATATATATATATAAACAAGATATATATATATATTTATATATATAAATATATATATATATATGTTTCCCCTAAGTTCTGTACTCATGAGGGTTTCCCTAGATATCTTTATATTACCGATTCTAGCTTAACTGCATGTAGTCAGCGAACATGCCAGTGTTTTCTATAGTAGTATTATACTATGTAATCAGTCACTTCAGTTCTTTGAAATTTGCTAATATTTGCTTTATCATTAATACCCAATATATGTCTCATTTCTGTAAATGCTTCACATGTGCTTGGAAAGAATGTGTATCCTGTTCTGTGGTTGGTTGATGCAATGTTCTATCTATTTAAGTTGTACTATATGAGATTGCTATTTTCTATTTCTGAAAATTTACAGAAATGGGACACATATGGGCACCTGGGTGGCTCAGTCGTTAAGTGTCTGCCTTCGGCTCAGGTCATGGTTCCAGGGTCCTGGGATCGAGTCCCACATTGGGTTCCCTGCTCAGCAGGAAGCCTGCTTCTCCTTCTCCCACTCCCCCTGCTTGTGTTCCCTCTCTCACTGTGTCTCTTTCTGTCAAATAAGTAATATCTTTAAAAAAAAATGAAAATTCTGCATTTTTTGGAAAAGTAAGTCTTGTTTATTTAAAATTTATGCAATTCGCATGGATAGTTTTTTTCTGAATGGAAGATTCCATTTTTACAAAATTTGGCACTTTTAGACTGTAGAAGTTATTCAAACCCTCCAATTACTACTTCTCCAGGAAATGCTTTGTTTATTGGGAAGCACTCCAAATCCTGAGAAAGGGAGCAGCAGCACATTGGATAAAAGTCTGCTGAAAATGTTGGACACAGCTAATATGTGTAGCCCAATTCAGTTACTTTTGCTGTGGCAACCTGTGACGAGTGTGGTAGAGCTTTGGAATCCAAAACCAATGTGGGTTACTTTCAGATCAGTTTTTGATGCACAATTTCAATTTCTTGATCAGATGCAACTGCTATTGTCTAACTCAAATTTTAAAAAGAATAATAAATTATGACTTTCCCAGCCCAACATGCGGTCACAAGAACCACGTTGGTAGTAGTTACAATTTTGGTGCATGTTTAGGAGTGCCATCAACAGCCAGTTTTTGTCTGGGTCCTTTGCAATGGTCACACAGCTGATTTTTGTCACGGATTATGACTCATTCTAAAAATGTCTCCACAGTCGTAAGAAGTGGGTATATTTCTAAATGTTTTTTATTTGACAGAGAGAGACATAGCGAGAGAGTGAACACAAGCAGGGGGAGTGGGAGAGGGAGAAGCAGGCTTCCCGCGGAGCAGGGAGCCCGATGCGGGGCTCGATCCCAGGACCCTGGGATCATGACCTGAGCCGAAGGAAGATGCCCAACGACTGAGCCACCCAGGTGCCCCTAAATGTCTCTGTTTTTTGATCATTAAGCCATTAGGGTATTACTTGTGTGATTTTGTAAACCTTTTCTATTGCAGTCAGATGTTGAGGAACTGTCATAGATTTCAAATTATGGGAATTGCGAATTAGCTTCTACCGGGACTTTGTGTGTGTTTTAAGATTTAGTTATTTATTTGAGAGAGAGAGAGAAAGAGTGCAGGGGAGGAGCAGAGGGAGAGAGAGAATCTCAAGCAGACTCCCCGCTGAGCACGGAGTCTAGTGGGGTGGCTCGATCTCATGACCCTGAGATCACTACCTGAGCTGAAACCAAGAGTCAGATGCTTAACCAACTGAGCCACCCAGGTGCTCCAGCTTCTACTGGGACTTTGAATTGACCTTTGAAAGCTGAGGTCTTTGAGATTCAAACCCCCAGAATACAGCTTCTGAACCATCACCAAATAGCTCTTTAACTAACAGAGCCATCTCCAAAGGAAAAATTGTTATTGTAACTTCTTTCAATGGTACTGTCTGGTTAAATTTATATATTTCTGTTAAAAATATTTAGGATTCTTTTGAAGACATTGCAATATCTACATAGTGGGAAAAAATAACCAACAGCAAAAATAGCCCGATTATCAAAGAAAATTAAAGAGTGTATCTGTTATAAATTCTAAAGAGGCAGTAGGAAATGTATTAGGTAACAGTTTTACTAATTTCAGACAATTTTGACTCATTTAATACTAGCTATTTCGTGTGGTAAAACCTAATATTTCCATTAGATCAATTTTAGTTTTGTGTTTTTCAAATCCTGTATATTATTACTGATCTTCTGTGTGCTTCACCTATCAATAAGAGACAGGGATGAGTTAAACCTTCATCTGTGATTGTCGATTTGCTTCTTTCTCCTTGTAATTCCATCAGCTTTTGCTTTATGCATTTTGAAGCTGTGTCATGAAGTACATATACATTTTAACTTTTTATTTTCCTTGTAAAATGACACTCTATTTCTAGTAAACTTTTTTTAAATTTTTATTTATTTATTTATTTTTTATTTATTTGCGAGAGAGAGAATGAGAGACAGAGAGCATGAGAGGGAGGAGGGTCAGAGGGAGAAGCAGACTCCCTGCTGAGCAGGGAGCCCGATGCGGGACTCGATCCTGGGACTCCAGGATCATGACCTGAGCCGAAGGCAGTCGCTTAACCAACTGAGCCACCCAGGCGCCCTATTTCTAGTAAACTTTTGACTTACAGTCTATTTTGCCTGATAGTAACATAAGCTTTCATAACATACTGTTTCCCCCATACTGTTGCCTTCTTTTACATTTTCCCATTTTTTTTACTGTCAGTTTTTCTATGTTTTAATATGTCAGTTATAGACAGCATATTGTTGTGTTCCTTATACTGTATTTTATAACCTTATATATATATTTACCTTGTGTTATTTTATTTTATGTTTTATATTTGTATTTCTAAATACAGGTGACTCTTGAACAATACAGTATTGACCTGCACTGGTCTACTTATATGTAGATTTTTTCCGATAAAATACAGTATTATAAATGTATCTTCTTTCTTATGAGTTTTTTTTTTTTTAAGATTTTATTTATTTATTTATGAGAGACAGAGAGAAGCAGGCTCCCAAGGAGCAGGGAGCCCGATGCGGGACTCGATCCCAGGACCCTGGGATCATGACCTGAGCCGAAGGCAGACGCTTAACCATCTGAGCCACCCAGGCACCCTTTCTTATGAGTTTCTTAACATTTTCTTTTTTCTTTCTTTTTTTTTTTTTTAAAGA
>NC_138384.1:14373528-14380910 GCF_054177405.1 Leptonychotes weddellii | reverse complement strand
TGGACTCTGAAAAACAAACTGAGGGTTCTAGAGGGGAGGGGGGTGGGAGGATGGGTTAGCCTGGTGATGGGTATTGAGGAGGGCACGTTCTGCATGGAGCACTGGGTGTTATGCACAAACAATGAATCATGGAACACTACATCTAAAACTAATGATGTAATGTATGGGGATTAACATAACAATAAAAAATTAAAAAAAACCTATTATATTTTATTTAGATTTTCTAGGTGTGTTTCAAATGGGAGGGCTTGCCGCTTGAACCTGTATTATGGGCTCACTTTTTGAGGGGAGAGGGGTGTGTAGGTATGGCAGCAGATGAGAAGAAAGGGGCTTGATTAGCCCAGAGATAGTCAGTACATGCTGAGATTTTCAAAAGTATTTTTCAAGACAATTCAGGTCCCCCTGGGAAAAGCTGTGGTTTATAGACACTCCCCACAACCTGCAGTTATAATTCGCTCCCTCCATTCTAAGACTAGTTCAAGAAGTGAATCACATAGCTTTTTATATTTGGGTTAATCACATGCTACGATTTATTTAAAACAAGGCAGTATAATAATGACTGGAGCTTTGCAGGGTTGTTGGTACCTGGAACTAATCCCCAAATCTCATCATGTGGATTTTATATGGCTGTTTAAACTCTTGCTATGTCTCATCTGATTTCACTCCAAGGCAAGAGTTGGGTCCAGATGGGAAATCTGGATAATAAATAGTTATCATTAGATTTAGGCTTAATTGCCTATCTTCTTATATCTTAACTGTAAAGAATGTTGGAAGTTTGTAGGGATGAGATGTGTGTCCATTTGGGGTTTTGTGGGAATGAGTACATCAGAACTTTGGGTTTATGAAGATTAGACACAACCTCACAGAAGATGAGTGAAAACTAATGTGAAGAACATATTTACAAGGGTTCCCGTTTCACTATGGCCCAGTCTTTGCATTGATTTTATCTTGGAGCTCCTCCTGAACTCCTCTAGGAATGACTTTCTTGCTTCTAGGGTTTTGTGCTATGGTTCTTTTAACTCTAATTTTTCCGACAAACTGTGCCTTCATTTGTCTTCTATATCCAAGGATTTCCTAGTCTTGTCTAGATCCATGTTTTGTTTCATAGTAAAATTATGCTATCATTCATTTGAAAAGCAGTGTTTCACTTATTTAGAGGAAACTGAAAGGAAAGGGGAATATATGTATATGTGCCCAGTCCACTATTTTGAATGGAACATTTGTTTTTTTTTTTTTAAAGATTTTATTTATTTATTTGACAGAGAGAGAGACACAGCGAGAGAGGGAACACAAGCAGGGGGAGTGGGAGAGGGAGAAGCAGGCTTCCCGCGGAGCAGGGAGCCCAATGCGGGGCTCGATCCCAGGACCCTGGTCGCTTAACGACTGAGCCACCCAGGCGCCCCTTGAATGGAACATTTGTTTTAAGTTTTATGATCAGTGACATGGATGGCAATGCAAACATTAACATTTCTTGTAAGAGAATAACTATTTAAATGTAATACTTAAAAAAAATTACTGCTTATACTTAAACATTTCTAACTCGATCCCCAGGAACTTCTTGAAAGTAACAAGGGTATAGTTTTTATAATTTTGTTGTTGTTGTTCCTACAAATGACAAGTCTGATTTCAGATGTGAACAGAGCAGTCAGACCTATACTACGTACATAGACAGTCTGTCAGAGTAGAAATTATGAAATTTGGTTCCCAACTGCTATAGTTGAAATATTGATTGAGATAGGACTTGAGGAGGAATTAACACATTTCATATGAAATTACGTACAAAACCCAAAGTGAACCACTCATTAATGCCATCAGTTTATTTTCTATGTTGGTCAGCTGTGCTTAAATGATAACATTATAACATTTCCTTCTCTTGAAGACACTTAGAGAAGGCCAGTAGTTTGGCTGTTGTTTAAAGCCTCTTGTTTAAAAAATATTTCTTTAAAAAGCAAGTAGGTATTTCTCAAACCTGTCCATTGAACAGGCCTGAAAGTATGGTAACCCAAAAGTAATGAGCATGCCCATTGTCCAGATTGAGGTGTCTCAATACCATTCTCCACTGAAAGGAACTAGGGCTTCTTAAAGAGTTGGCTGGCTCTAGTCTGGCAGGTGATACATAAGGTCACAACAAGAGATCTTACTGTGCCAGAAAGTAAAGAAACTATTGAAAATTAAAGAATTTTGTCAAAAGGACACAAGAAGAAATACAAATGGGCTCCCCTCAGTGATAAATGGAACACTAGGAACATCAAAAAAAAAAAAATGAAATTGGTTGAAACACATTGAGTCCAGTGACACTCAAATGAAGAGAGAGGGAGAGAGATTGAGAGCAAGGAAAACCAAAAGCAACCTTATCAGTAACTGGATATCATTAGAATTAACTTTTTGCTCTGAAAATTGGTAACTAAAAAGAAAGAAATAAGTGAGCATTTATCCTGTCTTTCCCATATGAATTGTCTTTCTGGGTAACTAGTCCCAGTTAATGAGGGAAACTTCTTTTATACAGAATAATTTCAACTAACACATAATAAAGACATAATGACATTAGAGAATCACTGTTTTAAGATCCCTAATGAAATAATTGGTACTTCATAATGCTGAAGACAGGATGTTTTCATTTAATCCCTCTGACATGTAAGTATTTTATACATTGCCCTGGGAGAATATATATGTAATATTCATATGGAAAAAGGGATAGGTCAAGCAAAATCTGAAGAATTATCAAATCTGGGTAATGGGAATATGGAGGTTATTGTCTATTTTCTCTGATTTTGAACATGTTTGAATTTTTTCATAAGAAAAATTAAAATAGGGGCGCCTGGGTGGCTCAGTCGTTAAGCATCTGCCTTCGGCTCAGGTCATGATCCCAGGGTCCTGGGATCGAGCCCCGCATCGGGCTCCCTGCTCTGCGGGAAGCCTGCTTCTCCCTCTCCCACTCCCCCTGCTTGTGTTTCCTCTCTCGCTGTGTCTCTCTCTGTCAAATAAATAAATAAATAAAATCTTCAAAAAAAAAAAAAAAGAAAAATTAAAATAAATGCATTTGGTTTAGCTGAAAGGACTAGAATGGGAATTTAAAGGCCTGAATTCTTGTTTTAACTCCATATAAGGGAGGCACTTTCTTTCCTTTTTTATTTTCTTTTTTTAATTGAAGTATAGTTGACACAATGTTACATTAGTTTCTGTGTCCAACATAGTGATTTGACAACTCTATACATTATGCTACATTCACCGCAAGCGTAGCTACCATCTGTTGCCATACAACACTATTTTAATACTGTTGACAGTATTCCCTATGCTGGACCTTTCATCCCCATGACTTGTTTATTCTGTAACTGGAAGCCTGTACCTCCCACTCCCCTTCACCCATTTTGCCCATCCTCCTGACCCCCTCACCTGTGACAATCCAGTTTGTTCTCTCTGTTTAAGAGTCTATTTCTGGTTTTGTTTGTTTGTTCATTTATTTTGTTTTCTTGATTCTACATGTAAGTGAAATCATACGGTATTTGTCTTTCTCTGTCTGACTTATTTCACTTAGCATAATACCCTCTAGGTCCCTCCATGTTGTCACAAATAGCAAGATCTCATTTTTTTTATGGCTGGGTAATATTTCATTGTGTGTGTGTGTGTACATGTGTGTGTATGTTTGTATAATATCTTCTTTATCCACTTATCTATGGATGGACACTTGGGTTGCTTCCATATTTTGGCTATCGTAAATAATGCTGCAGTAAACAGAGGTGCATATATCTTTTTGAATTAGTGTTTTCATTTTCTCTGGGTTAACTACCAAGTAGTGGAGTTGCTGGATCATATGGTATTTCTATTTTTCCTTTTTTGAGGAATTTCCATACTATCTTCTGCAATGGCTGCACCAGTTAACATTTCCACCAACAGTGTACAAGGGTTCTTCTTTCTCCAAATCCTCGCCAACACTTGTTATTTCTTGTCTTTTTTATTCTAGCTATTCTGACAGGTGTAAGGTGGTATCTCATTGTGGCTTTGATTCACATTTCCCTGATGATTAGTGATGTTGAGCATCTTTTCATGTGTCTTTTGGCCATCTGCATGTCTTCTTTGGAAGTAAGGGAGGTATTTTAAATAAGACAAATTGCTTCTTTGAGTGTTTGTATCCCTATTTATAAAATAGTTTGTTCTACGTCATTGTGGTTCAAAACTTGGTAATTAGAATTCTGATCTGTGGAAATTAAAAAGAAAAGAATTCCGTGTTGAATGTAAGCTTAGAAGAACCTGCATATTCTTCTTTTTTAGAATTATAATGCATATTAGCATTTTAAAGCTTTTGGGAACTCCTTGGCAAATAAAGAATCAACCAAACAATTGAACATCTTGAGCTCAGTGTTTCCCAGACATATTTAATGAAAATACCCTTCCCCTTGATTTTTTTTTCATTTAACACCTATGACATTTTGAGGAAAACCATAGACTATACAATCTATGAAGACCCCTTGGCACAGAAATTCCAGGAGTCTAATTCTGTAAGCTCTTAAACGTCTATAGAAAATCAAAATAACCAGTTAATACAGTGGGGAAAAAAATCAATCAAATCAGTTGTCTGACAGAAGTGTCTATTTAATTCAGTCCAAATGTTTTATCAAGTAGCCCCAGGTAGACCAGCTTGAGTGTTTAAAAAAAATAATCCTGGCAGTATCCTATGAATCCGAGCTTTGTTGTATTTGTGAAAAGCTGAGCTTAAGTAAAGACACAACATTCATTTGGTCTGTCGCAGTGATCAATGCTGATTGCTCAACAATCAGTGATTGATGTCAATCAGAAAGCTCAACAAATGGTTGCATATTGCCACTCATATGATCAGCATGGCCTAACTTCAAATAGATATGATATTTGACCTGGAACATGTTTGTAACTACTGTGTATCCCCTCTATGAATAATTTTTCTAATCTTCACTCAATTATTAAAATTCATGGGGTTATAACTATAAAAATGTGGAGGATATAAGGAGGTCCAGGGCCAACCATTATTTAAATAGTTAATTTTTCTCTTAAAAGATACATATTGTCTCTTTTATCTTCCTTGAAGTTAAATTCAGAACTTTTAAAAATAGAGCCATAACCCTCAATTTCTCAATCTTAAGGAAAGAAAAAGCTGCTGTCAATAGTTTTCTCGTGTTTGCTGTTAGTAGAACTTTCTAGAAGGTTGGGAAGTGAGAGAGGGAGCAGGCACATGAGCTGAAGTGATTCGTTAACAACAGAAGAAAAAGCCTGTCCAATTCTGTGTCTATCCTACAACTGTACAATGCATGAGTTTTTAAATGAAACTTTTAATTTTGAGATAATGGTAGGTTCACACACAGTTATAAGAAATAATACAGAGAGATCTCATATATTCTTTAGACAGTATCTCCCAAAAACATCTTTCACAACTCTCTACTGCAACATTGCAACCCGAATCGCAGTATGCCATTTGTAAAGAGTTTATAGGAGATGCCAAAGTAAAGAAAGAAGAAAGGAAGGGGCCAAAGGTACATGAACTTTTTGCATAAACTTCATTTCAGATTACCTACCTATCTTCCACGGTTTAAAAGAAGAAATCCAAATCACTGTCTATTACCAGTAATGAGGCGTCCAGATGCTTTCTCTTTCTGCATTTGTATAAGTAAATTGTATGATTTTCCATGTATAGAAAGTGTTAACATACTCAGAAGTCATACTTAGCATAAGCATATACAGTATGATTTGCATATGTTCCCGTACACCCCTCTCCCCCAAATAAATACATAAGGTTTGAAATATCTCAAAGTGCAAACCAAAGCACATTTATCAGAAGCCAGGCCTACTGAAAAGATCCCATGGCATGAATGTGCTGTCCTATGAAATTTTAAGCCTGTCATTTATTTTGAATGTTTAAAGGAAGGACTGTACAAAATACCTCCCTGCTTGGGACATACGTAATGTTAAAACCGAACGGTCAGCAGGGTGTTGGCTGGTCACTGTCCATTTACCTTTAACAGACTTTTACTTCCCTGGGTGCATCTCTGATGATGGAAGAATCATTTCTCTTCCTTCCTCTCTTTGTAATAATTATTTATCCAAATACTGGTCCCGCATGAAACCTGCTGTTGCAATAGGTGCATTATCTATTCTCGCCCATCGTTCAGATCCTTGGGAGATGCGAACGTGTGTGTGTGTGCGCATGCGTGCATGGGAGCGCCAAGGGTAAATATTTGACCGTGGTTCCAGCCACCACTGCACAGCCCCTGAGTGACCCTGCATTAATTAGCTGAGAATTTCAGGGCTTTGAATCTGATTGAATCAAAATATTGTTTTTACAAGTTGATGAAGGCTCTTGATTGATGTGGGCCCTGCTGATTCTTTAAAGGATTAAATTGTATGTACAGATTACTGAGTCCTGGCTGTCACTGCTTAAAAGGGGATTGTTTTTTAACCAAGCTTAAAAAAAAAAAAGTAGTGATATGTTGTGTTTTCCTCCCCATGGGCATCGTGATCATTTCAGTGGGCATGTATAAAAGAGAACTAGAAAAATTAAAGGAAGTGGTCAAGAAAAACATCAGGTAGAAATAAAGAGGCAGAAGAGAGAGACAAAAGGAAATAGAAGGAAGAAGGGGCTTGGATTCCATTCATCCTGAAATTAGGTTTGGCGAGCACATCTCCCATGATGAAGCCTGCCATGTTTTACCCTGGGCTCGGGACAGGAACACGATCATCAGGCTCTGGGCTGGTCGGGGCCTAGAGCAACTAAATGGCATGCAGCGTCTCCATTGAGATGGACGCACAGGGCCTTGAGTCACACAGCTCTCCGCCTACTGACCTGAGACCTCGCAGCATGAGCTGTTGTTCCTAAGTTTTGTTGTTCCATTTGTTCAGTCTATGGTATGTTGTTAGGAACTATGACAGACTCCTTAACATGCTCTTTTAAATGATCGTCATGCAGTTTTGTGGATACGATCTTTTTTCAACCAGGCCATGGGCTTATATAGTTTTCCTTCCTACAGATTTCCCTTTTCCATGCTCTAGGTCACCTACCCGTCACTGTGCTCTACCCACCACCTAACACATTATAGCTTAACCAACTTTCAGGATCCCCTTCATGACACAAGTGAAAGGAGGATAAAACTTCAGAAAGGGTCCAAGATTCTAGCTAATGCATCCGAAAAGGAACCTCGGGGAAGTGGCATGTTCCCAGAAGTATTTAAAAACCAGAGGTTCATTCTCAGAAGCTGTGCAAGGGGTTGCCGGTTAAGACCTTCAACAATTTCTCTGCTCTGGGTACATGATGATTTGTGCTCTGTTTTATTGTTTCTTCCGTATGCTGATTGGTTTTGATTCATTACACAACACAGAGTCCATGAGAAAAGTCATTTTTCAAGTTAACGGGTGCACAA